>NW_006159671.1:2058633-2130346 GCF_000334495.1 Tupaia belangeri chinensis | reverse complement strand
GGGAAAGAGACAGCTAAAAAGAGCAACCAGGAACCACACTCACCCCTAGAAGTCTGAAACGGAGAGTGCATGCACTAAAATATATCCACTCAGGAGCAATCAAAATGGGACAAAGGAACACACAGGCCCAGTCGCAAAGGGAGAAGTCTTACTGGCTCAAAGAACTTAAGCACAATATCTCTAAATACTAGCTGAATGATATGATACTCTGTCCCAGGAACACCACCAAAGAAGCCAGGTTTAAAATATTCACCCTCTGGGGCAGCTGGATGCCATATGACCACCTGCACAGTTCAAGTTCTAGTCCTGGCAGCTTGAGAAATGCAATGGGCTCATGTGCATGAGTGCCCAAAATCCTAAGAGGAGAATTGAGAGGGGATTGCAGTGTGGCCATCCCCCTTGGGGGTGATTTCTCACTTTACCTATATCTCGTTCTCTGTCTCTCTCCAATGAGTACACACACCCTAAAGTAAAAATACTAAAATAAATAAATAAATAAATAAATAAATAATCACCCTCATCCCTGGGTCTGGAAGACTCTGCGCATGAGCAAAGCAGAACCTTCTTAGGAGTGTCTGGAGAGGAAACTTCTGAGCTGTTGGTCCGCGATTGAATGTGAGGGAAAACTATAAACTTCCTGAACTGTGGCAGCAATCTCCAAGCCACACACATCCAAAGTTAATGAGTGAGAATTTAACTGAGCAAAGAGACTTAGACACAACTTTACCAATAAGTGGCTTACATCAACATGGGGCAAACCTCAGTAAGCCAGACAGAAAGACACAACAAAGGAGACACAGAAAAGTATACTTTCTGCACTGGGATATCAAAGGCTACAGGCTTCCTGAAAGATGACATCACAAAAATAATTTAGCCACACCACTAACTAAATAAGCAAATGCCCAAATAGTAGCAAGTCACTGAGGAAGGGGGGCATCAGGAAGTAACTCCACGTGCTTGGTGTGTTGCCTAGCTCTTATGATTCATGAGTTTAGAATTAAACTGATGGGGTTCTAGTGTTCTGAAACTGACTTACGGTGATGTGATCCATGCAAGATGCTTTAGCCCTCTATGCCTCAGTTTCCTGTTATTCTGTGGTAATAATAACACATATTAGAGGATTGTTGTGAGGATTAAATAGATTGTGCATGAAAAGAATTGGCATGTAGTCCGCACTCAGTCCTATTTAGTGTTTTCATCACAAGGTGTGGTTTTCCTTTGCTTCACCCTCTTCCACTTACAATATGTGACGGTCACTGAAATTCCTCTAACAGATTATTATCCATGTCAGATCAAGTACTGATGCTTTTAAACCTGGAAAGATCTGTCCAGAAAGTCATGGGCACCGTGTAGTGAATATGTTTATTGCTTCATCATTGCCCTAGGCTAAGAGAGACAGGAAAGTGTATGAACATGTATTTGGCCAAAAGGAAGAGAGCACCATCGAGATGGAAGACAGGAATCAAGGAGTTTGTGGATGCTGAGAGACAAATTTCACTGACTGTGATTTCACTTAGTGTGACCCTTCCACTTGCATCCCAAGGGGTTATTAGAGAACTGGGGAGGTGACTGACATTCAATTGCACAGATCAAGTCTTTCTGATTTCCTTGAAATTCTAACACCCTATTGCGTGTTGCTAGGTAAGCTAATCCTTTGATTTATTTTTGATTGTGAATAGACAGAAACACACACTGTGCCATCAGGGGAAAGAGACAGCTAAGAAGAGCAACCAGGAACCACACTCACCCCTAGAAGTCTGAAACGGAGAGTGCATGCACTAAAATATATCCACTCAGGAGCAATCAAAATGGGACAAAGGAACACACAGGCCCAGTCGCAAAGGGAGAAGTCTTACTGGCTCAAAGAACTTAAGCACAATATCTCTAAATACTAGCTGAATGATATGATACTCTGTCCCAGGAACACCACCAAAGAAGCCAGGTTTAAAATATTCACCCTCTGGGGCAGCTGGATGCCATATGACCACCTGCACAGTTCAAGTTCTAGTCCTGGCAGCTTGAGAAATGCAATGGGCTCATGTGCATGAGTGCCCAAAATCCTAAGAGGAGAATTGAGAGGGGATTGCAGTGTGGCCATCCCCCTTGGGGGTGATTTCTCACTTTACCTATATCTCGTTCTCTGTCTCTCTCCAATGAGTACACACACCCTAAAGTAAAAATACTAAAATAAATAAATAAATAAATAAATAAATAATCACCCTCATCCCTGGGTCTGGAAGACTCTGCGCATGAGCAAAGCAGAACCTTCTTAGGAGTGTCTGGAGAGGAAACTTCTGAGCTGTTGGTCCGCGATTGAATGTGAGGGAAAACTATAAACTTCCTGAACTGTGGCAGCAATCTCCAAGCCACACACATCCAAAGTTAATGAGTGAGAATTTAACTGAGCAAAGAGACTTAGACACAACTTTACCAATAAGTGGCTTACATCAACATGGGGCAAACCTCAGTAAGCCAGACAGAAAGACACAACAAAGGAGACACAGAAAAGTATACTTTCTGCACTGGGATATCAAAGGCTACAGGCTTCCTGAAAGATGACATCACAAAAATAATTTAGCCACACCACTAACTAAATAAGCAAATGCCCAAATAGTAGCAAGTCACTGAGGAAGGGGGGCATCAGGAAGTAACTCCACGTGCTTGGTGTGTTGCCTAGCTCTTATGATTCATGAGTTTAGAATTAAACTGATGGGGTTCTAGTGTTCTGAAACTGACTTACGGTGATGTGATCCATGCAAGATGCTTTAGCCCTCTATGCCTCAGTTTCCTGTTATTCTGTGGTAATAATAACACATATTAGAGGATTGTTGTGAGGATTAAATAGATTGTGCATGAAAAGAATTGGCATGTAGTCCGCACTCAGTCCTATTTAGTGTTTTCATCACAAGGTGTGGTTTTCCTTTGCTTCACCCTCTTCCACTTACAATATGTGACGGTCACTGAAATTCCTCTAACAGATTATTATCCATGTCAGATCAAGTACTGATGCTTTTAAACCTGGAAAGATCTGTCCAGAAAGTCATGGGCACCGTGTAGTGAATATGTTTATTGCTTCATCATTGCCCTAGGCTAAGAGAGACAGGAAAGTGTATGAACATGTATTTGGCCAAAAGGAAGAGAGCACCATCGAGATGGAAGACAGGAATCAAGGAGTTTGTGGATGCTGAGAGACAAATTTCACTGACTGTGATTTCACTTAGTGTGACCCTTCCACTTGCATCCCAAGGGGTTATTAGAGAACTGGGGAGGTGACTGACATTCAATTGCACAGATCAAGTCTTTCTGATTTCCTTGAAATTCTAACACCCTATTGCGTGTTGCTAGGTAAGCTAATCCTTTGATTTATTTTTGATTGTGAATAGACAGAAACACACACTGTGCCATCAGACCTCTCTAGAATACTGCAGGATTATTTGGCTCAGCATTTCTTACAAGCCCAATACTAGAACAGCTTTGCTACCTATGATGTCATTTCTGGGTATTAAAGACCAAATCCTCCTTCAGAGTTTTTCTGACCACGGAACAGGTCTTGCTAACAAATAAGCATAAATGCTTTGTTAGAAAAGAAAAAAATGCAGAGAATCAGAAAGCTACCAATCTTCTTTTTGTTAGTCTCAGGTATAAAGAAAATGCACTATATTTTTTTAAAACTAGAATTTCATTTCCTCGGTTACAGCCAAAGACATGATAATAATATAAATTGCCTTGGGGCACATTTTATTTTAAAAATTCCACTTATAAAGGTTAGCAGTTGCACGACAATTTGAGTATGATTAATAAACAATGGCTTGATGGGCTGTGCACTTGTTTTATTTTGAAAACAAATTAGCCATCATTTTCTGCACCTAATTGGAGCTTTGTGTTTCCATAGAAGCCTTATTCCTTTTCTTAATCTCAGGTTTTATTAAACAGAGAAGTACTTTTCTCTTTTCCTTTAGTAAGAAGTGTTCTAAAATTTTTCAAACATTAATGACATAAGAACAGCAGTGTGACAAAACCCCACGCATACTGTGACCCTCTGATTGCCTGGATTTTGCCATACTTTATCTGTTCTTTTCTACTTTTTTATACTTGGGAAGGATTTCAAAACAAATTCCAGACATCATGTTATCTCAGCTGTCATTTTTCAAAAGCATATATCTCTAAAACTGTAGAGATAGCCATAGTGTATTATATATAATACCTAATGAAATTAACACCATTCCTTGGTATCATCTAATACCTACTTAATACTTGTGATACCTCAGGGGTTATTTGTTTTTTACTGGCATGTTTAACATTAAAATTTACCCCAAATTCACCATTACATGTGGTTGTTATTACTTTTAGCCTGTAACACTAGATTAGTACATATTTTTTATGTACTAATTTTTATGATACTTATTTAAAAATGTGGATCAGTTGATCTAAAAGACGTTTCTTATTAAATGCAGTCTCTGATTCCTCTATCCTTGTTCTCTATAAACTGGAAATAAGGTCTAAAGATTGACACTCCATTAAAATCTGGTTCAACCAGCTTAGTAAGAATCTTGCATAAACCGTGCTGAATACTTTATATTCATCACATCAAGAATCACAAAACACTTGAATACTATCACTCTGGTGTTACTGAGATTTACTGGTTGGTTCCGGTTGTAACAGTCTTATCTTCTATTATTTGTTTTCATCAGCTTTTTTATTTGATGTGTTCTCCCAATGATGATGGTCAGATTCAGTGATTGCATTACAGGTCTTAAAATATTGGGTTGCCGAAAAAGTCATGACTTTTTTTTTCTATGCGAAAATGCATCATCCCTTTTCTGACAACTCAGTATTTTCTAATTCTACAATTTCTTCTACATTTATTGGTTATTTTAATAAAGAAGAGAAACATTCTTTCATATAACAAAGTGAGTTGGGTAACCTGAAATATCATTCCAATAAGAAAATCTTGTGATTACTAAATTTTTAGAGGAGATTTAGAAGATTTTGGATCCTGTTACTTTTATTATGATCAATTATTTGGGAGAGATGCAGTTCTTGTCCTCAGATATATTATTATAAATTTGAAGATTTATATTTATGCTATGAGTTAGAATCAATTTCAGGTATTCTTTCTGATGCTGAAATCATGTCACCTTTGCATCTATGGTCAGTAGACAATCCTTCATGTTGGATAGTGTCCTTTTGACTTGATGCATAAGTTAAGTCTCTGAGCATCTCCTTTCTCTCTCACACAAAAGATGTTCCAGACTTATTCAGTGTTATAGGTAAAAACTGTATAAACAAGGACTTGAAAGGACAAAGAGAAAATAAGCAATGAGACTTTATCAACCTATAAAGTATCTGTGCAATTTCGTGATAAGACAACTTAAAGACTGGGAGAAGATATTTGAAATGAACTAATAAGGGATTCAGGTACAGAATGTATAGAAAACTCAAACAATTGAAACACAATCATTGTCATAATCATCATGCAATTTTTAAAAATAAATAAGTAATATACTTTCTCAAAATATACAAATGACCGACAAGTGTATGAAAAAAATGCTCAACATTACTATCAGGTTTTCAGGAAAGTCATAATGTATTTTTCAATGTTTTTCTACACAAAAATATATCATGATTTTCCTGTTGACTCAATAAATGTCAAAGAAATGCAGATCAAAGCCTCAATAAGATACCTCTAACACTAGTTAGAATGACTGCTTTTAAAAAGAGAACAAATGCTGGTGAGGCTGCAGAGAAAAAACAAGGAACTCTTGTACACTGTTGGTGGGAATGTAAATTAGTAAAACTACTATGGAGAACAGTATGGCGATTTCTCAGAAAAGTACTAGGACTTCCATACAATCTGCAATTCCACAACTGTCTATATTATCCAGAGGAAAATAAATTAGTTGATTTTCTTGAAGAGGTAACTACACTTCCATATTTACGGTAGCACTCTTTACAATAGCAAAGTTATCAAATCAGCCTAAATGTACATCCACAGATGAATGGATAAAGAAAATGTTGTATGTACACACACAATCACTCTCTCTCACACACACATGAATATCATTTAGCCATTAAAAAGGATGAGAACTTGTCATTTGTTGTAACATGGATAAACCTAGAAGACTATTATGTTAATGTTAAGTGAAATAAGCCAAGAAAGACAAATAAGCCAAGAAAGACAAATACTGCATATTAGTTTTCATATGTAGAAGCTAAAAAAAGTTGATGTCATGTATATAGACAACAGAAAAGTGGTTTCTAGAACCTGGGAAAATTGGGGGTGGGGGAATATCGGGATGGTTCAGTTAAGGAACACAAAATTACAGCTAGATAAGAGGAATACATTCTAGGTCACAATAGTACTGTAGGGTAGCTAGAGATGAGTGCCTCGAACAGTTCATGGAAAAATAGTTGGTTATAATACCCATTTTCTATTAATGTTTTGAAGACCCTGTCATGTAACAGCAATTTATTGTCTATGTCAAGAAAACAGAAGAGAGGGTTTTAACTGCTCTCAACAAAACCAAAAAATAACTTGCAGTAATAGATGGTAATTGCCGTAATTTGGTCATTTCTCACTGTATATGTGTATCAAACTAGTACACTGTGTGTATACTTGTTTGTTTTGCATAATGACAACAAAATAATTTTGTGACTTTTCAAAACACGAAAGAAAACTAAAGGCAAAAGCCAAACAGGAATTCAATTCAATGTCCCAAATATTCTTCTTCTTTTTTTTTTTTTTTTTGAGAGGTTTTTGCTTTAGGGCACATGCGCTTGCCAGACAGACAGACAGACAGAGATATAGAAAGTGAGAAATCACCCCCCCAGGAGGGATGGCCACTCTGCAATCCCTTTTCCTGCATTCTCCTCTCAGGATCTTGGGCATGCATGCACACGCGCTCAGCCTGAGTTTTCAGCCACCGGGTCCAGGATGTGAACCGTGGTTGATGACAGGGGAGTCCAGCGACATAGGCATTACACTAACTGCTGGTCCCCCAAATATTATTCTAATTCTCCAAAAGGGAAATACAGGAGACATCCTACTGTCCTCAGTTAACATGGTTTGAGTATTTTGATAAGTATGAGATTTCATCCTCTTCCTATTAACTCAAAGGAAGAAATACATAGACATCTATTTTTTTGTTAGGAAATAAGTAATATTGGTTTTAACTCGAGCCACTTACACTAATGAAACCATAACCTTAGTGGAATAGTGTCCTGAACTTCACATGAATAATGGATGCAAAAATAAATCCATTAAAGGAATAACAGTTCATTTTGGAAGATAATGGGTGCACAAGAAAGTTAACATTTTCTTAGTGTGATAGGAATATCAACTTGAGGCAGCAAGGTGTAGCAGAAAAAGCATGGACTTTGAAACACACAAATTAGAATCCTGTCCTAGCCTTCTCTGAAAATTAGTTTTGTCATTCACAGTATAGGAATGATAATGACTTGTTCATAGCGTGGATGTGAACAGTCTAGATGGACGCACACCAAGAATTAAATTCTGCCTGAAAATTATGTGCTTCTGCTCCCATTTTGCTAATTTTAGCAGTTACATGGTCATCCCTAACTTAAAGGGGAAGGAGGAGTAAAATGTCCACATGGACCTTACATGAGAACAGGAAGTCTTAGCAAGCATCCCTCGTATATACTATAGTGATTTAAACATCTATTAGAGATTTTAAAATAGCAGTGAACAATATAACAGCATTTTCTAAAACATATTTCGCTAAATTCTATCTAGTTGGATATTGGTAAGTATTCTTAGAGTAAGGACTTTTCTTAGTCACATGAATTTGGCAAAAACAGGAGTACTTAAAATTAAAAATGTTCTACTGTAGGACTTTATATAACTTCAATATAGAAATATGCATTATGATCTGTATATTGTATATGGACGTATATGGAGAGTTTAATACCTGATCTTACATGCTTCAGGTGATGAATAGATAAACAGAGAGCCCTGGCCCATCTTAGAGCAGATCTGAATATGAAAATAAGAGGTTATATGAGATCAGAATTTTCTCATATTTTTCAGGAATTTTTCATTTTTTTGTTTTGTTTTGTTTTTAAGATTATTTTCATCATGAGGCTGGAGCCAACAGGTGTCAGGGTGGCTAAGGTACTCTCCAAGAAGAGAATGGAGAAGAAGGGATGTGGATTTGGCCATCTCCTCACCTCCCTTCTCTCTCTCTGTCTCTATCTCTTTCTAGTGGTTACATGCTCCCTATGACAATATCCTGAAAAAAAAATCATTAATGACAGAGATCCTATGTTTGTGCATGGTAGAGAGAGAAAGAGGATGAGAGAGAGAAATTCCTTCAGCAGGCTCTCACCACACCACGAGCCCCATCCCTTGCCCTTTAGTTCCTTGAGATTTTGGGCACAGGTGTATGCGCCCTGCATGTTTTCAGGATGACCTGGGTATTCAGATCTAAGCTGGGCCATGTGGCTTCCAGTACTGTAGGTCAGTTTGTTACCAACTGTACCATGGGACTGGGCCTTATTTATTTATTTATTTTCTTAAGTATAGCTTTGTAAATTATGTATCTTTAAAAAACATTTTTTTGAGAGTGATTTTTGCTATAAGACACATGTGCTTTCCAGAGAGAGACAGAGAGACAGAAAGCAAGAAATCCCCCCCCCCCAGGGGGGATTGGCCACGCCTCAATCCCTTCTCTTCTATTCTCCTCTCAGGATTTTGGACATGTACATACACACATGCCAAGCGTGTTTCAAGCTGCCAAGACTCAAGTATGTATCTTAAGAATATTTTACATGGGACCAGCAGATGGCGAACTGGTTACATTGCTGGACTCCCAAGTAGTCGACCATGGTTTGAGTGCCTACCCACCTGACGGCCTAAACTCACACTGGGCATGTTTGTGTGGGCATGCCCAAAATACTGAGAGGAGAATGAAAAAGAAGGGATTGTGGTTTGGCCACCCCCTTGGGGAGGTGTGATTGTTCGCTTTCTGTCTCTCTCTCTCTGTCTCTGGTGAGTGTGTGTGCCCTATAGCAAAAAATCTCTCTCTAAAAAAAGAATATATTGCAAATAAAGTTTCGGCTGTACCAAGTTTGATATTAACTGGCTTTAGATTTTTGACAAGTTATTTTTAAATTACTTAGAGTCCCAATTATCAAGTCTATGCTTTTACAATCAGAATTTCCATACTTAACTAAATATTGGTTGGCAGAAAAGTCATGACATATTTTTTTCTATGCAAAAATGCATCTAAATGTAATCTAAATGATGCTTCCCCTGTTATTGGCTAATATTTATTTTGGCCTCCTGGCTTTATTATTCAGAGCAACATGTTCTATTTCTCTTAATATTGATTTTCTCATTATAAGTTATGAAGCATAGTTGTTCAAAGTCAGTCCTAAAATTGTGATATTCTCTTCTGTTGTGAACTTTTCACTAAGAGTTAAAAAAGTTTGCTCTAGAACTCAAAGCATATTCCATATACAATTCTGTTGACAATTCAGTAGCTTCTCAACTTACCATTTCAAAGCTGTTTACTAATTTTTTTCTATTGTTATCCTGTAGTGAATCACCTTAATCAGTATTCCTTAATTTATACTATAATATATAGTTGGGATGGCTTAATATTTCTGTACCGTGTTTTCACATTGGCAAATCTGGAAAAAATACTTGTTCTTTCTGGTTAGAAAGGCAGGCATTGGAGACATAGTTTGTTTGAGACCATAGATGTGAAAATATAGACCTAAGAAACATTCATGAATATTTAAAATCATTTGAAGTATTCAAACTCCATAAAGGAATTTTTTTTAAAGGATAGCAATAATGTCAGAATACTCAGATTTTACAACTCTAACATCAATATTAAGCCTGCACCACTGACCAACTTGAATAAGCTGCAATTACAGTTGTGGTATGATCTTCAACAGTTGTTCATTCTACTGATGTATGTTTCACAGTTAGTCTCAAGTCTTCTATTAATAGCTACATGAAACACTCCTAATTTTTAACTAGCACAAGACTCGTCTCCTGTTCTTTCATATTTTTATTTATTTCTTTGTATCCACAGCTTTTAATGACTTTGGATAAGCCCCATTATCTGGTTTCTAATTATATTTACTCAGCCTATTCATTTTGCCTATAAAGACAACTATGTCTAATATGCAATCTATTATTTTTATGCTATTATTGGATTTGTTGATATTTGTCACAAAGGCATAATGATCCTTTGAACATACTACTTCTCTAGACTGAAATATATGTATCTGCAACGAATTTATTTTAGGAAGTGATATAATTACATGGGTTATTTGGTGCCAATCCCTCCCAAAATAAGATTTAAGCTTAAAGTAACCTCATTAATTGTAACCATCATTTCTTAGACACACCTGCATTGTATCCTGTTGTAGTCTGTTACTTGAGAATTACTGAGTTCCTGTGGATGAGATGTATTTCTTCTTTTTTTCTTTCATGTTTCCTTTGCACTTTGTGGATTGCAGTGCATCTGAGTTGCCTCTTCCTATTGTATGGGGTAGCCATTGCGAGATATGACTTTCTCCTGTAGGTGTGTCCTATAGTTGGATAGTGTGCCTTGACTTTGGTTCTGTGTAGATTCAGTAGTATAGATTCTATTGCTTTTTTGAGCTGGAATCTATATGAGTGGTGTCTGCAAGTTCTTTGTGGCTTAGACTGCTGGGTGAAGATGTAATGATATGGCTTTGTAGGGGACAGGGTCATCTTGGGTATAGACTGGGCCTTCTGATCTTAGCTGAGGAGAGCAGAATGCATGGGGGACTGTCAGACAGAGGCCTGTCTGGAGGGTTGTATCAGGCAGCAGGTATGGGCATGCTGGTGACCTTGCTCTGAGTGTGCTGTTTGGGGCACATATGTCATATTAATTAAAGGGATGAAGTCACAGTTAGGAGTGACTATAGTACCCAGATTGGTATTGTCAGGCCCTGTGTGAGGTGCATTTAGAACACAGAGTTTCCTCTGATCCAGAGGGCAAAGCCACCGGGGATGTCTAGGCCAGTGTTCTCAGACTTTTGATGGGATGGGACAAGTAGGGTGCACAGCTCCCACCCATAGAGGGTGTAGAGTTGCCCGTGGCAATGGCAGGTGTAGAAGGCAGCCAGTGTTCTCAAGCCCTAGGCAGAGTTTGTGGAGGCACTTCCAGTTGAGGTAGCTGGATGGTGGAACTCTTGCAGTCAGGCAGTGGCATTGGCCCAGGTGTGTTTCACGAGGGGTGCAGAGACTATGATCAAGTGGCAGGTCCATGGAGGCCCCTATTGGGTCAGGGTCACTGGGTCTATGGGCTCTGTATGCCCTCATGAAGTGTGAAAGCCATGCTCGGAGCGAGGGTGGGACTGTAGGAGTCTCATCAAGGTGAGGCTGCCAGATAACTGCACTGGGTGATGGGGCAAGACCTCTTTCTTTGCTGACATTGGGCACATGTGCACTGGAAGTAGAGCTGGGAGACTGGATGTCTGCTAAGGACATCTACAGATAAGGGTCGAGAATATTTCATCTCTTAGCGGGCAGTTTGGATCCTTCATTCTCTGTGTGGAAGGGGGCTGTTTAGAGTTCCTTGTCCCTGGCCTGTGTGTGCGTGTGTGCATGTGTGTGTGTGTGTGTGTGTGTGTGTGTGTGTGTGTAGTCCTCAGTGTCTGGTAGCAGGGATGGAGGTTTTAACGTGGCTTCAGGATCCGGGGGCAGGCACCTGCATTGATTTCTGGTGTCTTGTGCATTTACCCCGCCGTATAGCACTGCTTGTTTTCCTGAATGCCAGGTGCTGGGTCACTGCTGGGTCACTGGGCTATGCCGCTGACCCTGATCTGTTGCCCTTTGCAACAGATGGGTTAGTGCACCAGCAAGTTATCTGGGAAACCCCTTATACCATGCCCGCTCTGATGACTTCATGGCTGGCCCGTAGCTGTAACTGTAGGTGTCTGAGCTGGATTGGAGAGTGCCAGGGATACTTTGCCTATGTCTTTCCCACAGAACTTTATCCCATTCTTTACATTTTCATCCTGAGATTCTGTACCTCAAAGGTTGCTCCTTTTTTGCTGTATTCCGTGGTTTCTCCTTGCTCCTCAGTTGAAGTGAAGCTACTTACCTCTTCTTTCTCGGTATTTCTTATCTATTTTCACTCCTATCTTGTTTTTAAAGAATGCTAAAGCACTTTAAAACAGAAGCCCTTTCAGATCAGTGCACACTGCAGGTCAGTGCCAACTGCAGGTCAGTGCCAACTGCAGACTGTACCAGATGGTGTCCAATCCTAGGATAGATGCTCACACTCCAGCCTATGGGAGGGGCTGAAGTGTGTCCCAGATACCTCTATCTAGTTGATATTCTGTTCAGATGCCACTTTTAGTATGAAAACTAATCGATCCTGATTCTAAACCATCAAAACAGTTTATTCTAACCCCTCTTAGAAGAATTCACTTTCTGATCAATATTTTATAGTTCTTCAGGTTTATTTCATCTTACATTTTGTCTTCTTCCATACTATGATCTCCCAGAGCAGAAAGGATCTTTTTGTTTTCCTTTAGGTATCTGATGTATTATTTTATCACTAGTATGCTGTCAAAACTTTTGTTTTAGGGGGCTGGATGGCAGCACAGCAGTAAAATTCGACACTGCAAGACTGAGTCGCAGGGGAAGGTTCTGAGTTTGCATCCAGAGACCTCACAAATACACTGGGCATGTGCGTAATCATGGGCCCAGGCTGGCTAGGGTGGGGGTGAGTCAGTGCTGATACTCTGTTAGGGTTGCTGTCTTTCTGTCTATAGATCTCATTCTTTTTCATGGACAGAATAAATAAATACAATTTAAAAATCAACTTTTATTTTAACTTAATTCTCCATCTCTGTGATAACAAATCTCTTATTGTTAAAAGAGCATCAATTTTCACTAATACTTTTTAGACCTTGTCTTTGAAAAGGCTCTTTATTTTTTTTTCAGATGGAAAATTAATTATATCATGATTTTATAAGTGCCACTTTATACTGTTAACATAAAATATGTCCGTAGGCAATTCTAATCCACTTATTTGCAGAGCATCCAGTATGCAGGTATTTAGTGTCTACTTCACACATAAACACTGAACATTAGGAAAATAAATTGCTTTTTTCACTCCTTCCTTTTTCCTCTCCTTCTAAGTGTCAGTACTGTAACAATTCTGTCAAAATAAGCTGCTTAATTATGGCACTTCTACATTGGGAGGTTATTAATGTAGACAAAACTGATGACACATTGTAGCGAGGATACAGCAGAGTGAAAAGTTTAATCAGCTGTAAAAACACCCCTGAAATCGGATCTCAAATATGATAGACTATCACAGGAAAATGATTATTGATGTAATTCTGAAAATAAGGTCTTAGATGAGGAGTTTTGCTGAATAAAGAAACGTGGGCTTATAGCACTCTACCCTAAAGAAGAGATATTGGCTATAAAAAGAAGAGCATGATGTTCATCTCTCTAATAGAATCATTTGGTATCAGGCCATGAATGGTGAGTTTGCAAAATGCACAGTGTGAGCTAACATAATATTCTCTTGCCAGGAGCAGATTCATAGCCAGAATTCATGGTATGACAGAACATATCCAAATCCCATATATCTGCTGAGTGCCATCAGTCATCATCTTTGACTTTTTCCTTGTCAATTTATTATTATATCAGTAACGTGAGCTCGACACTTCTTGCCTCAGGTGTTTGCACCACTGTTCCCAGCTCTATGAGACTGCTGCATCTATGTATCCTAATGCAGGTCTCAGTTCAAAAGCCACCTTCCTGTAAAGGGAGTCCATGACCACCATATTGAGTTTACTCCACCTGCTCTAGTCACACCAGGGTACATTGCCTTTTTTTTCCCTTTTTCATTGTACATGTTGTCAATATCTAAAATCGCTATTATTCTGATGATTTGTTTACTGTCTTTCAAACTAAAATGTAAACTCAATACACATAGGATGTTTGTTTGCTTCCTCTGCTAGCATCTAGTACTGGGATGTCTGATAAAGATAGTTATTCCATCAATAGTACAGAAAAAAATGGATAGATCTTATTTGGTGAGTCATCTTTCCCCAAAACCATAGTGGCAATTTTTAGCTTATTAAGAGAGGTCAATAATGCATCAGCCATTTTCCTTCTGAGGAAATGATGTGGAAAGATTTCTCATATGTTCACTCACAGTATTGATTGTGAAAACCTGCTAGAATTTTCAAGTTTAGGAAGAACAGGGAGCACCTAAGAAAGGCAAAAGGTGGGAAAATTGCCATTTTTGGGGAGATCTATCTTTACAAAGTATTATATTAAGTGCTTTAGTCACATTACACACTTACTATGATGATAATAACCAGTGGTTAAACACCTACTATGTGCCAAGTACAACACTGAAATGTTTCATTTGATTTCATTTTTCCTCATAAATCCTCACAGCTAAACCTATGAGGTATAGGTACTTTTATCTTCATATTACAATTAAGAAAATGGCTTCCTGACGTGTTATTTTCTTAAGCAAAAGTAGAAAACAAGTGTTAACAGTAACTGTTATTATTATTTTGCATTTTTGCCATAGGCTATATGTACTCACTGGGAGAGATGAGGGAGAGAGAGAGAAACAGAGAAAAAAAGAGAGAGGAAGTGAAAAATTTCCCACCCCAGGGGGTCAGGGCAGCCATGCCTCAATCCCTTCTCCTCCATTTGCCTCTTGGGAAGTTGGGCACATGCATACATGGGCCTGGTGTGTTTTTCAAGCTGCTGGGTTGGAGACTTGTACTGCAGAGTCGGACATGTGGGATCCAGCACCTTTATCACCACGCTACCTGATGGCCTCCAAAGAAAAACTTTTCAATTACCAGGGGCACGTATGCTTACCAGAGAACTAGAAGGAGAAATCACATGGCCAGTCCCAATCCCTTCTCCTCCATTTCTCCATTATGCCAAGATTTAGGGGTGTGTACAGCCATGCCTAGCTATTTTTCAAGTAGTCAGAAGAGGATTTGAGATCTGGTTCCCTTTACCACGAGGCTATGAAGCTGACCCAGTAGTAATTTTTTCAAGGCCACAAATGTTATAAATGACAAAATTTAGATTTGAACCTAGATGTGCTACAATCTTTGCTTTGTTTTTTATTAGGCTGGTGCAAAGGTAGTTGTGGTTTCACACTGAAATTTGTTGTTTGATAGTAATGCATTCTTAAATACATGTGGTTATAGTACACATCATTTTAATGTTCATTTCCCGCTTTTTGTTCTTTTGCTAATGACTTATTACTTGATATTATAGGTATTTTAGACTATGAAAATGGTGTTAGACAAAAAAGCAAATTCAAGGGGCCAACAGGTGGCATGGTGGGAAGGCACTGGACACCCACAAGGTCACCTGCAGTTTGAGTCCCAGATCCAGTAGCTTGAAACTCACACTGGGCGTGTGTGCGTGTGTGCCCCAAATCCCATGAGGAGCATGGAGGAAAAGGGATTGTGGCATGGCCATCTCCTTTTGGGGGGATTTATTCTTTTCCTCTCTCTGTATCTGCCTGTCTCTTTCTATCCAGAATGTACTTGCGCCCTATGGCAAAAACCTAAAAAAATAAAGAAAAAGACAATTTAAGCAATTTTCTTATTTGAGTTCGAAATGGGTCATAAAGAAAAAGAGACAACTTGCAACATCAACAACACATTCGGCCCAGGAACTGCTAATGAACGTACAGTGCAGTGGTGGTTCACGAAGTTTTGCAAAGACAACAAGAGCCTCGAAGATGAGTGGAGTGACTAGCTGGCCGTTGGAAGTTGACAATGATTAATTGAGTGCAATCATCAAAGCTGATCCCTTTAAAACTACATGGGAAGTTGCCAAAGAACTCAATGTTTCTAAACTTCTGAGAAAAGGTAGAAAAAAGGACTCAATTCTGTCACCTGGCATTTAAAGGTAAAAAGCTCTATGAGTGGGTACCTCATTAGCTGACCGAAAATCAAAAATATCTTTGTTTTGAAATGTTGTCTTTTCTTATACTACCCATTTCTCAATCGGATTGTGACATGCAATGACAAGTTGGGTTTATATGACAACTGGTTATGACCAGCTCAGGGGTGGGACCAAGAAGAAACTCCAAAGTTCTTCCCAAAGCAAAACTCGCACCCAAAAATAGCCATGGTCACTGTTTGGTGGGGTCTGATCTACTACAGCTTTCTGAATCCGTCGAAACTGTGACCTCTGAGAAGTGTGCTCAGCACATCAGTGAGATGCACCGAAGTTGCAATGCCTACAGCCTGCATTGGTCAACAGAAAGGGCCCAGTTCTTCTCAACGACAAAACCCAACTATAAGTCACACAACCAACACTTCAGAAGTTGAACAGATTGGGATATAAAGTTTTTCCTCATCTGCTATATTCACCTGACATCTTGCCAACCAACTTCCACTTCATGCATCTCGACTCTTTGCAGGGGAGATGTTCCCACGACCAGCAGGATGCAGATGATGCGTCCCAAGAGTTGAGAAATGCTGAAGCATGGATTTCTTTTATGCTACAGGAATAAACAAAGTTATTTCTCATTTGCAAAGATGTGTCGATTGTAATGGTCCCTATTTTGATTAATAAATATGTGTTTGAACCTAATTATAATGATTTAAAATTCATGGTCCAAAACTATAATTGCTTTTATACCAACTTAATAAATGACAAGTCTGTATGTAGGTGTGTACTTACATGAATCCTGCCTCCACAGGTTGTTATTTATCCTTCAGAGACAAGTATCAAAAATTCTTTGATTAGTTAAAAATCATTCATTTTCTGAGTGCCCACCCCCCATGTGCTAAAATAAGTTCATTTTTCTAAGACTATGCAAATAGTAAAAAAGACAGGACAAGCCACAAGGTGTTCAGTATGAAATGGCAGGGTATAAGAAATTCGTAAGAATCAGATTTACTTGAGTATGGTTGTAGTTGTTAGATAAGCCTGGAAACTTGGGAAAGAGGTTAGGGAGGAAAGGCTTGATGTGAACTGTAGGGTTGCATTGGGTCATAAAGGATAGATACGGACAAGAAAAACAAAACATCAGAAAGAGACTGTGTGAGAGAGAGAAGGCAGAAAAAGAGTACAGTGTTGGGGCCAAAAGGTAAGGTGCTACACTCCCACATGGCCAACCATGGTTCAAATTCCAGACATGGTTTCTTGAAAATCACAGTGGGTGAATGTGCGTGCATGCCCCAAATCCCTGGGGCGAATGTGCATGCGTGCCCCAAATTCCAGGGGCTGATTGTGCATGCGTGCCCAAAATCCCAGGAGGAGAACGGAGGAGAAGGGATGCGGTGCAGCTATCCCTCTGGGGGGTGATTTATTGCTTTCACTCTCACTGTCTCTCCCTGGTGTGTACACACACCCTACAGCAAAAATCATTTAAAAAAAAGTATAGTATTAATAAAGACACAGAAAAAGGTATTGAGAAGCTGAGCAGGCCATGTGTGGAGGTAAAGGAGAGGGGAGACGCTAGCTAGACGCTAGAATGTGGCCTGGAAGAGGCAGTTCACATAGGACCAGATCATAGGTATTTATTGCACATCTGCCTTTCCTGCCCTCCTTTTCTCCTAGCATCTTGGCGTCAGTGCTGAAAGCAGTGTGTAAACAAGAAAGAGGATGCAGGGGAAGGGATCTCCCCTTGCAAGCATGGTGGATTGTCTTGAGGGAATGAGCATTGATGCGCAGCTGAGGACAAATGGGTCTCTGCATTGTGGAAAGGGAAACCTGCCAGTCCGGTTCATTGCACTTCTGATCAGTTTTCTATTTAATTGCTTAACTGTGGGCTTCTGCCTTACTTATGAACTTGGGAACTTTATGTAGACAATACACTTTCATGAAATAGACTTAAAAAATGTCTCACACCCTAAAATTAATTCTGGCAGGAAAAGTCAGTGTATAAAGTAAGCTGTTTGAAAGTCATTCTATCAATGAGAAAATCTGCTGTTATTGCTTTAGCAGTACAAAAATAAATGGATGTTTACAAGAAAATTATCTTGATATGCAGGAATCCTGAAGTTGGAATCTTTGCCAAGTGTGCTCAGTTTTATTTTGTTCATAATTTTCAAAGGCCATTATAGTTTAGTCTATAGTTAGCCAATATTAAATAATTAAACTTTAAGGAATTTCTATATGTCCTGTGCTTTTATATACATGATTTCATTTAATCTTAACATTCTTGCAAAAAACCCCAAGGTTTAGGAACCAACAGATGATGCAATAGTTATGTTGCTGGACTCCCACATAGATGCCATGGTTCAAGTCCCGGACCCAGCAGCTTAAAACTCATGCCAGGCACATGCGAGATTGTGCCCAAAATCCTGAGAAGAGAATGGAGGAGAAGAGATTATTAAGTAGCAATCTCCTGAAATGGTTTCTCTCTTTCTGTCTCTCTGTTTCTCTCTATCTCTCTGGTGAGCACACACACCATACAGCAAAAATCTCTCTCTAAAAACCAAACAAACAAACAGACAAACAACCCTGAGGTTTTTTCATTCAAGGCCACAAACTGGAATTTAAATCTGTATTTTATGACTTTTGGTGCTATGTGCTTTCTTCCTTCCCATAATAATTTTTCCCCTAGGATTATTAAACACCCTTTCCTGGCTGGATAGTAACATTTTCTTCCTTTTTACCTTCCTCCTTTCCTCTCTCCTTTCCATCTTCCCTTTCTTCCACAGACATTTAATGAGATCTAAGTACCAAAAATTATTCTAGGTATTGTAGATACTAAGAAAATAAGGATCCAGATATCTAAATAATAAATGTACTAGAGCGTTAACTGTTTCATGATTGTGTACATCAATGGTACCTAGAGATTGGTGTACCTTGAAGAAGAAGGTCATAAAAAACTTCACATCGAACATGACAGTTTGGCTGGGTTTTTAAAGCTAAGGTGGTATTTGTAGGAAAACCTTGGGTCGAGGGCAAGAGGCATCACCAACCTCTAAAACAGCATGTACCAAGGCACAGAGATTTAAGAATAAGAGCGAGCAAAAATCCCACCTTTGCAAAAGCATGTGAACAACAATCTATGCAGTCTCTCATAAATTCTCTTCGGGTAATTAGCTTTCTGGAATATTGCCAAGCAGCAAGGAATTTTTCCTCTCTCAGCACTCCTGGGAATACCTGAAATGCAGGACAAATATTCATGCCACCAATCAATGTTAACATACTTAATTTGCATGAAACTTCATGTAACAACACCCACATTAAATGTTAAGTGAGTTGATTACTTCCAAACAGAATTTCTGGGCAACTTCGTTTTGAAAATGCTGTTACTCTCATCTCAAACCTACGATCTTTCTTTATGGAAGGAGAACTCTAGGCCATGAGTGTATTCACAGCATTGACTCCAAGTATGGGCTGATCCAGGAGGTCCCTTGGACATTGTTTTCTAGTGTGGGGAACACTGCCTCTTGTGATTGGCTCACACTCAAATCTGTTCTGCTCCAGAACTTAAAGCAGATGACTTCACAATTACATCCATTGTCCTTTCTTTTTCCTTTTATCTTTTTAAAAGAGTTTTCTATAGGGCACATGTACTCACTGGACAGAGACAGACAGAAAGTGAGAAATCACCCCCCAGGAGAGATGGCCACTCACAATCTCTTCTCCTCCATTTTTCTCTTGGGATTTTGGGCATGCATGCAGATGTGCCTGGCATAAGTTTTAAGCCTCCAGGTCTGGGACTCAAACCACAGTGGACTATGTGGGAGACCCGCAACATAACCATTAAGATATCTGCTGGACCCTTTCATTGTCTTTTCAATTCTCTTCTAAGAAAAAGTCCAGATTTGGAAACACAAGAGTCATAATAACCCACCATTATTGTGGGAGGAAGTTCTTTGTCATAAATCTGGTAGTCACCATCATTTTTTTTTTTTTTTTTTTTTTTTTTTTTTTGTCATTGACATTTTCTCCCTTAGTTAGTGTGTCCCTGGATCTTCCAAGGAACTCTCTGCTCATTTCTGTGTTACAGCCTTTGCATAGACACCTCACACACAAATCCTGAGGAGCTGGACAGGTGTGTGCAGCAGGTGCCTCAGCTGTGTCACACCTGCTGTCAGCAACAGCCTTTTACAGGGCAGTGGTGTAAGTAGGCCTCACCATGGTGGGAGGCACTAGGGAAAACGTCTGCATTGGATTAGTCACGTCTAATTGCCTTATTATGTTTGATCCCCACAGTGAACAGATTTGCTTCGATTTAGACAGGAGCCAACAGGTGGTCAAGGTGCTGGATCCCATATGGGATGTTTTTGTCAGTCCTGGACTGGCAGCCTGACAAACATGCAGGGCACATGTGTGTGCATGCTCAAAATCCTGAGAGAAGACTAGAAGAGAAGGAGTTACAGGGTGGCTATCCCCTAAGTGGCTGATTTCTGACTTTCCCCTATGTCTCTGTCTCTGGTGAGCACATGTGCCCTACGACTGGCAAGCGATACATAAATACATACATATATACATACATACAAGATTAAGGTCTTCAAAAACATTTCTATTGAACCGCTTGGACTTTCTTTGAGAATGTCATGTTCCAATGGGCTTCTCTCCTTGCTTTTAAAAACATTTTCAGTGACTAGAATGGTTGGGACAAGCTTCTTGCCATGACTACTAAAGCCATGGATAACTTCAGGGGGTGAATGCTGAATTAGGCTTTTGAGCCATCCTTGTATGCTTGCTGCACCTTGCTGCAAATGAAGAAGAGATCACCTCTTTCTAAACTAATCCGTAGTCCTAACAGAACACTGAAGTGGAGGGAGATGATAGGCTGAAGAGCAGTTGCACTATGGAGTTGGGCGGGTCTAGACTGAAGCTCTTGTTCCATCACTAACTGTGTGACATAGGACAGTTTATAATTGGGTGCATGGCAATAGAAGAATTAGTGTCTGCCTTATTGAAGCTGTTTCCTTTTGGTTTTCCTAGAGAAAGAATTAAATGTAAAAGGGGAGACGATAACTTGTCACTTATGGACAAACCCATTTTGTGATGGTCCAGGGTTTTAGTAGTATTCGCTATCGCTGGCATAGCATTCACTGGGTCCTGGCACTGTTCTACTTACTTGACATGTTTTAACCCATCTCATTGTCACTAAAATCATACTTACTGGCCTGAGAGGCACATTGTTTTTCTTACCTGGAGCACATATAGCGCTGTTCTCTCCTCATGCTCCTCTTCCAGCTGTGTCTGGACGACTCGCATTGTTCCCTGCTCTGCCTCATCCCTCCTTGCTTACTGCAGGAGCTATCAGGGTGGCTGAGCTGGTGGGTCAGGGGGTTTTCTGAATGTGCAAGAGATATGTCTGTGGATACTAACTAGGACCCCCCCCAGTGTCCACAAATTTGTGGACAGAGACAGGGAGAGACTGATAAGAGCATACCCCATATACAATGAAAGTTATTTTAAATGGCATGTGTTTTTCAAGCCAAAAAATATGGAATTCCATTGTATGAGCATGGTGTATTGAAGGCCACATGATGTTCTTATATTGAGGTTCATAGATCAAGTAAGATAAATCTCACATGAAGACCAAATATGCGTTCTCAGTACTCTGGAAGCTCATAAGGTGGACTTCTTTTCTCCTAGACAAGGAGTCAATTCTGCATAATGTGCCTTTGAAAACACATGTGACTTCTCTGATCTCTTATCACCCACTAAAGACTCTTCTCAACTGCAGACACAGTACACACATGTTCACATTCTCTTTATAAACACGCTCATACTCAACAGAGAAATGATCGGTGAGTCCTACCCAACTCTGAAGCTATATTTAGAGACTACACAAAAGATATTTTGCAAAATCCAAGTTATTGGGATTAAAAACAAACAGAAAATAATAATTGAAAAAGAAAAAAACACGGGACCAGCAGTTAGCATAATGGCTATGTCGCTGGACTCCCATGTAGTCGACTGCGGTTTGCGTCCCAGACCGGTGGCTTAAAACTCACGCCAGGCGCATGTGCGTGTGTGCCCAAGATCTTGAGAGGAGAATGGATTGTGGCATGGTCATCCCCCCCTGGGGTGATTTCTGTCTCTCTGTCTGTCTCTGTCTGTCTGGCGAGCGCTCGCGCCTATCACGAAAACCTCTCAAAAAAAAAAAAACAAAAACAAAAACAAAAAACTAGAGCTTTTCAAAATCCATCTTATTTTTTTTTCTTCTAAACTATAAGTTCTCTAAGACCAAATATCACATACATAGTTCTTGATGAACTCACTGGTTTCTTACTTTCTTATCAGGTATTATATATTACATTTGTGTAGAGAGTAGAATTATTCCAAATCACACTAATAGTTCAAGATACTGTTGAAATGGCCTTTGATCAGCAAGTGATGTAGTGGTTAAGGTGCTAGACTCCCATGTGGTCAAACATGGTTCAAGTTCCAGATCTGGCAGCTTGAAACTCATTGTGTGTGTGTGTGTGTGCATGCATACATGCATGTGTGCATGCCCAAAATCCTGAGGGCAGAATGGAAGAGAAGGGACTGTGGCATGGCCATTGCCCTGTGGGTTGATTTCTCGCTTTCTGTCTCTCTTTCTCCAGCCAGTGCACATACGCTATAGCAAAAAACTCAATAAATAAATAAATAAATAAAGAAGAAGAAGAAAGGAAAAAGAAATGACCATCAAATATTCTATATGTGGACTGGGACCAGTGGTCTATTTTTAGAAAATAACCCTCGCTCAGTGGGTAGAGACCAACATCTCTGTCTAATCCCAATAAAGGCCAATGATGATTTTGCTGAGAATTCAACTTGGTTTGTGGCATATATGAGCTAATGGGTACTGTGGAAGGGAACTGACAGCAGTAAAATAAAGTGTTTGCTGACTGTAAATTAAGAGTTAGCTGTGGGAGGCTTGGGCCAGAGCCACGCTAGTTGGATCTGTGCAGTGGTTACTGCTACAGCTGACAGTGGTTGGGTGAAACATGACCCTGAGGCTTGGAGCTCAAATCGAATTATTTTTTCTTATTGCTGGTACACCGGCCTCTCCCTTTACGCTGCCCAAGGGTCACCTCCATTATGTTGTGTTTCTTCCCAGCCACCACAGGGAAAGGTTATGGCTCTGTTTGCCTGATCTTTGTCACTATTTCCAACTTCTTCAGGCTGGTGACATTATGTTTCATGTCAGCTTTAACTCGGTCAATCAAAGGGCCAGGAAAATAAATGCCTAAAATCACTGAATCCCAGAATAATTTCACTTCTGTAAAATTGCCAGCATGCCTGAAGACCTGTTCAAATAAATTTCACTTACTATAATGCAAATATATGAATGTGTGAGGTCCTAGTGATGACCTCATTGCTTTTCTCTAGGGTACTAAGTCAGAAGGTGGGCTTTTTTTTTTACTGTCAATATTTTCATTCACCTAATTGATAATGGAGGGATAGTAATAAATCTTTCAGCTAATTATATTGGCTTGTTTTTTGTCATAATGTCATATGGCTATAGGAGAAAGAATGGGAGGGCAATCTAGAAACAGAAGCTCTCTTAGTCTGTTATTGAATTGCCAACAAACACTTGAGACTGGGTGATAGATAAAAAAACTGAGATTTATTCATATTTAACTTGGAGTTCTGAGATCCAGGGACCAAATACTGCTGAGGCTATGATGTGGCAGAGGAGGATCTCGAGCAGAGCAGTCGTCCATAAATCTCCTGTTCTGATCTCCTTTCTCTTCTTATAAACTGAGCAGAATTCAGTCATAGGGGACCTGTCCTGAAGACCTACTTACACCTGACAAAGGACCCACCTTGGGACACCATGAAGGGATTACGTTTTTACCTAACACTTTTACAATACAACCAAGTCCCAATGCATGAATTTCTGGGGAACATTCAAACAATAGCAGAAACAGTTATTTTATATTCTACTGTATTTTGAAGTCTTTCAATTCTTTTCCAGCTCTTACAATTAAGAGTTCATCATTCCATATTTTTCATTTGGAGTCAGTCCATGAATTAAATCCAATAGAAAGGGCCGATAGCTATTCAATTCAAGTGAACCAGAAGTCAAGTCCTGCATGGTCAGACCATGCAAAGAACACATGCAAGTACCGTGGGTCCAGGAAAGTCAGGGGCAAATCCAGAAAGAGGCCTTCAAAATTAAAGTAGTTGGCCAGTCAGTGGTGTGGTGGTTGGGGCAGCTGGGTCCCACATGGCCAAGTCCCACTCACAAGTCCTAGGTCCTAGGTGGCTTGGAGGTCATGCCAGGCATGAGTGTGTGTGCACACCCTGGACCCAGAGAGGAAAAAGGAGGAGAGGGGATTGAAGTGTGTCTATTTCCCCCTGGGGTGGGGGGTAATTTCTCAGTTTCCTTCTCTCTGTGTTTCTCTTCAGCAAATTTACACACTCCATAGCAAATTAAAAAAATTATTATTAATAATAGTGAAGTAGCAAATGAAGACCCAAAGACTTTAAAAAAACAGAGAAGGAACCAGACAAAAGTTCTAGGTCATAAAATATAAGAACTAAACAATTGCATTTTTTTGCATGGCCTGTTACCATTCATACCTAATCCTCTTAACTGCCATTTCTCTCACTCTGACTAGAAAAACTCTGCTGTTCAGAATCACATTTATAGAGACTTGATTCTGTTTTCTGAGATAGCTAATTGGACTAATTCTGTTTAGGTGCTCCAAAGTAGATTGGTGGCTCTCAGCCCTGGATGTACATTATAACCAGCTGATGAGTTTTACAAACATAAGAGAAAACCAGGTCCTACCCCCTTCCAATTAAACCAGATATCCAAGCTTGCTACTCAACCTGAGTGAGGACAATCAGCATCATTGGTCCCTGAGCAAAGAGCATTAGCATCACTCTAGCTCATTAAAAATTGACTCAGGCCCAACTGCAGAGCTACTGAATAAGAACCTGTAATTTAAAGAGATTGCCAGATGATTTGCGTGCACGCTAAAGTTTGGAAAATGTGGCTCTTAAGCAGGGTTCAGCAAACTTTTTCTTTAAAAGGATAGTAAATATTATAGGCTTTATGAGACCAATATAGTCAGTTTTATTTTTTCAAAACAACCTTTTAAACATGTAAAAGTTATTTTTAGATTGGGACATACAAAAATGAAACTATCACTGAATTTGTCTCACCCCATAGTTTATGAGGCCAATTTACTAACTAAGGCTCAGGATTCAAATTTCTTACCTAGGAAGAGAAAGTAGGAGGGTTGGAACTAGAATCCAGAGTCTGCCTCTTTTCTATCTGCTATTTTAAGAATATAATATTTTGCATCTATCAAAGGTACTTTGATTTTTATATTTACTTGTTTACTTCTATTTACATCTGACTATGCCCTAAACTGAACATAGACCATTTGTTCACCAGCAAATAATAGCTCTATTTTACTTAGTACTTAATATGGGCTAGACATAGGACAAAGCTTCCAAACACACAGGAATTCATTTAATCTTCTTCATATAGATGCTACATGAAGTTATTACTATGCCTATCTTTTTTTAAGTTTATTGTATTTATTCCATGAGAAAGAGAGAGACAGGCCTCTCCAACAAGCTCTTCCCACTGAAATTCACTCCCAAACGCAGCCATCTCAGATCAAAGACACCCATGCATGCCCAGCTCAACTTGGGAGACTTCCAAGCATGACCAAGGACCTTCCATATGGGGTCAGCATCACAGAATATTGCCTCACTGCTGCATCACTGCTTCTGGCCCTGTCCCCATTTTCATCTGAGTAAACTAAGAATTGAAAAATGTAAGGAGGGACCAGCAGATGGCATGGTGGTTGGGGCACTGGACTCTAACATGACCAACTATGATTTGAGTCCCGCAGCTGGCAGCTTGAGTTCTCACTTTCTCTCTCTCTCTCTGTCTTTGTCTCTCTCTAGTGAGCACACATGCCCTATGGCAAATTATTAAAAAAAAATAAGTCTTAAAAAAATGTAAGGTGCTAACTCAAGTCCCACAGCTACCAGTAAGTGTACAAGCTAGGGCTCTTGGACTGATAGGTTCATGTATGGATCCACTACACTGCAGTCTCTGTTTTATAAAGGGGTTGGAACCTATAGGCACCATACTCCTCAACCGCGGGTGAGCATAGAAACCACCTATAGTGCATTCTAAAACTAGACGCCTGGGTACTACTAGGGGTTCTTTTCCAATATGTCTTGATATCTAAGCGTCTGCATTTAATGAAACTATTCAACATTCTTTATCTAGCCATTTAATTGTAAATATTTTAGGCTGGTTATCTACCATTAATTCATAAATAATTTACTTTTATAAAAGGTTCTGGTACTCAATAAAATCTAGTAAACATACTAGTGTAAGGCTTAATGTTTTTAAGTGTTAAAAGAGTAGATAGAGCTTAGATTATAATTCTCAAAATAAAGGGAAAGTCCCACATGTTGCAGAACATTCAGAGTGTATCTAAATTTGATCTAGCTGAACTGGGACTCTGACACCCTGCCTAAGCTTACCCCAAGGGGCTTTGGGGAGAAAGGACTCGTCCTGATCCCTGGCCATCCACTCACTGCATATAGTCCTGCTGTGGACAGATTATCTGGAACCACAGAGTCACCATCTGCTTTCTGAGGCCCCAGGATAAGCCATGCTCTTGGTTGGGACTCTCACTACCATCTGCCATCTGGAATGCAGGCCACCACGTAGACTAAGCAGTTGATCTGGGGTGGGGTGGGGGTGTCTCTGAAGAAGGTTATTTCCCCAGCTCCAAAACCACAGCATTCCCTCTTCGCTTCCTTTTCCAATAGCTCCCAAGGCTGAGTTTTGTAAATAAATACGTGCTCTGCCAGGCAGTGCCTTCATTACTGTGTCTCCAATCACAAGGCCAGTCCACTGAAATTTTGCAATCTACTGCCACTCTGCCATTGTACGTAGTCCCTCTCGGAACATTGTGAGTTATAGCAGCTCCCCTTTCTGCACCTAGAACTGAGGCAGTGCTTCTAATTTCTCTTTGTTGTTTGACAGTTTTCTTCCAGACAGTCTCATTTCCCTGAGGATGTGAAGCCTATTCTCACTCCCCTTCCCGTGGCTTTTTCCCATAGTAGGGAGCCTGCAAACCATTGGGGCTTCAACTCTGCTCACTGTTCCACAGCACCAAGCTGTTGGCTGTGAAATTTATAGAGCAGTTGGTTAAAAGCCCTTAAATCAATCTGGCAGCTTAAAACTGGAGACTGCCTTTGGCAGCAACATTCTTAAGCATCTTGCTTGGCTGGTATTTTTAATTAACACAGCTAAATGCCTTGTAGTATTAGTCCAGGCCAGCCGGACAAAATTAACAGAGAGACAAAGGCAGAGAGAAAGAGAGAGTTGATAGGGTCGAGGGACAACTTGGGAGAGCTTGGTCTTCATCTTATTGCCAGGTTAAAAAAAGTTGCTCTACATCTTCCAAAGCATTGCACCTCTCAGACTCTAAAGCTGAAGTTTCTGGCCCTCAGCAACAAGGTACTCTATGGGAGGTGCAAGCTCTGAAGATTTCGAAGTGAGAGACTGAAATGAATTCATAAAAACCACACCACACCACCAAACATTCAGTTTCAACATCTACTCATTTAACTTAACCTGAAGTAACATCATTTTAGATTGACAAAATATCATGTAAAAACTAACTTGTTTTATGTTCCAACCAACCATAGACGTAAATATAATTATTTTGTTAATAGATCTGGGTGAAAAAACTGAAACCCAGAAACTTTAAACATTTTTAGGAGCTAAAATTGGAAGTACTAAAGATGGACTGTAGAGATGTAGTTGGTAACCAGTCGGGTACAAATTTATTACAGCTCATGGGACCGGCACATGGCATAATGGTTATGTCGCTGGACTCCCACATAGTCCACCGCGGTTCCAGCCCCAAATCCCGTGGTTTAAAATTCATGCACATGTGTGTGTGGCCCACAATCCTGAGGGGAGAATGGAGAAGGGATTGCAGTGTGGTCATCCTCTCTAGGGGGTGATTTCTCACTTTCCGTTCTTTGTATCTCTGGCAAGGGCATGTACCTTGTAGCAAAAATCTCTCTTAAAAAAAAAAATACAGCCCTTAGGGCCAGCAGGGAGATGGTGGTTAAGGCACTGGACTCCCACATGGCTGAATATGGTTTGAGTCCCAGACCTGGTGGCTTGCTTTCTCACTTTCCCTTGATCTCTCTCTCTCTGTCTCTCTCTGGTGAGTGCACAAGACCTCTAGCAAGTTAAAAAAGAATAAAAATATATTAAATAAGTAATTCTTTTAAAAAATTAATATAGCCCTTGTAACTTCCAGCTGCTTATAATGACAACCATGATCAGATGACATCCAATTGAATGAAATTCCTTAACAATGAGCAAATTTCCAGTTGATGCTTTGGGAAGTGCTTTATAGCTGAAGGAAAGGAGACAACTCTCAGTGTGGCACAAATAGTCCATCTATCCAGGACAGAATGTACAAGAGACATTTCATCTTCTGGGGTCTAATTTAAGTTTGCACTAAATGCACATAGGGAGCGATAGCTCTTTTTGTTTCCTCTTGTAAGAATTACCTTGGGTTATCATCCAACTAGCTTGAGAAGATATACTGACCGGTATTGTTTTTAAGTAACAAAATAGAAAAAGAAAAAAGAATAGGAAAAAAAGGAGAGACAAAATCCAGAGTGGGGGTGTGGGATACCCTGTTTTAGGCATTGCTTGAGTTCCAAATTCAGTGAAAACTCAGTCTGGTTAACCTGCTCCTCCCCGGCGCATCTCTGTCTTACACTTAATATTCATAAAACATTCTAGTATGAGGGTATAATTAGAAAGTAAAATCTTAGTGAGCTAGGGCTCAAGTAACTAGATCAGTTGCTTAGCGCACTTTTCCCCTGTCTTTCTGAACTGTTCTCCTCAAGAGAATGAGTAAAATCTCAAGATAACAAGCTGACAAGACAGTGAAAGATAAAATAAGATGTTCCCAGGATCCAGATAAAATTAGATGTTCCCAGGATTCAGGCTGTGTCCTGAGGTTGGTACACATATCGACACTGCAGTCTGATCCTGGGTTAACTGTACGATCGTGGTCATCCATGTGTGCTGCGGAGTCTCCAGGCCTGTTTGTGAATGAGTGGTAGGAGGTGGCTGTGAGTTGGTGAGCCATCAGCCAGGTACTGCTGCCCGGATACTGTCACTTAAACGCTCAGTGTTTTAGTTTACTCATCTATAAAATAAGCACATTGTTACTGATTCCAAAGGGATATCTTAAAGATTAATTATAATATTTTCAAAATGGTTGTAACCTATAAATTAATATGTATTTAATAATGGCTGATATTCGTTTTTACTATATATCGAACTATTCTAAGCATTATATATGCACACACACACACACACATACATTTGCTTGAGTATTTTTATCTTCACAACAACATGAAGTAGAGTATTATATATCCTAAATTTGAGAAAATTAAAGCATTAAAAGTTTATATGCTTACAAAACTATTGTCATTCATCCAAAAATATTTGTTAAGTATGTATTTTGAGTACTTTTATTTTTATCTTTTTTGTTGACTATTCCTCCCCTTCTATCCTTTATCTTTCTCCTCCTCTTTATTCTTTCTCTTTCCCCCTTTTTCTCTTCTTCATCCTTTCCTTTTCTAACAAAAAAGAAAGAATGCTACACTTAGAGTCAAGTGACTATATCATGTTCTGGTCTTATGTGACCTTAAGCAAATCAGCATCTCCTTATATCTGTCTTCTGCCAATCTCATAGGTGGTACCAGTGATCAAGTAACATGAACAGATAGTTCCTAAACTTAAAAAGTTTATACAAAGAAAGTTTGGAGAAATATTACTGCTGATACCACAACTACTAGCAGATAATATTTAAGATCCTTTCCCTCTTGATAGCCTCAAACTCTTTGATTCTCCATCTCTAACACAGCACAGAACCTAGGATGACGATACAGAGAACCATGCAGTCTCAAAACAAGTAGACCAGCAGACTCAAGTGTAACCTTTAGTTAACCAGAAAGTGAAACCAACTCGTGAATGGTTTCATTCTTTATTGAATGTATGCTGTTCTACCTGACAACCTGATATAGCACAAGAGCAGACCAACGGCTGAATGTGACAAAAGCATGGAGGAGTTATGATGGCAATTTGTCACATTCTATGAATGGAATTAAGTTATGTGCTCTTATCAGAGAAAGACATTGAGGCCGTCAGTTCTGAAAGGGCAGAGAGTAAGTCCATTAAACGTGTCCTGTGAAGCCCTCGTTTGTTCATAAGACCACTGAACAAATGCTCACGGATGATGAGCATGAAGCCATTAGGAACTGGGAGAACAGGGAGAAGCCTTGACACTCTTTGACCACACTTCCAGCAGCCATAATGGATTTGTGAACGGCTCTAATATTTTTCATTTAACTTAGCCACAATGATTAAACTTTGACTTTGTGACAGGCATGGTGCTCGGCCCTAGGGATAGAGCAATAGCCACTGCTCTATAAAACGACGATTGTCACATCCACTGTCCTTGCCATGATGAGGTATGAGGACCCTTATGGGGAGAAGAGAAAAAACACCAGTGATGGACTTTGCCAATTAATTGGCTTAGTAGATGATTACTGAGACAGAACAAGAACAGAACCCAAAAATACCAAGAGAGTCTGGCAAACTCTAGTCCTATCCAGATCAAAGGTTCAGTAGAAGACTGCAGCACAAGGGTTTTTAAGAGGCTATGCTTTTCGAATAGTTTGGGCATTTGAGTCTCATCAGTTAGAAGAATATGAAGGAGTAACCTTCTTTCTTTAATTTTTAGAGAGAGATTTTTGCATGTGTGTTCACTGGAGAGACAGAGAAAGAGAAAGTGAGAAATCACCCCCCTTCCCATGGGAGGATGGCCATTTCCCAATCCCTTCTCTTCCATTCTCCTCCTGAGATTTTGGGCATGCATGCACATGCACCCAGCATGAGTTTCTAGCAGCCAGGTCAGGGACTCAAACCATGGTCAGCCATGTGGTAATCCAGTGCCTTAACCATTATGACACCTGCTCATGCCCCTGAGCAACCTTATTTCTATTGAATCATGAAAATTCTCCCCATGTGTTTGTATATAAGAGGGGGAGGGGAATTAAAAATGTGTTTGCAAACTAGTACTCCCAAAATGCTGTTATGCAGAATGTTAATTAGTAATAACAATAAATAATAATAGTAATAAATAGTAATAATAAAAGATACAATGCACAAATAGGTTTGGGAAATGTCATATCCATGTATTGCAGAGCTCTATGGAGACTTTAGTATGTCAATGTATCTCATAAATCTTTAAGAAAGGTTAAATCCAGTTATACTGTCTGGGGCCAGGGCTAGCCAAGAGTCAGCCCACTTTGGCATTAGAATCAGTGGCCTATGGAGGTTACTGCTGAAAATAAAGGGGCTGAAAGAATCATGCAAACATCTTATTGCACTCTTTGTATATATCAATTTTTTTTTTTTTAGAGATTTTTGCCATAAGGGCGCGTGCTCTTGCTAGATAGACAGAGACAGAGAGACAGAAAGCGAGAAATCACCCCCCAGGGGGGATAGCCATGCCGCAATCCCTTCTCCCCCATTCTTCTCTTGGGATCTTGGGCACGCACAAACACGCACCCAGCGTTAGTTTTAAGCCACCGGGTCCGGGACGCGAACCACAGTTGACTACATGGGAGTCCAGTGACATAGCCATTACGCTAACTGCTGGTCCCTTTGTATATATCTTTACAGTCTCGAGCAGTACAATATGATTGTCAATGCTGTCCTAAGGTCTCCAAATTCCCAGGTTAATACTGCATATCACATTTTCTCTTCTTGCATCATGAATCAGACTTCCATACCTTACACTTTAAAAAATCCATTTCATTGCCATGATGCATCTGGCAGCCATCAGAAAGGGAATATGAAGGGTTCGGTGTGCATGCATGTGCCTGTGTTCTCTTTTAGAAGACAGATCGGCAGCGTGGTTTCCAGCTATTGTGTGAATGGCAAATGCCACCATGCACTGTCATTTATTGTACCTCAAATTGTTCCTGGCATTAATAACTGGAACTACGGCTGTATTTGTTGTGTCAGCCAGACATATTTCTGCTGTTAACTTTTGGATAACGGCAGCAGCTTGTCTAATGAAAAATAATGACTTTAAAACAAAGAACTCTAAATAATTCGAGTCCTCATAGAAGCTAAGAGCAGAAAAGTAGGCGCTCCTCTCCAAGTTCCCACATTTCCTGCCACACTCGTCCTGGATGAGGTTTTTAGCTGTGTCTCTACAGCGTGTGGGAGACATAAAAATGAGTTTGAATATCTTTTCCCCTTCACTCCTGAGGTCTCCGGTGGATCTGAACAATGCATTTGAAATGGTTCATTGTAACATTCCATTGGATAAATTAACCTCCTAGTGTGTGATGCTTTAATTCAAAAATGGATCACAACATATGCAAATCTAATCAGCTAAATCGGCTGGGCATTTTTTGGTGGGAGGGTGAGTTGTGGAGAAAGAATAGTCCATTCCCATTAGTAAGTTATGAGAAATTGGGAGCAATCACATTCTCAGATCAATAGGATTTTTTTTTTTTTTGTATATTGCAATGCCATTTCTAAATGTGCAGTTGCAAAATGGCATCTTGGCTTAGAAGGCACACAGTTTGAGCGTGTGGATTATAAAGTCATTTATTTATGCACCCATTTGTATACAGTCTTCATCGCTATAGCATCTGGGAGTCTGACATTACTTAAAAAACACAATTAAATTTGAGTACCTCATACTGGAACCTTATTATAAACTTGTTATTTTCCTTTCCTTAATTTCATCCCATTACTCCTAATTATAGTTTTCTATCATAAACAGTTCTTCAATTATTCCCAGCTCTCCCCAACCCCCACCCTCCAGGGACTCTGTAGCGAGAGAGGAAGGCTTTCTTCTTTCTATTCCTATTTCAGCCTCCTGAACAGGCAGCCCACACTCCTTTCCATTTCTAGAACATTCCTGTAGAAGGGACTCTTCAAAGACCAAAAGTGAAAGGAATTTATCTGTAACTAAAAGCAGGGAGAAAATCAAACAAAAGTCACAGTTAGTTAGCTGGGTATTATATTTTTTGCAAGAGGCCAGGTAGTTTATTGTCTAAGACTCCATTTCTTTGTCTGTAATATATGTACTATGAATCTACTGTACCCATTTCACAGGGATGATTTGAGCTAATAACCTGGAAGGATATTTTTTAAACTATTGAGTCTTATTCAGAGGTTAGGGAAGAGCTCATTTTGGACTCTAGGTTCTAGCCTCTTTGCCAAAGAATGAATGTTCAGCCCTTTACTTTATCCTACCAACAACTGTCATGGTAGGTATTATTTTAGTTCTCATTTACAGATGAGGAAAATAACACAGATCAAATAATCTGTCCAAGATAAAAGATAATGGTCTTAGTCTGTTTTCTGATGCTATAAGAACATTATAGATTGAGTAGTTTGTAAAGAAACAAGATTGAGCTGGCCCTGTAGCTTAGTAGTTAAGAGCCAGATCCCACATGGCAGACTGGGGTTCAAATCCTGGTCCCAGAGGCTCAAAAAACATTCCAGACGTGTGTGTGTGTGTGTGTGTGTGTGTGTGTGTGTGTATGTGTATGCACACATGTGCCCTGATTCCTAAGAGGACTGAGAAATGCAGAAGCAGGGATTGTGGCATGACCACACCCCACTGGGGAGTACTTTCTCACTTTCCTCCTTTTTTTCTTTCTGACAAGTGCATGTGCCCTCAAGTGATTAAAAGAGAAGAAAGAGGAGGGAGGGGGGAGAGACTAATTTCACTCATGGTTCTAGAGGCTTGGAAGTCCAAGAGCATGACCTTGGCATCTGGTGAAGGTCTCATTCTATGGGGGAATGAATTGCATTGCATATAACTTGATCTTCTAGAGTGGGCTAGGTTGGGAAAGACGTAACTGGTATAAATGGAATGAATAAGGCCTTGACTGTAGGGAGCTGCCAACAATCTGTAAATGATTCAATTTTGCGAAAATACAACACAGGTTGTATCAAGGAATTAATTGAGAAGGCTACTTGGGCTTATTACAGAGAACTATGACAAGTTAGAGATTCTGGATTTGTTTGGCTAAATATATCATGAAAGTGGTTTAGAATTAATCTTCTAAAAAATATAAGAATAAGAGCAAGATTGGAAAAGAGAATAGAAGGAAGTGGGGGAGAAGAGTAAAAGTAAGGAAAGGAAGAAGAAAATGAGGATGAGAGAAGCAGTGACAAAAGCAACAGCAAGAAAAGGAAGACCAAAGTTGGTCACATGGGCTAGGTCTGATAGAGAACAGAGCTTTTGTACTGTCCCTACTCTGACCCCTACAGGCAGTGCCACACACTAGCACACACGGTTACAGGTAAACTCATAAGCTGAAGACCAGAACCCCATGCTGCTGTTTATTTTGTGCTAAGGATGGAATTTCACATTAAATGGAACTATTTTCAGTTTGAAAAAAGGCATCACTCAGGCCTGTTTACTAGGTAATAATAGTCCCTGAAATTTTAAGTTTAGGACTTAAATGGCTCCGTGTGAAGAAGTACTTGGAATTTTAAGTTGATCTTTTATGAGCAAAGAAAACAGAAATGATGTTTCTGGCATTCAGAGAAGAAAGGATTTGGAGACAAGTTTCCTGAGAAAGCAGATGAGGGCTTTAGCATGACAGTGAAAAGTTATGTTCTACAGCGAGTGGTAACTATTAATAGCAAACTCATTTGGTGGAGGTCTGACATTCGATTTTCAGGTGTTTCTGACTGATTGTGTAAATTCTGCTTTGTTTTCCCCAGTCTTCAATTAAACTCTGCTTTGACAACTTAGGTGACTATTATAGAGGGAATACAGTCTGAGAGAGGTGAAGTGTAATCAAGTTTGGGGGCAAAGTAGATCCAAGGGAGAATTGGAGCAGTTCTCAATCACAGCAGACCCATTGGGTCCATCTGAGAGACATCAGGAACTGAGCTGGAAGCTGGACCAATTCTTGGGGCAGTGAATAAATTACACCTTTTCCTGCTTCAGGAATTCTCAGAAATCTGAAACTTGACAAGGCACTGAACTTCTCAAATTTTCTATGGCTGAATTCTGAATTTCTTCTATTCATTGGGTCATCAGGAAAGTCACAAGATATTTTTCCATGCAAAAGTGCATTATGACTTAGGGACCAGCAGTTAGCGTAGTGGCTATGTTGCTGGACTCCCATGTAGTCAACCACAGTTTGAGTCCTGGCTTAAACTCACACCAGACGCGTATGCCTATGTGCCCAAGGTCCCGAGAGGAAAATGGAGGAGAAGGGATTGTGGCATGGCCATCCCCCCTGGGGGTGATTTCTCGCTTTCTATCTCTCTGTCTCTGTCTGTCTTTCTGGCGAGTGCACGCACCCTATACTGAAAAACCTGTCAAAAAAAAATGCATCATGACTTTCCTAATGACCTAATAGATACCAAAATAATGGCTTCAGGATACTGGAAGACTCAGGGATAGTGTCTACAGATTTCTTTGCTCCTTGCTATGTTATTCATTTATTCTTCTGGAAATAGGGATTTGTATAACCTTTTTCAGCAACAAAGGTATTCTAACTGTTTACTCTTGACTACTGATGGAAGCTCTTCTCCCTGCAAATTGTCATCAGCGTCTCCCTCTTTACCAAAGGGGAGGTTAGGCCCTTGGTTAGTGGTGAAGAGTGGAAAGCATCCTGTTCACACTTATTGGAAGTTTTTTTGAGCTCCAACTATTCAAAGTCTTATATGTTTTAATTTTCATGTGCTCTTTAGGTAATGGATATATTTTTATTTTAGTGTTAATCTTTTTTGTCTGATTTATTTCTTTAATTTATGTTATGCATTCAATCATTGTACATCACTATGGCTTATAAAATGAATTACCACCATGACTACACTTCGCGCCAGTCCAGTATGAAGATATCATACACATAATCATCCACGGACAATCCTCCACTTCTGTGTCTGTTAAATGTCTTGCCTCTCTGTTTAGTGAGTGTAATTCTTCTATAAGAAAGAGATGCCAACCAGGGTCCTCATGCAGAAATCAACTCCTAGCCTTAGCCAGTCAGATCATGGTTATGTGTGCATGTGCGTATAGAAGGAGACCTCAGGATGCAAACCAAGGACCTTTCCAACTGGGTTCTGCATTGCAGAGGATTGCATGACTGCTATACCATCATTAGCTCAATTTGGACAATTTTTATTGAAGTTTTTCTCCTCATGAGGATGGTTTTAAAGCCCCAATAAGTGTCATTTTCATGAACGGAAAACATATTTATCTTTGGGCACAGAGCTACAAAATTCTCTTTGAAAAGGAGAGCATGAGAGAAAACTGTTCCCTTCCTGGACTTGTTTAGGCAACAGGCCTTGACCAAAAGACACTACACAGCCTTGAGGTAACAAAGATCTAACTGTAAGCCAAATGCAATATTTACATGTTGATTTATACCCTTTTACTACCTTGTAGCTAGCCTTCACATCCTTGTGCAGATCTCATTATTTGCAAAGTATTGGGGTTAAATAGTCCTTGAGATTCATAGCAATTAGAACTAATTTGCTTTTAAGGAGTGCTCTTTCATCCTTGTAGTTTCCTTAAGATAAATCATCTGACCTTAGGCTCACAGAGAAGATTAGTCCAAGAAAAGTACAATTCTGAAATAGCACAGCAAATGCTGAGTCATGGGGCTATTTGAGTTCACCTAGTGGGGACCCCAGATCTTACATATTAGGAGCTTACTCAAAGTGGTACCGAATAGCCAACACATTCAGAGTAGGGACCTTTATTTTCTGACTCCCTGGCTGGTAATGTTTCCACTAGAATATTCTGCCCTTTAATAAGCCATTAGAGCAGCCAGCAGATGGCATAGTGGTTATGTCTCTGGACTCCCACATGATGGATTATAGTTTGAGTCCTGGACTAAATGGCTTGAAAAATCACACTGAGCACATGTGCACCCGAAGATCCTGGGAGGAGAATGGAGGAGAAGGGATTGTGGCATGGCCTTCTCCCACCTCTTGCCACCTGGGGATGATTTCTTACTTTTACTCTCACTGGAGAGAGAGATGCAGAGACATCTCTCACTCTTTCTCCCTAAGGCACAAATCTCTAATAATAATAATAAGCTGCTAGAGTCATCCAGGATGCTCACACATGTGATTATCTCTTCTATTAATAAATTAATGTGAAGACCAGCCTCCTTCCCTCAACCATTCCCTTCAGTGGAATGGGGAATGGTTTTCCTGCCTTTTGTCTTTGCCATGTTCATTTGTCAGAGGATAGTTGTTGTGTTTTTAAGTGTCCAACATCTTCTAGTGGCCCCTCGATATCTAGAGTGTAATGTTTCCAAATTTAATTATGATATTCAATATTGCCAATCATTTAGTAAACTGTCAATACAGTTTCATCTTCCATGCTTAAAAATAGTAGCTTTCTATTATAAAATACTTATTAACTGAAACTACATGCACTATCTCATTTAACCTTATAAAGCAGATAATATTGTTACTCTTGTTTTTATAGATGAGAAATAGTGTCGTGCTAGAGAGGTTTAATAACTGGCCCAAGTTTGCTCAGTAAGCATCAGAGGAAGGATTCAAACTCTGTTGTCAGATAGTCTACTGGCCTACCTCCTGGGCTGTGCTCATTGTCATCAGTATGTCCCACCTCTTCAGTGTGATTTCCTGCCATGCCCTGCACTGGTTTTCATTCTAATTAAGTTTATTTATTTCATTCTTTCATCAGAGAGAGAAGTAGCACCCCTGACGTGGTCTTGATGCCATGATCGATACCTAGCCTCAGCTAGCCACAGACCACGGAGATGCCCAGCATATTGAGTAAGGTCTTCAGACATGAACCTGGAGCCTTCCCACATGCGACTGCCTTGCAGAAGGTTGTGTTAGCACTGTGCCATCATCTGGTCCCAAATGGTTCTCACATTTAAACCTCTTTTTATCATTTACCACTCACCTAAACTGCCCCTCTTTATTGTCTATTCAAATCCTTCTTTCAAGGCTTGTATTGCTGCAGCAACAATTTATTACATACTTTGTGGCTTAAAACAATATGCATGTATTATTGTACAGTTCCAGAAGCCAGAAGTTCAAAAACGAGTCTTGTGAGGATAAAATCAAGGTGTCAGCAGGGCTGCATGTCTTCTGGAGGCTTCTACGAGAGAATCAGTTCCAATCTTTTCTAACTTCCAACTTCCTGCATTCCTGGGTTCACGACATTACTCTGACCTCTGCTTCCATCCTCAACTCTCCTTTGACTCTCACTCCCCTCTCTCCCTCTCTTTCTTATAAGAACCCTTGTTAATTTCTTGAGACCATCTGGATAATCCAGGATAATCTTCCCATCTGAAGATCCTTAATTACAATGGCAAAATCTGTTTTCCATGTACAGGAAAAGATTCACAGTTTCTAGAGTTCAAAATGTGGCCTCTTTGAGACCATAATTCTTTCACAGAGACCAATTCCAAAGTCATCTGTACCCTCAGGATTTCCTGAAAGTCTCAATCACCTAGCTATTTCATCCTATATCTTATTACGTATATCTTCTCCATTTAGAAAAACTTGCCTTGCACTAAGTTATATGATTTTGGAAATTGGACACCATTTCTTACAGGCTCATACTGTCATAGCTGCAACCTCTAAGGTGACAAATAGATTTCATCTCAAATGTCGTGTTCATGAAGCTGGTAGAAGCTGCTCAAGGTTCTGTGTTGGGAAAGATTTTAAAGCTACTTTTGATATCAAAACAAAGCAGGTTAGGGACAGTTAAATGCTTGCCATGAAGGCAAGAAGGGAAGACGGCAGCCTAGGGGGTCATATGCACTTTTGCTCTTCACCCCAATCTCTCCCATACTAAAAATGAACACATGCAGTGGGGAAAAGGCAATTACCTTTTACAGAGGGTTTACCATGGCCCTGGCACAGTTCTAGCTTTTTGATCTTCATAATGACTTCATAAATAGATGCCAGAAGTAGAAACTAGTAATCCAAGAGTTCTAAGGAACATGTTCAAGTGTCAAATGGAAGAACTTTGGATAAAATGCAGAGTTATCAAACTGAAAATCTAGTTCTGCAGACTGTAATAAACTAGGGCATTCCATGGCTTATGTAAGGCTGTGTGAAGTAAGAGGCAGAGCTGGGATTGGTAGTTACAGGTCCCACAAACACATAGGACACATAGGTAGGCCCCTATCAAAAGTCTGGGTCCTTAAATCTGGAGCTTTTATAAGAGTTCCAAGGTGTGCAGTTACTGCAGCCAAAGTTCACTGATTCAGAGAAGTGGTTTTTGTGTTCGTCTGACTATATTCAGTGATCACAGGGCATTATTTATGTTCCCTAAGTGAAAAACTGGCTGATTTTCTGCTTTGAGATCTTCTTTTTCCTTTGCCTTTGGTTTTCTTTAATATCTTCCTACAAATCACAACTTCCAGCCTCCTCTGCCCCATATTTACTATTCTGAATTGATTAACATGCTTTAGAAACTGGGGTTCTGACAGAGCTGCCAGGGACCAGCTATTCCAGCTCTGCCTAGAGGGCTCTATGCTCAGGAAACATAACCCTGGGGCCTATCTGTTTTCTAAGGTGCCACTCAGGGATGCAGTTGCCTGCAATCAGGTCATACTGATTTCCCAGCAACAGATCATGCCACTGTCTTGCTTAAGATCTCCCAAGTCCCCTTTCTTTGCATAGAAAAGCCACATTCTTTTCCTCGGGCACAAAGCCTGCCTTGTCTGGAGTGCTGTTGCACCACTAACGTCATCTCCTACTGCTTTCTTTCTCTCCTTCCCTCTCCTACTCAGCCCTCTCATGTCTGCTTGCTGGCCAGCTTCTTTGCTGCTCTGTCTTCATATCTGGCTCCCAGGTTTTTGTCATGCTGAATCCTGTCCCCTAGGTTGGACTCCTTTCCAACAATGCAATACAGCTGCTTGAGTGATTTTTTTTTTTAATGCAAATCTGACCATGTCATTTTCCTGCTCAAAATTCCCAGTGGTTTCCTTTCATCCAGTTCAATGGCTATGAAACCTCACTGATACCTGGTTTATGTAAATGTAGCTCTGTGCCTCAACACCCAGTCTATCCCCCCGGCCAAGACTGTAATTCGAAAGGTCTGAGATCAGGCCAATAATAATAATTTCCAATGTCTGCAGAGTTATTCCAATGAAGAGCCAGGCCCAGAGGCTATGCCCAGACTCTTACCAACATCTACGAGGAGACTTGAAAAGGTTCATGGAAAAAAACGAAATGAAAGGATGAGGGTCTGTCTAGATTCACACTCCATCACTCGCTCTGTACTAGATCTGACCTCAACCCTACCCTCGTCACCCCACCCAGCATGTAGAACTGCTAGATTCTGGCCACTTTGACTTACTTGGGTTCTCTGTACCCAGCATGCTCTTTGCTGCCTCCATGCTTTTTGTTTGTTGGTTTGAAATGGCAAAGGTCACATGCACTTTCCAGAGAACGGTAGGGAAACAGAGACAGGGACAAGGAGAGAGCACCCCCTCTCCATAGGGTATTGTCATGCTGCTCTTCCTTCTCTGTTTCTCCATCCTGTTAGGATTTGGAGCATACATGGCATACACGATTGCGTGCGTGTGCACACACACACACACACACACACACACACACACACACACTCAGTATATTTTTCAAGCTATTGGGGCTGGGATTCAAACCATGGTCAGCCATGTGAGATCCAGTTTCTCTTAACCACTAGTCCATGGGGCCAGCTCTATTACCAGGGTTTAAAGATGGTATCCTGTTCTCTCCATGAAGGAAAGACTACTATTTATGACAGTAGCCTTCCAAATCCAGCTCAGGCAATAAATTCTGGTTAAATTCTCAACTATCCCCTCAGAATTAATCATTCTCTATAGTATATTACCTCTGATTGCTGTGTTTTGTTTATTTCACATTCCATACTCCATTGACAAAATAAACAATATATTTATTTCATTAATTAAATAGTAAGATTTTTGTGTCTGGCATTGTAGCCTTTTGTTAGAGAGACAACTCTTATTTATGTAACTTACAAGGTATTTTTAATTATAGTGCTATGGATAATCTAACTTAGAAGATATTTTTACTTTGAGTGCTATGGATAATCCTTACAACAGCTCTATGAAGTCAGTCAGTCGAATAGCATCATTTCTTTTGAGAGAAGGGAAATGAGATTCATAGAACTTGCCCAATATAATACAGAAAAATAAAGCAAACTCAAATTTCTCATCCCAGTGATGTACCATGTGTTCTATAGGATATAAAACGGAACATCATTATGGTATGCCATTTAACATCAGGCACATAACACACATACACGTGTGTGTGTGTGTGTGTGTACATTCCTATGTGTGTGTAGAATTATGTGTATATTACAATTATATGTATATAAACATATACATACACATACTTTCTTTTTTTTTTTTCCTTTTTTTTTTTTTGGAGAGGTTTTTGCTGTAGGGTGTGTGTGCTTGCCAGAAAGACAGAGAGAGACATAGAGACAGAAAGTGAGAAATCACCCCCCAGGGAGGATGACCACACCGCAATCCCTTCTCCTCCATTCTCCTCTCGGGATCTTGGGCACGCATGCACACGCGCCCGGCGTGAGTTTTAAGCCACCGGGTCCGGGACGCGAACCGTGGTCGACTACGTGGGAGTCCAGCGACATAGCCATTATGCTAACTGCTGGTCCCACACACACATACTTTCTCCCTGTCCCTTTCTCTAGCAAGTACATGTGCCCTCTGTTATATCTATGTTTCTCTCTCTTTCTCTCTCTCTATATATAAAGATAGATAGATAGATGGATATAGATTTTTTTTTCTTTTTCCTCTACCATCCAATGAACACTTGGAGAAAAATATGCATGAACTATAATTATTGGGCTGTCAGAAAACTCATGATGGGGACCAGCAGTTAGTGTAATGGCTATGTCGCTGGACTCCCACGAGGTCGACCGCAGTTCGAGTCCCAGACCCGGTGGCTTCAACTCATGCTGAGTGTGTGTGTGTGCCTTCCCAAGATCCCAAGAGGAGAATAGAGGAGAAGGTATTGTGGTGTGGCCATCCCCCCTGGGGGTGATTTCCCGCTTTCTGTCTCTCTGTCTCTCCTGTCCGTCTGGTGAGCCCCCCCCCCCTATAAAAAACTCTCAAAAAAAAAAAAAAAAAAAAGAAAAATCATGATGTATTTTTCTATGTTTTTCTATGCAAAGATGCATCATGATTTTTCCAACAACCTAGTATATTTCCTGGCAAAGATCTGATATTCTCTAGCGATTATACTACACTTTTATTCCACTTCGCTGCAATTATGTGTAGCTTTTTGGGGGCTTGAACAGAGGCCTTCACCTACACGTGCAACTCTTCCAAAGTTGTATTTTTTTCTTCCTAGATGGAGTCCTTATGATTGAATACACCAATTTTCCGGACCCCAATTTTCTGTCAATATGTTGGGGGCCAGTGTTGGGCAAAACACAGTATTTGTTTGTAAGATAGATATAAATATGTGTATGTGTATGTATATACATATATATGCATGTGTGTGAATATATGTATGTGTATATATATATATATACATACATACATGTGTGTGTGAAAAAATATATATATATTCATTCCAGAGAGGGACTTTCAACAGTGTTTTTCTTTTTCTTTTTTTGGAGAGGTTTTTGCTATAGGGCACGTGCGCTTGCCAGAAAGACAGAGACAGAGAGAGAGAGAGAGAGAGAAAGTGAGAAATCACCACCCAGGGGCAATGGCAATACTGCAATCCCTTCTCCTCCATTCTCCTCTTGGGATCTTGGGCACTCACACACACGTGCCCAGCGTGAGTTTAAGCCATTGGGTCTGGGACTCGAATTGTGGTCGACTCCGTGGGAGTCCAGTGACATAGCCATTATGTTAACTGCTGCTTTCACCTCAACAGTGTCTTCACAGTATAATCATGATCCTCCCCCAACCCTGTGGTCAGCCGTGATCACAGTTGCACCACGGCTAAGCCAGCATGTCCAGGCAGACATGGATGCAGACTCAGAACCCTCCCACGTGGCCTCACAGCATGTAGCAGCATTACTCTCTATACCACCATGATTGGGCTCAAGTAGTCTCTTATGAGGCACTATATTAATAGAGGGGCCACAGATTAAATACTATATATAGGATAGTAAATCTCTATTAAGCTATATACACTATCTCATAAGAATCTATGATTACATTTTATTTATTAACAATTCCATCAATTAAAAATAAAACACCAAACTAATATGTTAGTTAGAAACTGAATTAAGAAAACAGGCTTAGGAACATTTCAATTTCCAACTAGTCCTCTTTCCCATCTTGATCCTGGGGATGATTAGAATGTCCTCATTTCTATTTTCATAAGTAGGTCTTCGGCAGGGCTCCCTTGAGTCCTCCCAAGCTCAGACAGATACAAGAGCAGCTGCCTCCAGGAAAGTGTTAGACACCAAGGAATTGGTCTACGTTCCTCCTTCACAGTCACTTCTCTGTTTATTCAACAACTCTTGGAGATCTAAGCCATTAATAAAGTATCTCTATTTTATTGTGTTATTCTGACTGGTCGTTAACAAAATCAGAAACAGTTGAGATCAGGTATAAGTTTTTAGTGTGATAGAGATTCCATTTGCTAACACTTCCTTAGTTCAAATCTGAAGATATAAACTTTCACTTTCAGAAGAATATAGCTATTGGTATGATAAGAAAAAGCTATATAGGACTCAGGGATATAAGGGATTAATTTTAGGAACTGAGATGCTTCATCAGTTGAGAGAAAGGCAATCTAATCTTCATGCTGATACTTTTCTACTTAGCCATCTGTTAGAAACCTAGACTTAATCATGAAAGGATCCCTGGGCAAGGGCATTAATTGAAACTCTGTGTTTCGTGTATCAGTTAGGATTTTTTTGTTCACATTAATAGAAATTGATTTTAAAATGATAAGATCATTTTCTAAAATGTGTCATTTCACATAACTGGAATATCAGAGAGAGCATGAACTCCAAAATGATGTTCTCAGCAGCTCCAAAGGAAGGGTCATAAAAACTCTAGTTCTTACTATATTTTTATTTATCTATCTTTGGAAGCCTGCATCCTCAGTCTATGTGGCAAGATAACTGCAGCTCTTGTAGACTGACATCCAGAGAGAACAGCATCTGAATACAGAGTGGAGTGTCTCCTTGCATAGCTCTCTTGGGAGTGTTGAGACTTCAGACTAGTCCCGTCCCAAGGACTTTTCATCATGACTTTTTGTGGTGCCTGAACATCCTTCTGCAAAGGTCATTCACAGTTGGGGTTGTGATGGGTGCTGAAAGTTAATCACAGTGCACATCAGATGCTGTATCTTTGGGTTTTTCACTGAATCAGAGTCACACTACTCTTCACACATGACAAGATGGAACAGACTGAAACAGAGCAGGTCTAGCCTAGACCTGAAGATCTAAACTAGGATTTCTAGCATATGGCCATCAAAATTCATGGTTAGACTCACAATAATGTTATGGTATTTCCTAAGGATGGGTACAATCCATATGAGTGAACCTTTGAAGTCCAACTTGTCCGTGGGTATTGTTTTCTCTTTATTAGCAGCATCATGTAAGGACATTCTGGTATCTCTAAAGTGTGAGAAGCTGTCAATTTTTTATTTTCTTTTGGCAGATTAACTGCATCCATGGGGAATGAGAAGCAGTGTTAAAAGTCTCTCTTCTTTGATTCTGTTTTACATTTTTATAACTTTATCTATTTATTTATTTTAATTTGACCAGAGAGGGACAGAGTTTGAGAGAGAGAAAGAGTGAGGAAACAAGCTGCTATGTCCAGGACTCAAACAATGGTTGGCCCTGTGGGAGTCTAGCACCCTCAACCACCATGCCACCTGCCTGCCCCTCTTTTGCTTGATTCTTCTCAGCTCTGTGTTTTTTTCTGTTACGCTCCCCCCTTTTAGAGAAAAGAAAATACCCTTAGTTCAACTGTAGAATAAGAAGACGAGTCTTTAATCAAACTAATACAGATATAAGCTTCTTCTGACATCAATAGTCAGGACAACTAAATAATTAGTGTCCCAATCCACAAAACAAACAAACAAACAAAAAGCTCTGAAGCTGCTTAGACTCTCCACTCAAGCCCGGAAGCTGCTTAGAGTCTCCACTCAAGCATAGGTTGAATTCAAATTGGCAATGCTGATGGAAAGATTAGTGAGTGCAGTTGTGCAGACAAATATAATAACCAGGAAAATAAACTTGAGTTGGGAGGACTGCTACTTGAGGTAACAACTAACTGCTGAGTAATGCTGTCCACAGAAAGAAATGTTTTCATGAACCGTCTGGATGCTTACATTATATCATCAAATGATGTTGAATTAATTCATATTATGGCATATATTTTTAACTCCTTAACAACTTACTGAGACCTAGTGTGTAAGTACCATCTCTAATTTAAATTCAATTATAAGTTCTTAGACTTCCACTACTTTGGGTTGAATGTCTTCTTTTTTTTCCTCAGTTTAAATCCATCAAGTTTTATGCCATTAGTCATTGGGTCATTTGAAAAGTAATGACATGTTTTTGCATAGAAAAAATATGTCATGACTTTTCTGATGCCCCAATACTTTGGTCCCTTGGGAGAATTTAGGGTGAGAATATTTGGTGCATGAGCATATCTGTTCTGGAGTGATAGACCATATGAGTATGATAAAAAGTCAAAATATCACAGTGTAGAATGTAAGCAGAATTGTGGTGGCTCACATTTGACTATCAGGCTAATCCCAGCTTGGTGGTTAAGGAAGCTGGATCCTACCTGGCTGATCACATTCAAATCTTAGCTCTAGTCACTTGAAGAACACACATGTCCCAAATCCCAACGGGATGAGGAAATGAGGAGATTGCAATGTAACCAACCATGCCTTATTGAGGGGTGCTTTCTTCATCCCCACAGTACCACCTCCTCGTCTCTCTCTGGTGAGTGCACACACCCTCTGGTAATTAAATATATATACACATGTATACATACGTGTGTGTGTGTGTGTAGATATATATATATATATATCTTTATATATATATAAAGTCTGTCAGCACTGGGCAGTAACAAATTCTCCACTCTTAATTGCTCTCTAGAATCTTCTTGTAAGTCTTAGTTATTAAGCCTTTATTTCCAACTTATAAACTATCTAGTATAGTGATTTTTAAAAAAAAGATAGTAAGATTCAATCATACTTTTGAATTGTTCGATTATGTCAAGATAAGCAAAATCTTTACCCAGTTTCAGAGTAACAAAGGAATAAGAGCCAAATAATACGGACACTACGTGACACTCGACAGTGTAAGACATTTACAGCACCCCATTTGTTTCTGTCTTTCTTCCTGGGATTCCAAGTATATCCTTAAGGAAATTGTGTTTTCCTTATCATAAAGTTTCATTTTAGACCCTGGGGCTTTGTTGGAAGTGATTGTATGATTTTATTTTCTGAAAAAGAAAGGTGCTGACTATATAATCCCTTTAAAGAACTTCTTTTTATAAGGAGGTAATATGAGCAAAATGAGACTTGTCTGATAGAGTGAAAGAACTGAGAACTACTTAATGAGTAGCAAAGAGGATTATGGTGTGCCCTGCTTCAGCACGCTAAATCCCAGTGAAAACTTCTGAGGAGAACCTGGCAGATACTGGTGGGAGAAGGAAATTGAATGGTTTCTTAAATAGGGTGAGTTTCCACTGCTACAGTTTAACATTAATTTGCAAAAGGTTTGTCCTTTTAAAGAGGCTATTAGAATTTCTTCTTGGATGTGTAATAGTCATTTCAAACTGAACCTGCCCCAAATACAACCTTGATTTACTTTACCTACAAAATGGCTTTTTTCTAATTTTCATTTCAATACATGGACTGTCATTATAGCCCAAATGCAGGAGTTATTTTACTTTATCTTGTTTTTACTCATATCTGACTTCTAATTTTAGTACATCTTTAATGATTTCACTGAAAATTTTTGAAGTATCTTTCTTTAAGATATGTAGTAGTAGGACTAGCAGTTAGTGTAATGGCTATGTTGCTGGACTCCCAGGTAGTCGACCGTGGTTCGAGTCCTGGACCCAGTGGCTTAACCTCATGCCAGGCACATGTGTGTGCATGCCCAAGATACCAAGAAGAGAATGGAGGAGAAGGGATTGCAGTGTGGCCATCCGACCTAAGGGGTGATTTCTCGCTTTCTATCTCTCTGTCTCTGTCTTTCTGGTGAACGCACATGCCCTATAGCAAAAACCTCTCCAACAGACTATAATACTATGTCATATATTTAAACTAGAGATAAGACTGAACATGGCAAGTTCAGAGACATAGAAGTGATATTAAATCAAACTTCTAGTGATGAAAGTTATAATATCTGAGATAAAAAAATACTGATGGGATTAATAAACACTAGAGAATTTGAAGACTTAGCAATAGAAAATTTCCAAAATAAGATACAGAATATTGAGGGGAAAAAAAAGCAGAACAATAAGTAGTTGGACAGCTTTCAGCAGACATATACCTTTAATTGAAGTCCCTGAAGGAGAAAAACAGAGATGAAGAAACATAAAATACATATATTTGAAGACATAATAGCTGAGAATTTCCCAGATTTGATGAAAGCTATAAAATTATGGATCTAAAGCAAGACATGAGAAACATGAAGACAATTACATTAAGGAATATCATAATCGTATTTCTTAAAGTTAAGGATAGAGATAAAAATCCTAAAAGCACCATAGGAGAAAGGAGCAAATCTAAGAGAAAAGAGGATGACAGATTTTTTCTTTCTTTCTTTCTTTTTTATTTTTTTTAAAGAGAAACAATGCTAAGGAGTCATTTGACCAATTTATTCAAGTCAAAACAACTGACTTTCAACCCCTAGTTGGAAGTCTAATCCAGGGAATAATTTAACGCTGTCAACACTTTTACAAAACATGTATTGAAGGTTTTGGCCAGCACAATTAGGTAAGAAAAAGAAGTTAACACTATACAGACAAAAAAAGGGAGATGTAGAGTTAGCCCTGTGGCTTCTTAAGGTAACCAAATCCCCTACGGCCAACTATACAGCTCGAATCCCAGCTCTGGCAGCTTGAAAGACATACCAGGACTGCATGTGTTTGCGTGCCCCAAATCCTGATAAGAAAGATGGAAGAGAAGGAATTGCAGTGTCACAACTCCCCATTTCGGGGTGGTTTTTCCTTCTCCTTTTCTCTCTGTCTCTCTCTGGCAAGCACCCATACTCTGGGAAATAAAAATCAAGACAGAAACTGAAACTGTCTTTATTTGCAGATAAGATGATCATCTTTAGAGAAAATATTACAATCTACAAAAATGCTACTAGAACACATAAATGAGTCTAGCAAGATTGTAGGACATAACTTCATAACATTAAAAAATTTCTACTTCTAGGGACCAGCAGTTAGCGTAATGGCTATGTCGTTGGACTCCCACATAGTCGACTGTGGTTCAAGTCCCGGACCCGGTCGCTTAAACTCACACCAGGCATGTGTGCGTGCGTGCCCAAGATCCCGAGAGGAGAATGGAGGAGAAGGGATTGTGGCATGGCCATCCCCCCTGGGGGGGGGTGATTTCTTGCTTTCTGTCTCTCTGTCTCTCTCTGTCTGTCTGGCGAGCACACGTGCCCTATAGCAAAAAACAAAACAAAACAAAACAAAACAAACAAACAAAAAAACCTCTCCAAAAAAAAAAAAAGAAAAAGAAAATTTTTCTACTTCTTCTATATACTAGTAAAGGGCCATTGGAAATTGAAATTTTAAAATATCCTTGTCATAGCACCATAAATGTGAAATACTTTGGATACTAACAAAAGATTAACTTTTTAAAATACATTTTTTTTATTTAACTGTATTTATTTATTTAAAATTGAGCAGAGAAGGACAGAGAGAGAGAGAAAGTGAGAAAGCATGTCACAAGCCACCAGGTTTGGAACCCCAACTGTGGTCGGCCATGTGGGAGTCCAGCACCTTTTAACCACCACACTACCTCTGGCCCCAAAAGGTAAACTTTTAAAATGTCACTTATAATAGCACCCTGAGGGGCCAGCAGATGGCACGGTGGTTAAGGCCGCTGGACTCCCACATGGCCCACCATGGTTTGAGTCCCAGACCTGGTGGCTTGCTTTCTCACTTTCTCTCACTCTCACTCTGTCCCTCTCTGATCAAAAATGTAAAAATAAATAAAGTTAAATAAAATAATTCTTTAAAATAAATAAATAATAGCAACATGAATGTGAAATACTTGGATAAATCTAACAAACTATCAAAAATCATTAAAAAGTTTTAAATGTCATTTATTACAGCACCAAATATGTGTAATACTTAGGATAAATCATTACAACTTATATCCTAAAAACTGTAAAAATTTGAAAAAAATAATTAAAAAGACACAGTTTATGGATTAGTAAGACTAAATATTGTTAAGATGACCATTCTCTACTAACCGACCTGTAGCGTCAGTGTAACACCAATCAAAATTCAAGTGGCCCTTTTGTAAAAATTGACGAGCTGATTCTAAAAATATTTATGGAAACACAACTAATATACAAAAACTGAAACAATGTTCAAAAAGAACAAAATTTAAAGTTGTCTATCATACCTTAAAACTTAATATAAAGTTGCTGTAATTGAGTTATTACCTTGGCATTAATCAATAGAACAGATTAGAATTTAGAAAACAGATCCATAAGTATTAGGATCAATTATGGTTTTTTTAAAGAATTACTTTATTTAACTTTATTTCTTTATTTATCTATTTATTTGTTTAATTTGACCAGAGAGGGACAGAGTGAGAGAAAAGGTGCAAAAGCAAGCTGCCAGGTATGGGACTCAAACCATGGTTGGCCATGTGGGAATACAGCGTCCCTAACTACTATGCCACCTGCCAGTCCCAAGGAAAATTCTTTTGATAAATTTTTGCTATATGGTGCATGTGTTTGCCAAAAACAAACAAACAACCAACTAAACATTCAAAACAAAACAGAGACAGAGAGACAGAAAGTGATAAATTAACCTCAGGATTTTGGGTACTCACGCACATGCACCTGGCATGAGTTTTAAGCCACTGAGTCCAGAAAGAATTGCAATCGACCATGTGGGAGCCTGGCATCTTAACCACTATGCCACCTGCTGGCCCTGATCAATTGGGTTTTGATATAGTTACAAAGGAAATTTTGTGGAAAAAGTAACATTTTAACAATTGGTGCTGAAAATTCTAATATATACATGTAGAAAAATGAAAATTTATGCCTCATACCTTATGTAAAAATAAGCAAAGGATAGATTATAAACCTAAATGTAAAACCTAAAACTAATATTTCTAGGAAAAAATCTTTATGACCTTCAGGCAAAATGTATTTAGATTTGATACCAAAAGCAAGTTAAATAAAAGAATAAATCAATAAATTAAACACAGCATAATAATGTTCAAATAAAAGTCTTTAAAAATAAGGAACAAGGAAGCCACAGACCAGGAGAAAATATTTGCAAGTCATATATCTGATCAAAGACATATACAATACAAAGACCTCTCAAAACTCAATAATATAAAAACCCATTGAAAATGGACAAAACATCTTAACAGACACTTTCTCTAAGATAACAAATGGGTGAGCACATGAAGGGATACTAAACTTCATATTATTAGGGAAATACAGATTAAACAATGAGGTATGATTCTATATTTGTTAAAATGGTGAAAATTAAAGACTGGCCATACCATGCATGTGTTGGAATATAGAGAAGGTAGTATTTAATTTCTTTCCTTTTTTTTTTTTTTTTTTTGTATTTTTGCTTTGTTAGAGGGTGTTTGCACTTACTAGAGAAAGAGAGAAAGAGAGAGAGAGAGAGAACGAGAGACAGAAAAAGCAACCTCTGTGGAGAATGGTCATGCAGCAATCCCTTCTCCTCTGTCTCTACTTCCTCTTAGAATTTTGGGCATGGGCAAGTTTCCTAAGCAGCTGCATCTGGGACTCAAATCATGCAGTCAGCCGCGTGGGATCCAGTTGTCTTAACCACCAGGACATGGAGCCAGCCCTGTATCTTTAAAATCATGTTTCAAAATTTCATTGCTAAAATATGGAAATAAATCAGCTTTCGTGTATTGATCTAGTATCCTATAGCTTTGCTAAATTTACTTATGATTTTGAGGTTTATTTTTTTCCTGTGTATTTTATACAGTTATCTATATCTGCCTACTATTTGACCTTAGGGTTATCTGCAAAGAGTGGTAAGCCTCATTAGTGATATGTAGGGGCAGTGGTAGCAAATGTGTCCATTTTTAGTCCTAATTCACCTTACCTACCCTTTAGATAAATTTTAGAATTAGGCCTCACAGGGGTCAAGGGATGTACCCAAGTTTGATAGGATTTATCCAAAGCTCATGCATTCATACTCTGTTTAAACAGTTTTTCCTCAACTCTCACTATCATCTCATCACAATCCAACTGAATCTCATTTTTTTTTTCTCTCAGAAATCATTCAAGGGATCAGTTAGTGTTATAGCTGTGTTGTGGGACTCCCGTGTAGTCGACCACGGTTTGAGTCCCAGACCCGGTGGCTTAAACTCATGTTGGGCGCATGTGCATGTGTGCCCAAGATCCTGAGAGGAGAAAGGAGGAGAAGGGATTGTGGAGTGGCCATCCCCTCGGGGGGAGGGGGAGTTCTTGCTTTCTGTCTCTGTCTCTCTCCATCTTTCTGGTGAGCACATGCGCCCTATAGCAAAAACCTCTCCAAAAAAAAAAAAAAAGAAAAGAAAAGAAAAAAGAAAAAGAAAAAGAAATCATTCAAGCCTGGTCTTCCCAAAAAAAAAAAAAAAATTACTGTCTCCCCTTTTTTTAAATGAGCAAATTATTTTAGATTAAATCTGTATCATGACATTTTTCTTAGTACCTTTTCCCAATTATTACAAGGCAGTGCTCTCGGATGGAAAGTATATTTACATACTACATCATTAATAATTCCTAAAGTGATATTCCCCATAGAAGTGTCTAAGTGATCAAAATCCAAACATGCAAACCAGAAATTAAAGCATATTGATCATATGTGGCCTTCTAATATATTTATTTTCATGCCTTATTTCCACATTCTTTACAGCTCTCAGTCTTTCGCACTAATGGAAAATTTTTAATACTTGAGTTCACTGAACACAAATGTATTCTTAAATCTTTACACCATAAATTCTTTATGAACAGATGTATTATTATTAAAAAACTCACACTGAAACAGGTTAGTGAGAGACAAGTTTGGAGGCAGGTAGCTTTTTTTTTTTTTTTTTTTTTTTTTTTTTTTTTTTAAAGGAGTTTTTTTTTTTAGGGGATTTTTTTTTTGTCTAAGAGAGATTTTTGCTATAGGGTATGTGTGCTCATCAGAGAGACAGAAAGTGAGAAATTACCCCTCCATGGGCGTTGGCCATGCCACAGTCCATTTTCCTCCATTCTCCTTTTGGGATTTGGGCATGCATGCACATGAGTTTTAAGCCACCTGATTCAGACTCAAACTGCAGTTGACTATGTGGGAGTCTAGTGACATAACCATTACGCCATCTGCTGGTCCCAGCTTTTCAATGACACTAAAACTGGGGTCTTGAAGACCTCTGTTTGTTCTAATTATTCACAAATCTTCCTGTTTTGTAGCCACTTTGCAAGAGTGTGCTACTTTTGCTGGAATTCTCATAAATTAATGGCGACTGCATCAATATCATTATCATCAAATAACGATAGTAGTAAAATATTTAAAGTTCAAGCAAGGGAATCATGCACTATGCATAAGACTAGTAATACTGTTTATATCATTATCCTATGTGGTCAATTCTGTTGATTTGCAGGGGGGAACTTGTTAATGCAAAAAATGGCAAATGCCATCAGAAGCATTTAAAATGCAAAAGAGTTCATGAAAGGAGATTCTAGTTTAGTATGTGAATAAAACAAATTTCCCAAAGTAGCTAAATACCACATTTTGTTCTGTAAGATCACATATGGATGAGTAATTAGGATATCCATTCAGACAAATGTACACTCCTAGGACATTCCCGAATACCAGTGGGTAGTAAGCTGGTCTTTGTCGAAGACCATCTGTGCATTTATTTTTAACCAAAGGTAAGAGCTGACTTTTGTCATTGCTCACACAATCTCCTCAGAGAAAAATCTATCTGAAGAGTGCCAGTGAAGGGAGTTAAAATGTGTATAGATCATCACTTTATCAGCATTGTCCACCTTCTTTTCTTTCCACTAAACTCTACTTGTGCAGTTCCCACACATAAAACATACTAAAACCAATTTCTCCACATCTTAGCTTGGTTTAAGGAAGATGTGCTTTGTGAATAACAAATCTGGGGTCAATTCCTGGGGCTCCGGGACTTAATATCTATAACTAGGGCAAATTCCTTTTACCTCTCTACTTCACTTATTTGAAAAATATGGATGTTAATACCTGTTGTATGTATTGTGAGCTTTACAAATAATACAGATAAAATCCCTATAACTGGTGAACAAAGATAATACTAAACGTGTTTTTTGTTGTTTAAAAGAGAACTAATGGAATGTATTGAAAACTTCCCTGCAGAATCAGTATTTCATTTTGATTATTATTTCGTTCTCCTTCCCAAGCTCTCAAATGCTATGGCATTTGCTGTTACTGGCCTTTGAATGGATGTGCAGTATGTAGTGCTGGCCTGTTGCAATGTTTGTGAGTTTTCAGCTACAGCGTAAATTTACTCTTTTGTAATGCAGGTACCAATGTACAAGGTCAATGACCACATTATAAACGCCCCATGTGAATGCTGTTGAACTGTAATATCCATCACTAAGTACAGTAGGAAATGATTTGACCTTTCCTTGAATAGTAGTTACCAGATCAAATTATTTTTCAGCTTGAAAATAATTGCAGAGCTCTGATGCACATTTAAGCTGCTGCCTCCTGAGTTCACACCAATCCTTCATGCTCCTGTGGCTCCCTATTGGTAATGCTTACGAGCAGCACATGGAATGTGCAAAATTAGCCTGCAGTCATGTGACAGAAGAAGGATTTGGATTCAGATGACCTAAATCCAAACTCTGGCTTCTTTTCTCTTGTGCTAATTATGTGATCTCTGTGGAATTACTTCCCTATAGCTTAATACAGATGTGAACTTTAAACAAAATAATACATTAAAAATCACGTTATTCATGTTCGGCTCCAGCATATAAAGAGCTTGGAAGTCATCATTCCAATTATTTGCAATAAGAAAAACTGCAACAAACTGCAAATCAATGACACTTCTTGATTTCCTCAGAAAACTGATATTGATGGATAAACCTCCACTCTAAAATCTGGAGAGATAGGTACATCCAGAGTCATAGACAAGATAGGTGCTTACCTGACACCGAAACTTCTAGGGCCATCGGTAGGATCACTGAGATGGTAATTTTGATGAATTGGTGGAGATTGAATGTGGAATAGCCCGAGAGCGAGAATGTCCTGTTGGTTGAAGTCTTAGGAGAGCTCCCGTGTGTTTGTCATCTTCGCTATCATGAACTCCATTGGGTTCTCATGAAGAGATCAAAGAAACTAAGAGAGACCCCCAAGTGGTTCTGTCAGAGTTAAGGAAAGAGTAATTAAAGCAAAATATACCTGGGACCTTTTCTACAGCAAAGACATGCTCCCCAACAGAAAGCGCTTTGGCCAATTCTTGTTCCAGAAGGGGAAATGAAATGCGTCTCTCTACATTCCTTCCAGGATTCCCATTTCAGGTAAGAGGGGAAAGATACATTTTCAACAGGAGTCAGAACTTCATGGAAATGGATTGGTAATACCTCAGCCAGACAAGGGAATGCAGAGCAGGGGGAAAAGAGGTACAGCACCAGAGGAACGCTTGCAGAGGTCACAGTGCTAAAACACACGCTCATTTAAAGATGGAGATTCAGGGAACCAGCAGTTAGCGTAATGGCTATGTTGCTGGACTCCCACGTAGTCGACCTCGGTTTGTGTCCCGGACCCGGTGGCTTAAAACTCACGCTGGGCGCGTGTGCGTGTGTGCCCAAGATCCCGAGAGGAGAATGGAGGAGAAGGGATTGCGGCGTGACCATCCCCCTGGGGGGTGATTTCTCGCTTTCTGTCTCTATGTCTCTCTCTGTCTGTCTGGCGAGCGCACACGCCCTACAGTGAAAATCTCTCAAAAAAAAAAAAAAAAAAAGATGGAGATTCAAATAGGAAATTATGGAAAGTTTACTGGCCCCCATTTCTTGGCATTCTGCCAACAAGCCTCCAGTAAAATAACAGAGATTAAAGATGAAAAACCTATATGGCATAGAGTATCTCTAAAGAAGAATACTTAGAAAAGCATAAAGTCAGAAAGAGAGGAAAAACAAGGATATTAGAGAACTTTGAAACCTCTGGCATCTATAGACACAGGAAACATTAAAAACAGTCTAACATCTAGCCAGATTAGCATAAATCCTGAAACTGAAAACCTATTTATCTCAGTTCCTATTACCCAATATGTCTGACTGTATAATAATAAATCAATTATTTTTTAAATGGTAAGGCCTGTCAAAGGGAAGAAAAATAAAAGGCATTCTGAAAAGGCAAAGCAATCATTAGAACCAAACTTAGACTTGACACAGATATAAGAATTATCAAACAGGGAATCTTAAATAACTGTGAGTAAAATGGTAAGGGTTCAAATGGAAAAAATAGGCAAAATGTAGGAATAAATGAGTAATGAAAGCTGAGAGATGTGCACTCTAGAAAGAGTCAATAGGAAGTCCTGCAGATCCAAACACTGTAACAGAAGTGACACTTGTTTTTGAGGAACTCAACAGTAGACTGCGCTGAACTTGAAGAATGGACAGTGGAGAGTATGGGAACTGAAGTACAAAGAGAAAAAAAAAAAAAAAGAAACAGATTGGAACACCCGAGAACGATGGGACATCATCAAAAAATACAGCATATACATAATTGATATACCAAATGAAGAAAGAGAATGAACAAAAGAATTGTTTGAAATAATAATGGCTACGAGCTTTAGAAATTTAATGGCAAACACCAAACTGTAAATCCAGGAAGTTCAGAAAATCTAAGGAAGATAAATAACAAACACACACACAAACATGCCCCTATAGACATATTCAAACTTCAGAAAAACTAACAAAAAAGAGGGAAAATTTAGAAACAGGGGTTGGAAGAAATCTTACTTATAAAGGCCAAGGATAAGAAATGTAGTGGACTTTTTGTAAGAAATCATGTGTGAGCAAATAGAGAGTGGAATTAAATATTTAAATAATGTCAAAAAATAGAAGAATCTCCATTGAAATGAGAATTCTATATCCAATAAGAATTACTCTTCAAAAGTAAAAACATTCTCAGAGAAAAACAGAGGGGCTTCATCACTAGCATATATAACTTATAAGAAATTTGAAAGGATTCTTGATGAATCTATTTATGAACATAAATGCAAAAATCCTAAACAAAACATTGTCAAGTTGAATCCAATAAGGTGTAAAATGAGTTATATACCTCAAAGAGTGGGATTCACCCCAAATATGTAAGGATGGTTCAATATTCTAAATTCAAATATTGTAATATATCAACTCAGGCTAAAAGAAGAAAAATCATATAGTCATATCAAAATGTCCAAAAATCCACTAGACAAAAACAATACCTGTTCATAATAAAACTCAGCAAACTAGGAATATAGGGAGAATGTCCTCAACTTAAGAACATCTATAGAAAATTTACAGCTTAAATTTTACTTTATGGCAAGGATCATGAAGCTTTTCTCCAGAGGTCAGGAAAAAGGTGAAGAAACCCTATACCGTCATTCCTACACAACATTGTACTAGAAGCCCTAGTTAATGCAAAAGAGAAAAAGAAATAAAAGGTGTTACAGACCTGGATGGAACAAATAAAACTACCCCTTTTTGTAGTTTTATAAAATAACATAATTCTTTATGTAGAAAATTTTAAGGAATTAACAAAAAACTTCTGGAACTAAGTGTTATAGCAAGGTTTCAAGATAGAAGGTTAATATATAGAAGTTGGTTTCTTCTCTATCAGGAATAAATACTTGAAATTTGAAATGAAAAACACAGCATTATGCTAGCACCCAAAATACATAAGGATAAATATAACAAAAAATGTATGTTCTATATGAGGAAAACTACAAAATGGGTTTAAAAAAATAAGATCTAAATTAATGTAAAGATAGTTTATATACATGGAGAGGAAGACACAAAAATGTTAAGATGTAGATTTTTCCAAAACTGATCTATAGAGCCAATACAATTTCTGTCAAAAATCCAAGCAAGTTACTTTATGGATATTGACAACATTTCTAAAACAGGTTTATAATTGTCATTTTTTTGGGTAGCAATCAAGATGTTCTTTAGTAAGTGAATGGATAAGCAAATTGGTACATACATACAACAGAATATTATTCAACAGTAAAAAGAATAATGAACTATCAACACTCCCCACCCAACCCATACGCACATGCAAAGGAGTAATCTTAAATGCATATTGTTAAGTGACAGAAGCCATCCTGAAAAGACTGCACATTATATAAATCTATAAGACATTCTGGAATAGACAAAACTATAAAGACAATGCAAATATTAGTGGCTGCTGGAGAAGCAGAGGAACAGAGGGAGGAATGAAAAAGTAGAGGACAAGGGAGTTTTAGGACACAAGATATTTTGTATGATATTGTAATGATAAATGTATGGATTATCCATTTATCAAAACCCATAGAACTATATGACAGAAAGAATGAATCTTAATGTGAACTATTGATTTTAGTTCATAATAATGTATTAATATTAGTTCATTAATTGTGGCAAATGTGCCATACTAATATAAGATGTTAATAAACTGAGTGTGAGGCATATCAGAACTAGCTGTACTAGTAAATTTAAAGCTTTTTTTAAAAAAGCCTTACATGTAGTAGATTTTTAAGAAGTATTAATTTCTCTCTACTGTATAGACAATAGCATACAGAGCTTAACTTCAATTTGGTATACTTGGTTTTGTATGGGATGATTGTGAAGAGAATTTTCAAATAAAAAATTTGATAAAATATATATAAAAAATAACAGATGAAAACTTTATTAATGAGCAGTTAAGCGAATCTCTATTGAGCACAATTTTATGTTTTTGATGATCCAGTTGGCACTTGGGAATATTTATGTGAAGGCCTCTGAGTCACCGTTATGAACATCAATTATTTCTGTAAGAATAACAAGCAGAATTTGTCTAATAGAGACCTCTTACTATGGAAATGCCAGTTTTAATTTGCTTAGGGATATAGATTCATCAGGAACACCTAAATTTGTAAAGTTCTACACATCCAAAAATCAGCACAAAAAAATAAAAGTCAGTCCTAGAAAACTCTAATTTGGGAAATTAACTGTATTAGCATTTTCTTATATTAGTCAGCTACCCACACTAAAAGAGCTGAATAAAGTAAGAATGAGAGACAGAAATAGATAAGAAAGCCATTCTTGTCATTTTTGGATAAACAAGGTCACATAGCTTGCAGATTTTGCTGAAGTCTCTGTTGAAACATGCTAAATCATGAAACCGTTCTTTTGCTTCCAAAAAACATAACAGCATTTCTTTGAACAGCTCAATGGGTGGGGTGAGAGAGCTCTTTGAATTCTAGTTCCCTAGGAAGTCTTACTACTCCGCATGATAACCTAATAAGTGTTTATCCTTGCCATAATATAGGAACTCATCTATTCTTCCAAAGAGGAATTTTTTTTTTTTCCTGGAATTCTGCCAGAGCACAAAATGAATCTTGAGATAGGGCAAAAAATAAACTGGGCAAGCATGAGGAATTAGCCTCGTGTGAGAACTAAGAGGATTACATCTGCTACCATCTTTGAGACCTGCAAATTCCAGTGGAGTTTTCTTTGTGGATTTGGAAGTAAGATTTTTTGGTTGAAAGGAAATCTGTCATAAAATTTTGCAAGTCTGATGGTGGGCAGATTCTAATTCAGGAAAGGAACCAAGTAATAGCTGAGATTGTGCTGAATTAACAGGACTTTTGCCAATGACAATGAGCCTTAATTCAGGTTGCCAAATGAAGCTCCGTGCATTTGGCCAAGCACACTGATCCTATAAAATTATGCTAGGCTTGTCTTGTCTATACCAAAAATATCAGGGATTCGATGAAAACAGATTGTCTCATACCTCCAAGCCAAATATAGTTAGCTCTTTAAGATGCTCGTTCAAGAGTAAAATAATCAAAGGAGGTAATCAGAGGATGAGTCAATTATAAAACAACTAGTCAAAGAACAGCTGTGTTGGGACAAGCAGATGGTGTAATGGTTATGTCTCTGGACTCCAACATAGTTTACTACTGTTCGAATCCTGGACCTGGTGGTTTAAAATTCATACCAGGCATGTATGTATGTGTGTCCAAAATCCTGAGAGGAGAATGGAGGAGAAGGGGTTGTGGAGGGCAATCCTGTCTGCTGGGTGATTTCTTGCATCTCTGTCTGTCTGTCTCTCTCTCTGTCTCTTTGGCAAGAACATGCACCCTATAGCAAAAATCTCTCTTAAAAAAAAAAAAAGAGGACAGTGTGTTTCTTTGGATTTAAAAAAAGGAAAAGAAACTTAAAGTTAATCTTCTTATGCAGAAAATTTGTATTATTTAATGTTCTTCTTTGCTCTAGATTATTCTGATCCTTATACTGAGCCGTCAGGAACAAGAAAATAACTTGAAACCGTTTTGATGGGAGATCATTTCACCAAAAAATGTATTTGGACACATAATTAAAAATATAAAGTCTCTTTAGCTCTAAGGCAGATAAGCTACTAGCCATAAAACCAATGTTCTGTGATCCTACAGACACAAAAAAATAATGTTTTCTTAGTTGCTAAGTCAATATTTAAAACTATTAATAGATCTTTCTTAGACTCCTTTGCCTTCTTAGATGAGGTTTGCATCTTCGTCCAACTTAATGTAGCAAAAGCTAGTTAAATCAACTAATTACCAAGACACATTTTTTACTGCTCTAGTTAAGGATTTGACACTGTTTATATTTTAAGCCTATTGCATTAATGTAAAAAAAATTCTTATCACACTTGTACAATCAGCTTTGCTTATCTTTTTCCAATTTACTTAGGTAGCAGCCTAAAACCACTTTGAAATTCAGCATCAGTGGATGTATTTCAGTGATCTTATTTCCTACATACTATATAATAGGCTACCTGATTTTATTTTAACTTATTTTAAGGGTTTTTCCATTAAGGAATATCTTCACTAAGAGAAAGGATTTGGTATATCAGGACAAAAACAGCCTCAGAATTTGGAGTATGAGAGATTTGAGTTTAAATACTGGCACGTCTTAGCAATGAAACTTTTGGGAAGGATCAGCTAGAGCTTTCATCTATAAAATGTTGATAATGTGGATAATGTCCATACCTCTCTCAGAAGGTGAATATGAGAAAAATCTGAGCTCATGTGGGTGTCATCTCAGTGCAATATCTGACAGAGTGTGTGTACTCAGTATCGGACTGTCATTAATCCACAGGAATTATATTCACAGTGTTGAAATGACATAAGCACATGTCAATCAGTGTGAGTACTGACCTTAGCCCACTGGGAAAAGCTACTTGTAGGCTTAATAATCGATCCCAAGTATTAAGCAGTGGAAGGAAATATTAGGTTGTCAGGAAAGTCATGACATATTTCTCTGTGTTTTTCTATGCAAAACGGATCGTGACTTTCCTGACAACCCAATAAATTTGGAGAAGGTGGTTGGAGAGATCTGAAGACCTAACCTCATGGTCAGGACAGCATTCATGAGTGCATTCTTCATGACAAGTCAAGGTGCAAACACCAGCAGCCCAGAGCACAGCTCTACCCCACTTCTGACTAGCTCAAACCATGAGTTTTACTTGAAACTGGGGAAGAGAAGCAGCTCCCATCTCAAAATGAAAGACCTCTCTATGATGCAGGAAGTACACAAACATAATTTGATCCCTAATTATGGACCTTATGCACATTTTAGCTTTGGATTTTACTCAGCAATGTGGGGATTTCTTGCCAATTTGACATATCAGGAAACTGAGGCTGAAAAGATAAGGAACTTCTCCAAGGTTATGCAGCTTAAGAACTATATCAAAAGCCAAGGCTAGCACACTTTAAAACCCTCGCCATTTCTGCTATGCTAGGGTTGCTGACTTATTTGTTCGTAAGTCCCTGACTCTGAGATGAAACTTTCAGTCCTTTGATTCAGTGGATTTTAAAACTGTGCTGCTTGAAGCACTAGGTTTCTGTGGGAACGATTAAAGTTTTACTGCAAAGGGTATAGAGGAAGCTATTATTGTATGTGTTTCCCAGAACATGGCCCTCACTTTAGTCAGAACTTTGACCTCTTATATTGAGATTTCATTTAAATAAACAGATTTCATTGGGAAAAAAAAAAGGAAAGAATGTGGAAGTCACTGCTCACTTCCACCTCTATTCCTTGTTCCTGCTCATATCCACATAGAGCTTCAACATAGGCCCTTGTCTGTACACACAGACTTTTTAGTTCTGTATGGCCTCAACCTCTGGCCACTACTTGACTGACTCTTATGCTAGAATTGTACCTGTAAGTTCTGAAAATGCATCCCAACTTTCCTACATAGATTCTGAGCCTCGTTTGAAACTGTCTTGTATGTGGTTCTAATACACCCAGACTCTGATTTTATGCTCAGGATTTTATGTAACTCAGGGTCTGTTTTCTCAATTTCTACAGCCTTTGGCTTGAATGTTAGCTATTTCGTTCATTGGCCAGGACCTTGACTTTGCATTTAACTTTTCTTGGCTTATCACCCTCAAAGATTAGTACTTTTGTTTTCAAGCCAGATCTGGAGACTAACATGTTCAATTTTTAAAACTAGCCTTTTTAGGCCAACATACCATCTGCTGGAAGTAGACCACTATAATTTTTTCCCACCAGATCTGTTTTCTTTCTACTGATTCTTTCCTTGTGCTGGGTTCATTTTGGCTCCTGCCTATGACTTCGACTCTGGTGCCTGCCCTTGAAATTGAACACTGTCCATGCTGACTGCCAGCTGTTGACCTTTCTTTACTTTGGATCCTTGCCCTTCTGATTGAACTTGATGTATGTCTAACACCAAACTTGATCCCAGTATACTCTTTCTCCAAGACTATTTGGGAAACTCTTTAAAAATTTGTGTAATGAATCTTTGACTGCCAGTTTACACAATTTGTACTTAATTCTCTAGATTCTGATTCCCTTGGCTTTCCATGTCAGTACCCTGAACTCATGATCATGTTTTTTTTCTTATTCTTTAGGCTCATCCAAACAAATTTGTTGTTTCTCAATTTGTCACAGTCATGCCATCTTGGCAATATCCAAAGTTACTGTGTTGATGTGTTCATTGAGTGTCTCCCAATCCAGGAAACATTGAATTCAATTCACTGGTGTATATATTGCCTTAAGCTAAGAAAAATTCAAGCCAGTCAGTGGCATGGTGGTTAAGGTGGCGAGATCCCACATGACTAACAACATGGGTTTAGTCCTGGACCTGGCAGCTTGAAAATGTACCAGGCACATGTGCCCAAAATTCTAACAAAAGAGAGAAATGTAGGAGAGAGAATTGCAGAGTGTCCATGACCCATGTGGGATGATTTCCTGCTTTCTCCCCTTTCTCTCTTGCTAGTGTACATGTCCTGTGGCAAAATAAAAATGAAAAAATAAAGCTGTAAAAAACTTCAGTAAGTTACCAGGGTTTAAGATTAATATACAGAAATCAACATTCTTCATGGACACAAATAATAACTAGGTAGAGTTCATCGAACACAAATTTAAAAACTTTAGGAATTAGCTACCTTGAGATGTATAAAACCTAGAAGGAAGAAAAATATTCTAAACTTCTGAAAGAAACAAAACAAATCATGAATAAATGGAAAATATCACTTGTTTTTGGATATGTTCATGTTTTAAAGAGATAATTTTACCTCATTTTACTGATAAATTCAATGTAATTTGAATACAATTCCAATTTGTTTTCACTTAGAGTTAGAGAGGTTGATTCTAAAGTTCACGTAAAACATAAAAACATATAAAATATATTAAAAATACAAGAAAAAGAATTGTCTATGAAGTGGAGCAACACCATTAGATTTAAAGCATACTATAATCTAATTAGAACTTTATTGGGACCAGCAAATGGCATAATGGTTATATTGCTGGACTTCCACAGTCTACTGTGGTTTGAGTCCTGGACCTGGCAGCTTAAAACTCATGCCGGGTGTGTCTGCATGTGTGCCCAAGATCCCAAGAGGAGAATAGAGGATAAGGGATTGCAGTGTGGTCATTCTCTAGAGGGTGATTTCTCACTTTCTGTTTCTCTGTCTCTCTCTGTCTTTCCAGCGAACACATGTACCCTACAGCAAAATTCTCTCTAAACAAACAAACTGTGTTAATGGCACATAAAAACACATAAGTCAATGAAATTGAATACAAATTCTTAATAGATACAAATATATACAGACATTTTATATATGAAAAAGATGGTGCATGAAGCTAGTGGGGTAAACATAGACTTATATAAATGGTCTTGGGAAAACTAGACAGTAATTTGGAAACATAAAATTACTCCTATTTCTCATGCAATATATAAGAATGAACAACAAATACATTATAGATATCAATGTAAAAAATGCAAGTACAGAAGAAAATATAGACAAGGATAAATTGTTCTATAATTGATGTGTGGTAAAGGACTCCCTATGATGCAAACTCCAGATGCAATAGAACAATGTTGAATTAAGTGTAACTCCATTTAAAAATTGCATAGCAAAAGTTTTACAACATAAATTTGTCTTTAAGAGATTTTTGCTAAAGGGCACATGCACTTGCTGGAGAAAGAGAGACAGAGAGACAGGAAGTGAGAAATCACTTCCAGGGGGGATAGCCATGCTGCAATTCCTTCTCTTCCATTCTCCTCTCAGAATCTTGCACCCGGCGTGAGTTTAAGCCCCTGGGTCTGAGACTTGAATCACAGTCATCCTTGTGGGAATCCAGTGACATAGCCATTATGCCATCTTCTGATCCTTACAACATAATATTTTTAAAAACTCATAGAAAATGGGACCAAGAGATGGTGTCATGGTTGCATCACTGGACTCCTATGTAGTTACCCGTATTTCAAGTCCCAGACTCAGTGGCCTAAAACTCACATGGGGCACATGTGCTTGTGTGCCCAGAATCTCAGGAGGAGAAGAGAGGAGAGGGGATAGCCATGTGGCCATCCCCCCTAGGGAGGCAATTTCTAGCTTTCTGTCTCTCTAGCTCTCTGGTGAGCTCATGCACCTATAGACAAGGATAAATTGTTCTATAATTGATGTGTGGTAAAGGACTCCCTATGATGCAAACTCCAGATGCAATAGAACAATGTTGAATTAAGTGTAACTCCATTTAAAAATTGCATAGCAAAAGTTTTACAACATAAATTTGTCTTTAAGAGATTTTTGCTAAAGGGCACATGCACTTGCTGGAGAAAGAGAGACAGAGAGACAGGAAGTGAGAAATCACTTCCAGGGGGGATAGCCATGCTGCAATTCCTTCTCTTCCATTCTCCTCTCAGAATCTTGCACCCGGCGTGAGTTTAAGCCCCTGGGTCTGAGACTTGAATCACAGTCATCCTTGTGGGAATCCAGTGACATAGCCATTATGCCATCTTCTGATCCTTACAACATAATATTTTTAAAAACTCATAGAAAATGGGACCAAGAGATGGTGTCATGGTTGCATCACTGGACTCCTATGTAGTTACCCGTATTTCAAGTCCCAGACTCAGTGGCCTAAAACTCACATGGGGCACATGTGCTTGTGTGCCCAGAATCTCAGGAGGAGAAGAGAGGAGAGGGGATAGCCATGTGGCCATCCCCCCTAGGGAGGCAATTTCTAGCTTTCTGTCTCTCTAGCTCTCTGGTGAGCTCATGCACCCTATAGCAAAAATTTCTCTTAAATAAAGAAATAACCTCATAGATAGCAATGGAAGAAAACATCTACAGCATATATACCACAGAAAAAGGCCCAGTATCGAATATCTCTACATTAAAAACTTCTAAAAATAGAAAAAAAAGACCTGACCCCCTAAAAGAAAAGTGAGCAGAAGACAGGGGCAGATGATTCGTAAGGAGAAATACAAAGCCCTTAAAAATTTTTAAGAGATGTCCAGTTTCACTCATGGGAAGACAAAGAAAACATAATTGAAATGTATGTTTTTACATATCAGATTTCAAATGTTTTAGATTTGGTAAGGCAGCCGGGAAAGAGGCTAGAGCAGGAAACATACAAGATAAGCCTAGAATATCTTGTGCCAGAAGTTAAGGGAGTGCTAAAGTATGTTGAGCACCTGTCAGGAAAATAGGAGTAATCTTGAAGGGGCCTTCAATGTCCAAAACAAAGATAATTTAAGCACCAGACTATAAAGATAGTAATCAATTATAATCCTTTGAAAAATAAAAAAATCACAACTCTTCTTCATAAAAAATGTAAATAGGGAAAAGGGAAGGTTCTCTTTTATAGTGGTATTCTTAGTAATAAATATAGGAAGAGTAATGGAGTTGGAAAATCATTATTTAGTGATCACAGTGGTAATTGATTTAGTCAGGAATTATCTGTGGATGCTAAACTAATGGGTGAGCATTTAATGTGAAACATGATAATTACATCATCTCAAAGCATTTCTTCAATATTCATTAATTAAAAATATAAAAATAGTGACCTTATATTGGAAAAACTTAGCAATGTTATACCCAAGTAATCAAAGTTAACACTACCAAATTATGTGACAAACTCATACCGTGTACCTCATCATGGGAGGCACTAGGACAGGCACAACTCTACTTTTTAGTATTCATGCCCAAAACATATAACTTTAAACAAATCATGATATGTCAGATAAATTCAAACTGAGAAGTATTATACAAAATAAATTTGTGAACTTCAAAAATGACATGCCCATTTGTATCTTAACTTGAAGGATTTTTTAGTCTTTTTTCCCCCCTACGCATGCTATATTTTGTATAGATTTTATTAAGATTTATTTACATCAACTGATCTTTTCTTTTATAGTATCTAGTCTGGTAAAGAACTTATTTAGTGAGTTTTTCATTTTACTTATTTTTTAGTTCTGAAATTTCTGTTTCTTTCTTTATTATAGCTCTATTTCTCCACTGAGATTCCCCATTTCTCTCTCTCTCTCTCTCTCTCTCTCTCTCTCTCTCTCTCTAATGAGTACATTTAGATTTAGGTACTTCAATCTATAATGTATATAATACATTATAGTCTTTGTCCACTAACTTCAACACCTGTATCATCTCTTTTTCTGTTGGACTGTTTATTCTCCTGGTTATTTCCCTATTTCTTAGTATATTTAGTAATTTTTAATTTTGTGTTAGGCATAATGAGCACTAACTATATTATCAGGAGATTTTATATTCTCCCTATAGAGAATGTTGAGTTTTTCTCTGTCAACCTTATTTTCTAGAAAATTAACTTTATTCCATGGAGGTATAGTTTTAGTCTTTGTTAGGATGAGTCTGGACTAACCCTTTCTTATTCTACTGCTAATATAATATTGCCACTAAAGTGTGGCCTTTCCAGAGTACAAAGTGATTAATGACTAGGGCATTAAATTTGATATTGTCACTCTCTCCACTCTGTCTGATCCTAGCAATGTGCCCCTCCCATAATCTCTTAGTATCAGTGCATAGCTTTCTAGTAGTTCTTTGTCAGGCCATACAGATTTGTTGAATGCACCGTAATATTTAGCCAGTGCCTAAAAGTCACTGCCATGCAGATTTCAGAAACTTCTTTTCTGCTCATGATTATTTTGTATAATAGAGCATGGTCTTGCCACGACTTTGATTTTAGAATTGTAGCCCCTAGAAGTCTGAAAGAATACACTTCTCTTTTTTTAAAGCAAACGGTATGTTTCTGAAAAAAGAAACATATTAACCCTCTTTCTCATTAAACTCTGATGAGACAAGATTTCTGCAATCTATGTTAAACTTGGTTTAAAAAAATCTTAAAAGCTTGAAAAAGTCTCTTGTAGTTTGACTTTAGATATATAAAAAATTTCCAGGTGTCAGTAAATGAACATTGCCTTGGATTTGTTCTTGTTTTTATCCCAAGATACTTAAAGAGCTCACAACTTCTAGGTCCCATATAATTACACCCTTGTCGCAATTATTTGTTTACAAGTTGCCTCTCATGACTGTAAGATGCCCAATAAATGTCACTTGAGCAGAACTGAGTTTGCATGGCCTAAAGGATTTCAGTGCAGTTTAACATCTCTTATAGCTCTAAAACCATTGCCAAGGTAGTGACCAGGAAATCTAGCTTACCAAGTCTTCAGTAAAAGTGTTCTAGGAATATAGAGGTGTCAATAAAGTGTGAAGCTTTTAAAATAAGATATTTCTTTCTCAAGTGCTCTACAAAGTACTTCTCTAGAACTCATGTCATCCTTAAGAAAGCACATTTTCTCTGATAACACTTTTTGTGATGCAGATTCTGAAAAAGTCAACCCTAGCTTTTCAAAGTAATATCTGCAATTGAAACAATCAGCAGGACACTTTCTGAAGTAGAGAATACTGTTACTTATTGCAATACTAATAGCAATTCTACTATCCAATTGAAAAATTAGATAAAATCACCCAATCATTGTGAATCTTGCTCTTCTATGTTTGAACCAGAAGCGGAGTCTGATATGGCTTGATTTAGGAGATAAAATACACACTTGATGCAGTTTTTCAAGGAAGGGTTGGTAAGATTGAGTCAGAAGGTGGAATAATCAAGCAGCTGCTAGATTTTATTTTTCTTTTCTTCCCTCCTCTACCATTCTATTTCTTTTCTCTATAATATAGAACCTTGCAGTCACTATGTAATTTTCATACCTACTTAATCTGTTTGTCAACTAGAGGAAACAGACAATATTGTTTTTCGTTTATTTGTTTTCTTCCACTAATCTTTATGGCTAATTGGAATGATAAATTAAAGTACAGAGATGTTCTATGAAATCATTGAATGCTGAGCTGCCCCTTCTATCAGTTCATAAAGCAATGAATAAAAATAATTGTGGAGGGTGAGAGGGAGAGAATCGGGAGGAAAAAGAAAAAAGCAAAACATTTAAGAAACAGAAAATGGAAAATTATCTGCTGATGAAAATATGTATGGTAGTATCTTTGAATGAGCCAATATACAGTACATTTTGGATAGGAAAATTCATTTTGTATGCTTTAAGGATATACAATGATTGATTGTAAATTTTCTTTATTGTGGTATATTAAGTTAGTCTAAGTTTAAATTTATCACTATTTTAATCTTTCATGTTTGCTTACCAGAGTGTGACCAAATACATGGAACCAATGGAAGATATATGTTAAAAGATTTATTGCCAAGTACTGACTCATGGAATTGTGGGGACTGTCAAGGCAAGTCTGAAATCTGCCATGCAGGCTGGACTGCTCTCCTCAGGTTAAATGAGGTCCACCCAGATTATCTATGATAATATCGTTCACTTAACATCAGCTGATCATTGACTTCAATGTCATTACAAAGTTCCCTCACAACACCTAAGCTAATATTTTACTGAATAGCTGGGTGATCTTGCCTAGTCAAGCAGATGCACAAAGCTGACCATCTTAATTTGTGTGACAACATTCTTTATTTTTCATAGGAGATTGGTAATAATGGACAGCCATACACTTTCTCAGTTAAATAAGGTTGAAAATTCTAATTTGGTCTGACAGTAACTTTCTGAACTGTTCACTGGACCATAGAAGCCCAAAGTCTAGAAACCACTGTTGAAGCTTAACATCCTTCCCCAGGGTATTCATTTCACATATAGGAATATACTGAGTCCCAGAGAGATGTTTTCTTCATAAATCATGAACAATATATAGTTATTATTTTTGTTGAGTTTAATGTTTAATATTGAGATACCTTGTGGACTTTTGGGTTAAATCAGACTGTGTCAGTTTTCTGCTGCATGGAAAATTATGACAACCTCTTATTTCGTAGATTTTTGGGTCATGAGTCAGGACATAGATCCTCTGCTTTACAGTCTCATTTGGCTGTCTGACCTAATATGTCAGACAGGGCAGCAATATTATCTGGATTGTGGAGTTCTCTTATATATTCACTTGTTCATAGAATTTAGTTTCTCATGACTACAGCACTGAGGTCTTTGGCTTGTTAAGCGGCCCATCATACTCTGGAATGTGTCTTTCCCCACAAGAAGTCAGATTATTTCTGTTTTAAGTGAGAAGGAGAGTCTTTGATGTTTTATTTCATTCTGACTTCTAAACCATCCATTAAAGCATCTGATTACATGGGGCCCACCCAGTATAATCTCCCTTTTGATTAATTTTAACTTAACAGAATATGAGCCTTAAATGCACCTTAACAGATTCCCTGACTTTTGCCCCATCATAGTCACAAGTTCTGCCCATATTCAAGTAGAAGACAACGTATGTTGTTAATATACAGGGGGGTAGGAATCTTGGGAGTTTTCTAACATTCTGCCTATCACACAGAGTCAACTATTTTCTTCATCCTTTTCTTTAGTTGAACTTGGGGCAAGGTGAAAGCTAAATAAATAAATAAATAAATACATAAATAAATAAAAAGAAGATATATGTTAAAAGATTTAACTTATATCAAGAAAGGGGGCCAGCACATGGCATGGTGATTAAGGATGCTGGACTCTGACATGGCTGATGACCACAGTTCTAGTCTTGGATCTGGACTCCCACATGGCTGACCACAGTTTGAGTCCTGGACCTGGTGGCTTGCTTTCTCACTTTCCCTTTCTCTTTGTCTTGCTGTTGAAATTTAAAAATAGTAAAAAAATAAAAAAGAAACAAAATGGATCATTATTTTTAAAAAAAGAAGAAGAAAGAAAAAAATTAATACCTTTCATGTAACAGTACATTTGGAAAGACACTGAACTGAATAAAATAGGTTAAAATGGGATTTATAAAAGCAATAATCGCCAAGCATTATTATATAATAGATTTTACTCTACTAAATCAATGTGTAATAGGACCTAGATAGGATTAAACTTAAAGAAGTACAGAGATTTTTACAAGCTCTAGAGATAATGATAAGAAAATAGGATATAGATCCTTGACTAACATTTTCACATTGGTTCAGGCTATGAAATTGGGCAGATGGATTTGCTGGCAGGTACAGTCTTTTTTTAAACTACCATTCAAACATAAAATTGCTCACTATATAAATGTTCAGAACACAAAGAGACAGTATTGTGATGAGGATAGAGCAATATTTAATTAGAATGTGCACTTCTCTCAAGGTTCAAAGACCAACAGTTCATGGCTACCTCTTATCTGAATGGATTTCATCCTTCTCCACAAAAGTGGATTTATTATGAAGAAACTAAAGGAACTTTAGTATTAGGGCCTTTCACTTTCCCCATCCAAAGCCCTAGGGGCTTTCATGATATGTTCACAGAAGTTATACATTTTTATAAAATGTTCCAAATAAAATATTTCTAACTCCCATTCAATTATACAGTCCCTTGAGTTAAGAAGCAGTGGAACTTCGACAATCATCTTTTGTATGTAGTGGAGTAGAAGTTGAACTGGGGATCCATTTACTTGTCATTCGTGTGGTGTCATTTATGTAGTTCATAGTCATGTCATGCTAGAGGGCATATGTGCTCACCAGAGAGAGAGACAGATAGATTGAAAGGAGAAAATACCCTCCATGGAGAATGGGCAGACCATAATCTCTTCATGTCCCCTTCTTTTCAGGATTTTGGGCATGCACTCAGACATACCCAGGGTGTTTCTCAAGCTGCCAGGTCCAAGACTCAAACTACATGATTAGCCATATGGGATCTGGCTACCTTAACCACCAGGCCATAGAGCCAGTCCCTTCCAGGTATATTCTTACTACCTTACTCTAACTCACCTAGGAGTACAACAGACTTTGACAACAAATTCATTAATGAGGGCTCACAACAAAAATGATATTTAAGGTCAGTCACAATAAAAGAAACCTTGACAAGTTTTGAGATAAATGACCTCATCTATCAAAGGAACTAATTGGGACCAGCAGTTAGCATAATGGCTATGTCACTGGACTCCCGCGTAGTTGTCTGCGGTTCGCGTCCCAAACCCGGTGGCTTAAAACTCACACCGGGCGCGTGTGCGTGCGTGCCCAAGATCCCGAGAGGAGAAGGAGAAGGGATTGAGGCGTGACCATCCCCCCTGGGGGGTGATTTCTCGCTTTCTGTCTCTATGTCTCTCTCTGTCTGTCTGGCAAGCGCAAGCACCCTATAGCAAAAACCTCTCCAAAAAAAAAGGGAACTAATTGACTGGTAGCTTCCAAACTTGACAAAACTCCCAAATATTTACGTAACCTCTTGCAAAATCAGTCATAAAGCTAAAACAGGTATAAACTACTACTAATTCTTTTTTCAAACAACTATGCTTAAGGAAAGTCTATTCTATATTTGTATTCTCTCTGTAGAAAATAGTATCATAAAATTCACCATGTCTTAGATTATTTATTTATTTTTAAAAAGTGTATTTAACTCACAGGTCTGGAGGCCAGGAAGTCCAAAACAGAGGGGACACTTTTGGTGAGGGCATTCATACTACATCATAACATGATAGTGGGATTGCAAGGCAATGCAGAGCTTGTGTGC
>NW_006159671.1:1984879-2058616 GCF_000334495.1 Tupaia belangeri chinensis | reverse complement strand
TCCTTACAGTAACAAATGCTATCCTGAAGGCTCAGCCCTCATGACCTCATCTAATCCCAGTTACCTTCCAAAGACCCTCTTAACACTGTTACAGTGGTAGTTAATTTTTTTCATTAATCATTTTTAATTTACATTTAATCACTGTACATGTGTGTGCACCATGGTTTTTCTCAGCATGAATGCAGAGTGTCTTAGTCAAGTCAAAGACATTACCGTATACACTATCATCAGCAACCTATTAAATGTGTGTGTTTTCACCCCGATGCCCTCCCTCCCACACTCTATTACCCCCACCATACTGTCATACTCTCTCTAGTATCTACCATTGCTCTCCCTGCTATTGAACCTTCTAACCTTTCCATTTATGCTAGATAGCACAGACATTTGGTATATACTGTGTGGGTACATAAAATACTCATCTTTCATAGTCTGGCTTGCTTTGCTTAGCATTAAATCTTCCATATTAATCCACTTTGTAACAAATGTCAGGGTCTCTTTTTATAGCTGAGTAATATTACTAGAATATATAATTTTTCTTTTTTAATCTGCTCGTCTGTTCTTGGACACTTGGGTTGATTCTCTCTTAGCAATTGTAAATAATGCTGCAATAAACATGGATATGCGAGTGTCTTTACAACTGAGGGTTTTCCTATCCTCTGGGTAGATACCTAAGAGTGGAATTACGGGGTCACATGGTAGTTTTATTTTTAGATTTCTGAGGAATCTCTATTTCATTCTCTACAGTGACTGTACTAATTTATATTTCCACCAAAAGGTTAGGAGGGTTTCCTTTTCACTATAGCCTTGATAGCATTTATCATTCTTTATTTAGAAATTTTTAGTCATTCAGACTGCAGTTCAGTGGTATTTCGTTGTGGTTTTGAACAATGGGGATTATTTTAAGCATGAGTTTAGGAGGTGATAAACTTTCAAATATCAAGAGTCAATCTGTGAGTATAGAATCAAATAACAAATTTAAGAGGTATTGTAGAGATGTGGTAGATAGTTAAATAAATAATAAAAAATACTGTTATTTTTATGTTTCTGGGCTTTGTGTTGGCAGAGTATTCTGAATTTATTTTTTCATTCTAAGTAAGCTTGGCTTTATTGCTAATTTTACATTTAGAATTTTGTATTTTTTTAACAGAATCTCCTAGATTCTTATACACTTATATTTATTCTCTTCTACGTTGTTATCCCAAAGAATACTTCTATATCAGATTATAAACACTCTCTAATATCTGTGCTATATCATGAGGGTTATATATTTTATGTTGACATGGACATGGGAAGTTTGTTTTCATGTATAGTTAACACTAACCAGGTCCTACACTGTGCTGTGGTATGACTTCTTTGAGTACAAGTGGCATCCAATTGGATATCTCACATAGCAGGCCCCAAATAAATGTAACCTTTATTATTGTGTCATGATTGCTATTATAACACATTGAAACAATGGCTTTCATTGGTAGTTGAAGTAGTTTAGCAAAATACAATTGTTTAAAAATAAACTAAAAAACAAAGAAAAATTATAGTCATTTTATAAATGAGTCAGTCTTCCATATAACAGGATAAAAATGATTAGACTATAAACCTAGAATACATGAGTCTCATTAGTACTTTTTCCTGACACAGTTCTCCTGTTACATTTTTGAATATACTACTGGGTACAGATATGATGACTGGGTTTATCTCATGAGCACTGTTAAAATACTTGAACTTTTCATACAAAACCAGGAATTGGCTTGGTGAACCTTCTTTCTGATTCTGCAGTGGAATAGATAAAGATGATGATTGAAGAATGAATAAATACACAGGGTGTTTGCTCCACAATTCAAAGAAAGATAAACTTAGAAATATGGTCCATTTCTCCAGAGTGAGAAAGGCTGAGACAGCAGCAAATTACACACATATAATGGGAAATTGTTTAAAATTTAAGTCTGAGGCTGAAAAAAAATCATAACACCTATGTGGCAATTTGTACTTTCTTTTTTTTCTTTTTTTAAATTTTAAATTGATTTGTTTTACTTTCATTCACTGAATGTCATCACAGCATATAAAATGTGATTTCCCATCCAGAATACACTATAGAGTGAAATAATCATGCATGTTATTGTCAACAGATAATTTTCCATGTATTTCATATATATTTTCTTTCACCTCTACTTCTCACCCTCTGCCATTTCCCACCTCCTCCCACACTGTTTCTGGTATACACAGTTGCTTACCATTACTTTTTTATTCCCACATTTTATTGGTTCACAAAATAACTTAATTAATATAAATACTTTCAAGTTCAGCTTGACACATACATATTTGCAAACACATGTCTGATTTAGGCATGAAACTTTGTAGAATGAATGTACCATAAAGTAGCACCCAGCTGAGGTGAAATAGCTCACTGTGGTCATTAAATAGGTATTTTTAAATATATTTCTTAATCTGAAGAAAGGCAACTTTAACTTTAATAAGTCAAAATCAAAAAATGTTAAGAGAACTTTGCTTGAGACTTAAAGCTAGGAAACAGGTTAGAATTCTGTTCAAATAGGTTCACGAACCTATCGACAGCTCAAGAGAAGACAAAAATCCTTGAATCTGGAAAATAAAGCCTAGAAAAAAGTCAGTAATGTTTTAGTCAAAACTCATAAAATTCTATTCTACAAGTTTATTCTCATGTAATTAATCTATCTTCTGTTGTGGTCCAATCTTCCCATTTAAATTCTGGAAGATAACGTTCAACTCCAGAATTGCCCCTACCATTAAGCTGGCAATTTTCTTAGTCGTTTTTGAACTCATTGCTGTGTGTTGGTATTTCATTTCCCTGAAATAGCACACCCGTTAGAACTTCTTGTAGAGCTGGTCTGGTGTTGGTAAATTCTTTCAGGTTTTATTTATCTGAGAATGTTCTTGTGTTTTCCTCTCATATGAAGGATAATCTTGCCAGGTTTACATTCTTGGTTGAAATTGTTTTTCATTTAACACGTTGAATATATTTTCCTATTCTTTCCTTGCTCGCATTGTTTTCAATGAGAGGTCTGCTCTTAGTCTGATGGGTTATTCTTTGTAGATAACTTGATTTTTTTTTTTCCTTTCCAATCTTAGCATCTTGTCTTTGTCTTTGGTTTATGTCAATCTGGCTATGATGTGTCTTGGAGAAGATCTTCTAGGTCCTTTGTATTTCCTGGGTCTTGATCTTTGAATATCTCTCCAGGTTTGGAAAGTTTTCCTCCAGGATTTCATGAAATAGATTATCGATGTTCTTATCGGTCTCTTAACCATTTGGAATACCAATTATCCAGATGTTTAGATGTTTAATAGTATCTAGTATTTCTTATATATTATTCTCTTTTTGGCTATTTTCTCAGTCTTTGTGGTGAATTTTTCTAGTCTAGCAATTCTGTCTTCTATGTCTGAGATTCGATCTTCCGTATGACCTAGTCTGCTTTTAAAACTCTCAAGTGAGGTTTTGATTTCCTGTATTACAGCCTCCATTTGATTCTTTTTTATGGTGTGTATTTCCTGTTTCAGATCAGGCAAGAACTTCCTTACCTCCTGGAACTCATTGGCTCTTTTCTCTTGCATCTTCTGGTATTCATTGTCTCTCTTCTCTTCCATCTCTGTTAGCTTTGTCACTATGAATATTCTAAGTTCTTTATCAAACATTTCTGTACAGTTCCATTGTACTGTCTGTGGATGAAGAGGAGTTATTCTTTTCCCTTGGAGGAGAGGTATTTTCTTGGTTTCTCATATTTCTTGTGCCTCTCCTGTGATTTCTGTTTTTTTCATGGGTTATACATTTCTTTCTAATGTTTTGAAGTCAATCTGAGTGTTAAGGAGCATGCAGGAGGAGGTGATCTCCAATAACTCTGTTTTTCTCCCTTTGTGAGACAAATTCAGTGGGAATCAAGGAATATTCTGACCCTAACAGTATTCAGATGTTTGACTGTGGTTCACTTAGACCTGTCTAGACACTCACTGCATGGAAGCTGAGATGCAAAGTGATGAAGGTAAAAGAAAAAAGGAAAGAAAACAAAGAAAGAGAAAAAAAAAGAAAAAATAACAACAAACATTTTTAAGCAAAAAGGGAAAATCATGTGATGCACAAGTGCACCATACAAAAATAATACTTCACATCTCCAATGGAGGAGTCTTCTTTGAAGACCTGTGCTTTTTTCTTCTCCTCTATGGGAGGGTGAAAAGGTGTGAATTAGCAAGATAGAGGAGGATCTGAGAGCCAAGAAAATACTGTACCTTAAAAAAATTAAAAAAAAAAAAGAAATTATAAGACAGAAGGATACAGGGAGTGCCCTGGCACTCTAGAATGGGTCTGGAGGGTGAAGTCTCAGCAGAAAGTCTTCATTAGTCTTGGTCCCTGAAAGCAATTGCAATTCGTACTTTCTAACTTGCTTTTACATACATGATGTCCTTGTTCCAAAAGCAAAAATATAGCCAATTGATTTTTGACAAAGGGTACCAGTCAATCTACTGGGAAAAGGAAAATCTCTTTGACAATGGTGCTGGAAAAACTGAGTATCCACCTGCAGAAAGATGAACCTGGACCATTTTCTCTCACCATTAACAAAAATCAACTCAAAATGGATCAAAGATCTGAACCTAAGACCTCAAACTATAAGACTACTGGTAGAAAACACTAGGGAAACTCTGGGAGACAGTGGGATAGGCAAAAAAACTTATTAAATAAGACCCCCCAAAACATAGGTAATAACCCCCCAATAGGCAAGTGGAATTACATCAGATTAAGAAATTTCTACACAGCGAAAGACACAATAATTAGTGTGAATTGATAACTCTCAGAGTGGGAGAATATTACTGTAAACTATGACTCAGATAAGGGACTGATAACTAGAATATTCAGGGAGCTCAAGTGGCTTATCCAAAAAAAAATTGATCAACCCAATTAAAAGATGGGAAAATGAACTGAACAAACAACTCTCTAAGGAAGAAATGAACAGCCAAAAAGCATATGAGGAAATGCTCAACATCCCTCATCATAAGTGAGATGCTGATTAAAACCACAATGAGATACCACCTAACTCCAGTTAGAATGGCAAAGATTAAAAAAAAAAAAAAAAAAAAAAAGGGATGAGAGTCTGTGATATGTTTGATTATTATTCAAGATCCCAGAGTTATTTGAGAGTTATTTGAGAGTTATTTGAATAGGTTCGGAACTCCTGACTTCTATCACCAAATGGCTGTACTCTTTCACATGATGGAGGGGATTGCTTCTTTTCATCACCACAATAGGTGATTACTCATTGTCTTGTATAAGAGATGAGATAAGGAAACAGAGAAAGGAGGACTCAACTAGAGAAAGAGTACATTCTGGTGAGGCTGGTATGTACACTTGGTATTTTGGAACTGCCCACCTGCTGCAGAGTAACTTCCACTGGCCATTCTCACTAACGATTTGAGCTGAGCCTGTGGGAGTACTATCTCAGGAGTCAGGCCAGGGTTAGGATTACCCTGCTGAATTGAAACAATGAAGATGTTCAGAAGAGGTGACTTAAAGCAGTATATTTCCTTTGGAGAAAAGAACAGCAGCTACAAAGAGGAGGTAAGGTCTGAGGTTGGAGCCAGGAAAACGAAGACTATAAAGGTCAAAGGGCAAAAGAAGATATAAGTGAACTATTAAAATAGAGATTGCATCAAGTAAGTTGGTAACCGGTTGGAATCATGTAAAAACAAGAGGAATGCCAGGTCCAGAAATAAGACTGCTAAGGTGAAAATCACTTTCCTGACCTTCTGCGCTACGCCCAGGAACAGTGGCTTACATAGATACCATGGTTCATGCAGCAACAAAATATTTCTTTATATTAGTAGTTTCCTGACTTCTTTTTTTTTTTTTTTTTGGTAGAATAACCACCTTTTAAAATGGTAATTATGCAGAAATTCTATATATATATGTGTGGATAAAAGCAGAACTCTTATTATTTAGGAAAGAACTAGAATTCAGCTAGCCAGCTGGTACGTCAGGCCTTGAGGACCCCTGGTCACCTTTCCTGAATATTAGGGCTTACTCGGTTTAAAAATTGTCCTTTTTGATCTTCTAAGATTTGTCCTAATGCCAAATCAGAAAAACTGAAAGCAATATAGTTGTTCTTTATTAAATTGGTTCCCAGTCTATTACTGAATTATAATTTAATGTGCCCTGAGTTTTAATCAAAGATTAAAGAATAATCACAGATTAAAGATAAGAAACAGCTATGAGAAACACTTCTTTATCTTTAGTAGAATCACAATTAAAAACAGTGTCCATTTCTTGCTTAATTTCCCTGAAAAGGTTTCATGTAATAAATTTTACTTAGAGGACTTAGGTAGACCTTGTTTTTCCCATTTGTGATAAAAAGTAAAAATTTATGGATTCTAAATATCCCATACATTATTAAATTATATCAGTTTAAACAACAGATTAGTTAGTTAAAATTTATCTTTTTGAGCCTGCTGGAAGTGTGAAGGTTAAGGCAGCTGGATCTCACATGGCCAGCTGCTCAGTTCAAGTCCTTGACCCAGAGGCTTGAAAAATATACTAGGCACACATGCATGTGTGCTCAAAATCCTGAAAGGAGAAATGGAGAAGACCACAGTGTAGGCATGCTTTTCACCTCCCCTGCCCCCACCCCCCTCTCACACCAGTGAGTACACGCATTCTTCAGCACATTGAAGATGATTCTTTTAACACAACATTTATTCAAGAAGTTACTCTTGAGAAATACTCCTATTTAACAAGCTCGGTGTATGGTATCTGAAAACAGATATCTATTTAGTTCACTCCAGCACTTTCTTCATTCCTCATCCTGCTCCAGTCTCAAGAGCTCTTCATGTTCTCAAACATGTCACCCTTATTTCTGTGTCGTGTCCTCACGGGTTGGCTCTTTCTTATTGTTCACATCTTATTTCAAGTATCAGCTCATCAGAGGAACCTGCTCATCCTATATAAAATTGCTTCTTTCCCTCCCCCTGATTTCGTATCCCTTCATGGTCTGCCACTTGATAGACACTTGAGAAGTATATCTTGAATAATAAAATGCAAACAATATTTTAAATTGTAATGATGTGGGGTTAAGTGCTATGAGTACTCAGAAGACTTGTCTATGCCAGGGAATTCTGGTCAAAGGCACCGACATTTAAGCTGGGTTTTGGGTGAATAGATAGAAGAGAATAGTTCTCTCCACCTCTTCTAGGGGAAAAAGGGAACAGAATTTCAATTAAGGGGAAAAGACGTTCCCTTGAAGCAGAGGTATCATTTGTACTATTTGTGTGTGTGTGTGTGTGTGTGTGTGTGTGTGTGTGTGTGTGTGTGAACATCCACACCATGAACTTAAAAATGAGCCATAGGGCCAGTAGATGGCATAGTGATTAAAGTGCTGGACTACCATGTGATCGAGCACAATCTGAGTCCTGGACCTGGCAGCTTGAAACTCACGCCAGGCACGTGTGTGTGCATGCCCAAAATCCCAAGAGGAAAAGGGAGGAAAAGGGATTGAGGCATGACCATCTTACTGGGGGGAGGGGTGATGTCTCACTTTCTCTGTCTCTGTCTCTCCAGCAAGTGCACATGCCCTATAGCAAAAGTATCTTTCTCAAACAAAACAAAACATAACTGGAGCCACATAAAATTCAGATAACATGGTAATTACCACTAACAAGGGTAAGAGAAATGGTACCTCTAATAAACAAGGGTATTTCTGACTCGAAGGTCAATAGGAATCAGTTTTTAGGTTTATCTACCCTAGGGTCTATGTCTGGTCAGTCAAAACTTCTCTTTCTTTTTTTAAGGTTTTCATTTACCTCTTTGAAAAAGCAGAGGTGGAGGACCAGCAAGTTAGTGTAATGGCTATGTTGCTAGACTCCCATGTAGTCCACTGCGGTTCAAGTCCCAGACCTGGTGGCTTAAGCCCATGCCAGGTGCATGTGCATGCATGCCCAAGATCCCGAGAGGAGAATGGAGAAGGGATTGTGTCGTGGCCATCCCCCCTGGGAGTGATTTCTCATTTTCTATCTCTCTCTCTCTCTCTGTCTTTCTGGCAAGCTCACGTGCCCTATAGCAAAAACCTCTCCAAAAAAACAAACAAACAAACAAACAAACAAAACTAGGGAGGTGGGAGAGAGCAAGAGAGACAGGAATCCCCAACAGAATTTTTCCACAATCTTTCCCTCCTAAGTCTTCCAGCCAGTCAGCCTCAGGGGTGTCCATGTTCAAGCTGACCAGGTCCAGAGCCAAGAGCTTTCTCGTGTGGCTCGACATGACATAGACACACCCTACAGCCTGCACGACCAAAGCTGGGCCATGCCAAGTCTTTTCTTCCAGACTTGCTTGTGTAAAGTTCAGGCTGAAGCTTAGGGATTCTGATGGAAATACAAATAAGGCCCGATGTGTGCACTCACTAATAAATTCTACATACTTTCCTTAGTCTTATATGGCAATTATACGTTTTTTTTTTTAATTTGCCAAAGGGCATGTGCACTTGCTAGAGAGAAGAGAAAGTGAGAAAGCAACACTCTGCAATGGGGCATGGTCACACTGTAATTCCTTCACTTCCATTTCTCCTATTGGGATTTAGGGCATCCATATGCGTGTGCTTAGTGTGTTTTTCAAGCCACTGGCTTTGAGATTTGAACCAGGCAGTTGGCCTGAACAAGATCCAACCATCTTAACCACCACCCCACAGCATGGCTTAGCAATTACACTATTTATAACAGATAGAATGATCCTTTTCCCTGACTGTCACTACCCCTAAAATCTCTAACCTTTTAATTGCTCTTCAATATTCACCTAATGGAGAATCATCATCAGATTAACTTTAAATCATACAATATTTAATTAAAAATGTAAATCAATAAAACACAATTGTGACTGGCTACATTAATACTTTTAAAGATAATTTAATAGCAATTGAAAAAAGAGACTTTTTTATTTAACATCATCGTAAGTGTTCTCTCCTAGAAAAGCTGTAATAATTTATACATTGAATTGAATTGTCTGATAAAAAGCTCATGCAATAATTACTTCCATATAAAAGAAACTGTGTATATAATCAGCCACTGTATTTCACTAACTTCTCCAGGATTTGTGGTAGTTGTCATTGCAACCTCTGCCTTGAAAATAGGTTAGGACATTATCTAAGGTTGTTTCCTGAAAGGTCACTCATTTCTACTCTTTACCTAAACTGTGGATTTCCTGATGCCGTAGGTCAAGACTTCCAGAAATTACTGAAATACCTACTACTAACCTTTCTGCTTCTGTTCCTGGTCCTTCTGTATTTAATTCACTATAAAGAAAGCAGAGTGATTTTTTTTTCTTTTTTTTGAGAGAGGTTTTTGCTATACAGTGCATGCACTCAGCAGAGAGGCAGAGAGAAAGAGAGAGACAGAGACAGAGACAGAGACAGAGTCAGAGTCATAGAGACAGAAAGTGAAAAATAGCCCCCGGAAGAATGACCACATCAAAATCCCTTCTCCATGCTCCTCTTTGGATTTTGGGCATGCACACTCATGTGCCCGGCATCCATTTCAAGCCACTGGCTCTGGCACTTGAACCATGGTTGACCACATGGGAGTCCAGCACTGTAACACTGTAGCACCTGCTGGCCCCCAGAGTGATCATTTTTAAAACAAACTTAGCTCATGTTACTGCCTTGTTTAAGTATTCTCCACTGGCTTCCATTTTATTTAGAATAACACTCAATTCTGTATAATAGGTATAATGGGCAATTCCAGTATATTGCATATTTAAAAATTACAAATAGGTGTTATTTTTCTCAAGGGATTTTTTAGTCTCTCTGAAGATCATCATGTACTTTTTTCTGCTGAAAAGATAAATCATGCATCTTTTATCATAGTAATATATGGTTTATCATAGTAATACATTTCTCAAGAGTGAAGAAATTACATTATTATAATAAATCTCACTTGGTTATAGGGTATTATATTTTTCTTGTGATATCGATTTTTATCATAAATATTATTTTGCATTTTAGGTTAAGTGAAACCAATTTGTAATTTGCTTTCTGCAGTCTTCATCAGGTTTAGATAATAATAATATTGGGTTGTCGGAAAAGTCTTGACACATTTTTGCATAGATAAGGATAGAAAAATATGTCATGACTTTTCCAACGACCCAATATTTAACAAAGATGGATATTTTACTACAATTCAGAATAATTATATGTTATTAATAGCTATATATAAAGTGCCAATAGCCATCTTACACAGTGAATACATTTCCTTCACTTCGTAGGTGCTCGATATTTTTCTATCATTGGGACTACCCATTCTCTGGAGATTTGGTAGAACTGCCCTCTGACAGTATCTAGGCCTTAAGTTTCTTCACTGCTCTTTGGCACCATTCTCTGTTTCTTCAGTGACAATTGGAAACCGACATAGTTAAGCTTTTCATTTCAATTCTGGTCATAGCAGAATATTACACAGTCTTACAGATTTTAAAAATGTATTGTTTCAGTGATGATGTTCCCTTTGTCATATCTTATTTTGTGTATTTGTGCTTCCTTGTTCTCTTGATTAGCTAGTAGCTTGTCTACTTTGTTCGTTAAAAACAAGATTCTGATTTATTCCAATACTTCTATTATGTTTTCTATGCTCTACTTAAATCATTTTTATTATGGCTTCCTCATTTTTTTTTCTTACACTTTGTCCAAGCATTGTTCACTTTTTCATAGCTTTTTAGTTGGGAGCTTAATTCACATATGCTCATTCTTTGGTGGATGTTACATTTTTTTTTTTAATTTTGAGTGTCTTCTAATCATTATTTAAATATCCATTAATTCTGATGTAAGGTTTCTTAAATTAGATGTTAGAAATTCTGTCATTTTGATTTTTATTTCCCCTTTCACTAATAAGTTGTTTATATGCCCTTTTAGTTTTCAGGTTGAAGGGCTTGGATTTTTTCATTGCTGTTAGGTCCTAGTTTGATAATGTTATAATCAATGTCTGTTATTATACTATGTCTACTTCATAGAGCTTCCTTTCTTTGTGCTCTACATGTTCTTTTTCATGATTACTCCATGTATTATTGAGATAAAGATGTGTTTCCTATTATCAGGATGTACAGTTCAATATGTAGCCATGAGATTGTCCTTATTGACTGTTATTTGGGTCCTCTATATTTTTTACTTACTTTCTTGGCCACTTGGTTTGCCTGTCCAGAGACTGAAGTGTAAAATTGTCCTCTTTTAGTGTATTTTTGTCTATCCTGGTATCCTTCCTTTTTGCTCTGAAAGATGATTGTTGTCACTTTATATGTAGATATTCATAACAATTATTCTGAATTGTAAGTTTTAGCACTAATAAAAATGTTCTTCTTTGTTAAATTTGGTATTTTCTAATGTAAATTCTATTTTTAAATCAATTGAGCTACATCTGTTGTATTGTTTCTATTTGTATGGCATCCTTCTATTTTTTCAGCCTTTCTGAATTATTTTTAGGTGTGTCTCTTGCATACAAATTATAGTTGGGTCTTTTTTCGCTAGCCAAATTCAACATAATTTTCCTAATAATAGGTGCCTTAAAGGCTATTCATGTTAGTTAACATGACAGATATATTAAATAATATTATTTTAAAATTCTCAAATTATAAAAGACTAATGATTATATAGCTAAAATACTAGAAATTTAATCCATTAAATTAAGATTAATTAAGACACTGACTCAGACTTTCAAAAATCTAAATTAGAAGGGTGGAACCATGTATACCTTGAGGAATAAGTGTGTGTGTGTGTGTATGAGCGGGAGGGGGAAGGGAGGAAGGTAGAGGGGTTTTCACAGCTTTTTTTTTTTTAGTTTATTTCTTCTGAGAGAGAGAGAGAGAGAGAGAGGGAGAGAGAGAGTGAGGGAGAGAGAGAGAGTGAGGGATATCCCAAACAAGCTCCTCACACTGTGATCCATTCCAGCCTGAGCCAGCCAGGATCACAGGCATGTGTGTGTGCACTCAAGAGTGTACAGGGATCTCTTGGGACACAAACATAGGACCTCCCCTGTGGCTTCAGCACAACACAACATTGAGTTATTCGTGCACCATGTGCACATGCTAAATGAGTTGTTAGCTCTCATATGAGGTTGGCCTCATGTACAGACTCTTCCCTGCCATTCCTCACTCTGCTGCCTCATGCTTACTAAGATCCCTAGACTGCCAAGGAAGTGGTAGGTACCCAGTAAATACTTGGTGAATTAGGGACCAGCAGATGGCTTAATGGTTATGTTGCTGGACTCCCACATAGTCGACCACAGTTCATGTCCCAAACCCGGCAGCTTCAAACTCATGCCAGGTGTGTGTGCGTGCATACCCAAAATCCCAAGAGGAAAAAGGAAGAGAAGGGCTGGCAGTGTGACCATTCCCCATGGTGGATGATTCCTCGCTTTCTGTCCCTCTGGTGAGTGAGTGCACATGCCCTATAGAAAAAAATCTGCCCCCCCCAAACAAAAACAAAAACAAAAACAAAAATTTGCTGAATTATATGAATCATTCCATTTACCTGTGGAGTAAAGTTGTCAGTACACACGTCATTTATCTTTCTGGTTTGAGCAGAAGATTGTCTAATTGTTTTAATGCATCCTGTTTTTATGTAATGGTTTCTGTCTGTAATAGTTTGTAAGGTCAAGTACCCAGAAAGTATTTAGCTATGACTTTGTTTGTTCACTGTCTGTGCTTTTAAACGTATCCCCAAATCACATCTTACTTGAAAGGGATTCGTACTGTTGCCATGGATCCTAAATCTTTACTTTCCCATCACACATAGCAGATGATTCAGATCCCAATCCCAATCTGATTATTTTGACTAGTTTCATTGCTATTTATTAGTGAGCCCTGGGAATTTGAAATAATGTTTGTTTACTGGCTCTTTAGGAAAGCGTGGGCACTCGTCGGCTTGCTAGGGAGCTCCGTGGTGTGCTTCCCCCAGTTTCTCGTGCTCTGATCTTGTTTCCAGAAACGAAAATAATGGCTTTAACTTTTCTTTTGGATCATTAATTTCACTAAGTCATTTGGACAGCAGAGTACTTAAAGCTTCCTCAGTAATTCGAATGGAAGAGGACTGTGAAAGTGCCTTGGTTGACTGGTTCTTACTTTAAACTGAAGGCTTTCATTACAAATAGACTACACTGTCCATGGAAGATTTATGGATTTATGTTTGAACCAGGAATGACAGAAACGATGATATGTGACGCTTTCCCAAATGCATGGGTGAAAAGACAATCACTTTCTTTGCTTTTTTTCTTTTTCTTTTACTTTTAATTTGCCGGAGGATATATAAGCTCACCAGAGAGAGTGAGAAGGCACCCTGGTGGGGCATAGTCATGCTGTGATCCCTTCTTCTTCACTGATACCTCCTTTCAGGATTGTGCGTATGCACACACACACACACACACACACACACACACACACACACCTGACCTGTCTCTCAAGCCACCAGGTCCAGGATGCAACTGTACAGTTGGCCATGGAGGATCCCACCACTTGACCACCATGCTGCTGGCTGGCCCGACAATCACTTTCTCAATTGAGTGATATTCTCAATTTAGTTAATATAAAAAATAAGCTATTGGATGAATGTCTATAGAACTCAAGATGGGTTCTATACATATTCCTTCAACTCTTATCAATAGTTGAAGGAATTAAAAATCATAAAAAAGCAATGATTGAAAATTACTTAAATTATCATTTAAAAAATAATTAAAATGGTTTTGCCAGTAAAAATAAGTATTGGGTCACCCTTGGCATAGTGATTAAGGCACCCAGACTCTACATAACTGACTGCATGGTCTGAATCCTAGAAATGATGGCTTAAAAAATATATAGGACATATGTGCCTACATGCCCCAAATCTAGAAAGGAGAGAGAGATGGATTGTGGCATGACCACCCTCTATAAGGGTTACTTTCTCACTTTCTCTCTCTCTCTGTCTCTGTCTCTCTCTGGTGAATGCACATGCCCTCTGGAAAAAATTTATAAAACAAAAATCAATATTACTTTACTGTTTAAAATATTTACAAAATACTTTAATACAAAATACATTAGAGCTATCCTAGTGGGTGTCAAATGTTATGTCATTGTGGTGTTGATTTGTACTTCACTAATTATATGAAGCATCTTTCCACGTGTTCTGTGTGTATCTTCGGAAAAATGTTTTCAGAACATTGGCTATCTTTTTAGTTGGATTATCCCTTTTTATTACTGAGTTATAGAAATTTTTCATATATTTTACATAGACGTGTTTAATCAGATACTTTGCAAACATTTTAAAGAGTATTCTTTAAATAATAAATTTTTAAATTTTTATTGACATCCATTTTTTTGTTGTTTTTGTTGCTCATGATTTTGGTCTTATATTTAATAGTCTATTTCTAAATCCAAGGTCATGTACAATTTTTTTCTTAGGAGTTTTTTTCTGAGTTCTGTAGTTTTAGCTCTTACAGTGAGTTCTCCAGTCCATTTTGAGTTAATATTTGTATATGGTGTTAGGTAGGGATCTAAGTTCATTCTGTTGCCTGTAAATATTCAACTATCCTGGCATCATTTGTTAAGAAGATTATATTTTCCCATAGAATTATATTCTACCTAGTTAGAAATCAATTCACCATAATTACAGTAGTTTACTTCTGTAATCTTCTTTATATTCCACTGTCTATTCTTGTGTCAGCACATTTTGATTATTATAGCTTTTAGCAACTTTTAAAATCAGGGTGCGAGAATCCTATAACTTTGTTTTTCCTTCTCAACATTGCATTAGCTCTTCTGGGATCCTTACATTTTTGTTGGTTTGTAAATTTTTGCTAAATAAATAAATAAAAGTCAGCTCCACCTTTGATGATTATGTTGAGCTGTACATCAATTTGAAGAGTATTGACATTTTAATAATAATTATGTCTTCCAATCCAGGAATATGGATGTATTTCAACTTATATAGTTCTTAAATCTTTTAGCAGTGTTTTATACTTTGTAGCATACAATTTTTCCCCAGTTTTTAATTTTATTTCTATGCATTTTATATTTTGGGTGCTCCTGTACCTGCAGTTGGTTCTGACTGTTCTTTGCCAGTGTATATATCTGTACCTTGTCGAACACATTTGTGTTAATATTTTATTTTCCAGGTTTCCTTTGCAGTTTCTATGTAAGACTATGTCAACTGGAAACAGAGATAGTTTTATTCTTTTCTTGTCAGGTTTGAATGTTTCTTATTTATTTTTCTTGCTTAATTAGCCTGCTTAGAACTTCCATTACAATATTAAAAAGAAATAGCAAGAGCCAATATCCTCATCTTTTTTAATGATCATTCAGTCATTCAGCATTGATTATAATCTTGGCCCTGGATTTTATATAGATACTGTTTATGACATTAAAAAAGTACTCTTTAGTCTCTAGGTTGCTATTTATTTATTTGGTTCTTAAGAAAATCAGAAAATGTATTGGGGGGCCAGCAGGGTGTGGTGTTAATGTGCTAGACATGAGAATGTGGCTGACAGCAGTTTGAGTCTCTGTTCCAGTGTCTTGAAACTCACTCTGGGTGCATGTGCATGCACACCCAAAATCTCAAGAGGAGGATGGAGGACAAAAGACTATGACATGGCTATCCTCCCTGGGGGTGGGGGTGAATTCTTGCTTTCTTTCTCTCTGACTTTCTCTATCTCTACAATGAGTGCACATGCTCTACAGCAAAAATCTCTTTCAAAAAAAAAAAGGAAAATGTGTTGGATTTTGTCATGTATTTTTTCTGCATCTATTGAATTACTCATAATTTTGTTCTTTATCATGATATATTATGTCAATTGATTTCTAGATATTAAAACAAACTTGGCTTCTGGGGTAAATCTTACTTGGTCATGATATAATGAATGTTACTTATATGGTACATATTCTAATTTTGTTTTACTTGATACATTGTAAATGTTTTATAATTCAGTAGTCATTATTGTTGATTTTTTTCTTTTTTAATACAATTTTTTCATTTAACTTATTCCTCCAGTTCTGGGACTCAAACCATGGTTGACCATGTGGAGTCCAGCACCCTTAACCACCATGCCACCTGCTTGCTCATATTGTTGAAGTTTTAATTTAGAATCCTAAAGTACCTCAGGAAATGCATGAACGTTTTTGCATTTCATGCCAAAGCCTGGGGATTCATTTAGGTAAGTCCATGTACATTTCAGAAGAGGAGAGTGCCAGTGACATTTGTCCTAATCTAAATATGGTCTGTGGCTCTCCAATAACTAAGAATCATAATATACAAGGATTATTAAACTAACTGAACAGTGTTTGCTTCCATTAACATATGGTAATTTACTTATCAATTTCTTCTACAGGAACTAGATCGGTACTATTTTTACTCATATGACTAATGTCACCCACAATGATTCTGTGGATAGATCTTTAACACATTCTCCTTAAAATTAATTCCTAGGATTGAAATTGCCTAGAGAAAGCATATGCACATTTTACTATGAATTGTTAAACTCTCCTCTCTGATGGTCACATCAGCTCTGTTGCCTGAAATTCCTAGCCCCGCTAACTTTATAGATAGAAAGGTTTCAGTTGTTTTTATTTACAAGCCATTGAAACCAGCTGTCCCAATTAGACATATTTACTTAGTTTTTCTCTTGCTATGGATATGATGCTTACAATCCTGCAGTCACATTTCTTCACCTTCAATGTATGTAAAACTGTCAGGTCTGAATGTAAAGGAGGGCTTCATAATGGAAGCCAGCCACATTCATTTCTGCATACCTGCTGTGGGTCCATGCAGAGTGAATGTTGGCCTCATCATCCTTAGAATTTCTCATGACATACTCCTTGAGGCAGCTGGCTCTCAGCTGTATCACAGAACACATGCATTTACAACCGTGGTAGACAACCCCTGGCTTTCACCTGCTGTTGGGGTACAAACACTTCTGAACCATCACAGGTCCTCCGCTGTGACAGAAATATTGTCAGGTAAATGGAAAGGCCAGTTTGGGGTTTGGCTACCTGCCTGAGTGATATGTTGATATCAATGGGAAACGTTGTAGGCCTCCAAAACTATCTTTTGTTTCAAGATACAAAATATTTTTCTGTGTAATACTCATCCTAAAGAAGAATTGTGAGAAACAGTTTATAACTATATTTATAGTTATAGTTTGGAGTGACTTGTAGGTTTCTTTCTGTGTGAATCTGGACACTTCAATGTCTTCTTGTGACATTCTGAAGTGCAATTTCTGTACTTAAATATTTTTATTTTATATGGTTTCCATTTCAACATCTGAAGGCATCCATAGTATTGATGAGACAGTTTTGAAAACAGAGACCTGCTCTGTTTCCTGTTTATTTCTTATCTCTTTCCTTTCCACCTCATATTTCTAGCAATCCTCTGACATTCTCAAACATTTCATCCCATGCAAATTGGAATAATAAGAATAATCATTTTTGGTAACTGTCCATGAGAGACAGGATTTACAGTACAAGAGATTAGACTGGACTGTAAGAAATACAACAATACTACCAAATAAACAGTCTCTTCTTTCTCTGTCTTGAAGCACAAAGAAAACATTGTGAACATCTGCTGGTAACTCCAACATTTGTGAACATAAAATAGAAAGTTTAAATTCCTATCACTCAGGACTTACTGTAAAAGTAAAATGCCTACAAACATCCTGAATGAGAATATTTAATGCTTTGTTTATTCCATTTTCATTGCCATCTTGGTTCATAAATTGCTGGATGAAACAAGTTCATTCTAGAAATTGGAATGAATTAAATGTCATGGTGTGTCTGTTTTACAGAACTTTATGGAATTTAATTAAAGCAGTGGAAGAAGAGTGAAGACTTCCTAAGACTTAGTTTGTGTCAGTAGGACATTGTGATCATGGGTACAGCCTCTGGAATGAAGCAGACCTACATTTTAAACTCAATTCTGCCAAAAGGTAACTAATATCCCACCTTAAGTGAGTTAACTTATCTCTCTGAATTTGTCTCTTGATGTATTGAAAAGGTGTACCAGCAACAACCTTATGAAATTGCTTCAATAGGGGCCAGGAGGTGGCATGTAGTTAGGACTCTGAATCCCCCTAAGGCTAACCATGATTCAAATCTCAGGCCTGGAGGCTTGAATATTGCTGGACCTGTGTGGTGCATGGTACATGCCCTAAGTCCTGAGGGTAGAATGAAAGAGAAGGGATTGTGGCATTGTCATCATCCCGGAGAGTGATTTCTTGGTCTCTCTTTCTCTCTCTCCCCCTTATCTCTCTTTCTCTCATGTGCAGTGAATGCATGCACCCTGTGGCAAAAACTGAAGGAAAAAAAAAAGGAATTGCTTCAAGAGTAAATGAGATAACAATTTAAAGATGTTAAATGCTTCACATGAGCAAATGTCTGCAGACAAAAGTAGAGCCCAAATCCTTGTTTCACTGCCTGTCCCCTCCATTTTAACCACCAAGCTCCCCGTGAGTACCCAAAATGCAGTAGTTACCTCCTTGGAGTGTTTTCTGGAAGGCTACCTCTGACCTGTTGTCAAATGTCAAAACAGAATAATTTCCTTACAGATCAATGCTTTGATTAAAAGGTAGATCACTCTGGAAGAATTAATCCTAAATTTGGCCTTTCTTTGTGGTGTTAATATGAAGGAAGAATCTGAGAGTAGATTTACAGGTGAAAGGAATATGTGAACATGGGAAGCCATGGTGTACAAGGAATGGACATCAACCATTGTCTCCATTACAAATTTGGCCTAGACTTTTAATTCCCCATCCTTTCAGCATATTTCTATAAAAGCCAACTTAAGGAAAAAGGCAAAAAAAAAAAAAGTCTAATCTTTAACTCTTTCCAATTTTGTACCAAACTGATTGTTCTTATTTCTCTACATTATTTAATTCTTTACACCACATTCATGAGGTATATCATTTTAAGGGAACTGAGAGACAAAGTTCTGTAACTTGACCAAAGTTATATATAGCAATTAAGTCTCTGAGTAAGGATCAAAATCCAGATAGGTCTAAATATGAAATGCATTACCAGTCTAAGAATGCGGAGTTGGTATCATATTCTTTCTGGGTTTCTGGACCTAGAAAAAAAGAGTGAGACTATTGGCCATTATAAACTCCCTTTGCCATGAATCTTAGCAGTGTTCTTTGACTACTGTTAAGTCAAGCTTTGCTACTTCCTCAGCACCAACTTGAATAAAAAAAGATTTTTCTCTGTCCCTTTATATGCAAGGATGGAAACAAAACTGCTCATGCTCTCACTCTCTTACCATCATTCTTTGCAGAAAATAATTTAACTCTCATTTTCCAATCAACTTCAAAGCATGGGGCTCAGTATTAAAATACCTAAAAGATTTAAATCCCCTAGGGAAGTTTAAAGTAACAATTTTCTCAACTGGTGGTAGGTTATATGACCACACAGAAATCAAGATTTCCTAGGGGGAAAAAAAAGACAAAGCAAAATACAAACAAACAAAAACACACAGATATTTCCCAAAGGCAAGCTAAAAAGCCTAGAAAGGCCCTTGATGGCCAGGAGGACACACTTCTGATTCCTGGTTCTCTCCTGGTCTCACTTAAAATTGTTTTCATAGCCAATTACCTATATAATATAGCAAAGCCTAAATATTCTGGTCCTTAACACTTTATTCTCTATCACTTTTAGTTTTTCTTCTTCTCTTGATTAGAATGCTTCTATGTCACTTATCTTATAAACAAATTCTTGTCATCTGCACTGAGAACTAAGACCACTTATATCACAATTCTTAACTCTTAAGATTGAAAACTGAACACCTGCCTCAATAACATTTATGCAACTTTTATGCAGTCAACTAGTATAATATGAGTTGGTCATTGGAAAGGAGTGCCAGCATACCCTCCCTATCTTATTTTCCACTAAATGCTCACTTGATTCTATCTTGTCAACATTAGCACAGATATAAAAAGAGGGCCTCTTGACCTTCTCTGTCCTGTATTTTTTAATAGGAAGTCCTATAACTAGTCATGACCCTGTGGATGTCAAAACACATACACCCCAAAATCAAAATTCTTCAAAATCTAGGCATAAAAATGCCTAGTTAATGTATTGAGTTACTGAATTTTAAGTACTCTTCAATTTTCAGATCCTCTCTCTCTATCTCTAACTCCCTCAGAATTTTTTATTGTAAAGCAACCGATTTAAATTTCTTCCAACTTTTTCGTTATTTTATCCACACAAATATAAATATTTCAACAACTAGCTTAAAGGTAATTTCTGAAGAGATATTGACTATCATTTTGCTTTGGTGTTAGTTTAAGAGATAATTTAGTACAGATGGCTTATTATATAATGCAGCATATCTTTATTAATGACAAAGATCAACAAATCAAACATGTTAGATTTGTAAATTATTTTTCACTTCTTGCTTGTCTGAAGCAACAAGGCCATAGGTTTTTAGCCTATTCAGTCTAGCCTATTCAGTCTAGCCAAGCTGGAGGACAACCCATAGATAGCAGAAGATAATCAAAGACCTTCCAAACATTGTGTTATATGGACTTAGCTTTTACCTCAGTCCTCTCTTGTAGGTTCTGAAGTTGTCAAGCCCTAAAAGAAAACATCAAACTCAAAATTTCATTAATAGCTTAGAAAAATGATTTTATGAAAACTAAGTGAAAAAGATTTGAGACAAGAATAAGGATAAAAGTTAGGTGTTTATTTTTTTCTAAGGAGTTAAGGGTTAAATGTAAAAAATGTTATTATAAAATATTATATACTATGCAGAATTATTTTTCAAATATGTAACATACTTAAAATAACCAATTAACTTTAGGTGTTCAATTTTCTAAGTGCTCAGTACAGTTTAAAAGGAACACAGTTATATCAGGGAATGGGAGCTTAGAAATTATGTAGTTAAGTAATAAAATTATCATCGAGTAAGTACAATTTTCTAAAATGTCTTGGTAAATTGATGTTGTCTCTGTCCACCAAGTGAAGTTCTTAATCTCAAAAGGAAAGAAAAACAAACAAACAAAAAGAACCCCCAAATTGTCTCTAAATTTGAAAACTAACTCCTGGTTCATTCTTAAAAAAATAAAATAAAAATAATAAGGGGTCAGACAGTGAGACAAGGGTAATCAAACTGGACCAACATGAACCTATTTCTCTATCTCTCCTCTCTCTCTCACAGATGAAATTTGAGAAAAAATGAAAAACAAACAAACAAACAAACAAAAAAAAAACAACTAGGGCCAGCCCCATGACTTAGTGGTTAAGGGAGCTGAATTCTACATGTCCAACTGCATGGTTTGAATTTTGGCTGCAGTACCTTGCAAAACCATTGGGTATATATGTGTTTGGATATGTTTCCAAAATCCTGACAGGGTAGAAAAATAAAGAGATTATGGTATAACCAAGACCCATTGAGGGGCACTTTCTTCTTCTGCCCATCTCTCTCTCTTTCACTGTCTCTGGGGAGTGCACAAGTCCTCTGGCAATCTTTTAAAAAGTTTTACTTAAAAAAATGAAAACAAAAATGAAAATTTACATATTTAAATGGCTCTGTAAAATCTTCATTTTCAGGCCAGCAGGTAGCATGGTAGGTAAGGCCCTGGATCCTACATGGCAGACTGCCTGGTTTGAGTCCTGAAACCCAATGCGTGAACGAAATACTAAGTGTGTGGTGTGTGTATGTATACACACTCAAAATTCCAAGAAGAGAATGAAAGAGGGATCGTGGCATGGCCATACCCCCACTGCCCTTCTCTCTCTGCTTCTCTCTCTAGTAAGCACATACACCCTGTGGCAAAATTCTAAAAAAAATAACAAATTAGTTAAAAAACAATTTTTTCTTTGCAGCGAATGTGGCTTAAGACAAAATAATTTAGCAAAGAATGGGCCACATTTCCTTCTTGAAATTAATATTCAGTGTGCTGTTAAAAACCTAAAGAGTGAAATTTTTATCTTTTGAGTAGATATTGGGAAATAAGACTCTACATGGATAAAATGAAGGCTAGGGTTAACTGTGTCAGAGCATAAATAGAACTTGTGCCTGGATAATCTATTTTCTCCTTGGATTGTACTCACTTTCAATGTCTTAGAAGCACACAAAAGGTTCTTATTTCCAATCACAAACAGCCAAACATTGATTATGGAATTAGGGCTTGGCACAGAGCAAAGAACTGATGGCAGGTAGAAAAGGGTGTCATTTCTCAGTCACTAACATAGTGTTTCTGAGCATAAATGCTTATTTGTTTCTATAGACAGGAAAGTAAATTGGAAAGTGAATATTTTTATAGCATTAAGTAAGAGGCTGAGACTGGGTATATATTTCTCTGCTGGCTTCTTAGCCTACAATGATGCTGCCCACAAATCGAATGGTAATCAGATATGATTTGATTTATGATTCAAAATCAAATCAGATGCATTGTAGGAAAAGTACAGTCTGAAGACTTGCCTGATTTTTAAATTAAACAGCATAACTGTGAATGTTACATTACTTAAAGGGAAAACAATGACTTGAAAATCAGTTTGCATCTTTTGAGAATAAATATACACTACTATAAAAAACTACAATAAGCCAAGATGTTGTAAACATGCAAATCACACAATTTCTTTCAAGGAATCTTTGTGGATTTGACTTTTAGAACCTTCAGAATGTAGAAGAGTATGCTCATTAAATTTAGAAAAGATGAAAGTATGGGCCAGTAGGTGGCATGCAGGTTAAACCACTGGATCCCACCTGATTACCTCTGTGGTTTAAATCCCGGACATGGTGGCTTGAAAATCACACTGGGCTCATGTGTGTATATCCCCAAGATCCCTAGAGGAAAATGGAGGAGAAAGGATTGTGGTGTGGTCATTCTTCTGAGGGGTGATTTCTCACTTTTCTTTTTTCTCTGTCTCTGGTGAGTACTTATACCCTATAACAAAAACCCAAACCAAAACATAAAAATAAAAGATGAAAGTAAGCATCACACATACTTTAAGAAAATCTCAATCTAAGAAAAAGCTCATTTCTACACCAGTATGATCTTTTATGATTCCCTGGTCTTAAACCTTGCCTGCTTATGCCATTCTAGAATCCAGTGTGCTGAACTATCCCTCTGAGTATTTCACTCATCTATTATAGATAGTAGTTATATTTCAGGATACAGCAAAAGAACTGCTTTCTCAATGACTTTTTCCAACCAGTCCAACACATTTGTATTTCTCTTTTTAAAATTAATTTTTAATAGCTTCATTGTCTAAACTATGATCAGCAATTTATGTTTTTACTGTATTCTTTGAAATTCTGTCTTTGTTATTTTGACTGCCCAAAACTCAGTTAAGTGGCCCTTATTTGACTGAAATCTTCCAAATCATAAATATATTTTTTAAAAGGAATCCTATGTCAAATTTTGGATACTACCTCAATTTCCCAGAGTTTGCCCTGTTGGAAGAAACCATGTGAAACACAATCTTGCCATGACTTCCCATTGTCCGTAAAATGTGTCCAAATTCTTCAGCATAGAGCTGACATGGCACTGGAAAACAAGAAAGAAATCAGTCTGACTAGAGAAGGATAAGTAAGGCAAAGAGTTTAAGATAAAGCCAGTGAGTCAACACAGAACCAGTTGTGTGGGGCATTGTAGGACAATTAAAGGGTGTTGTCTTTTCACAAGTGAGATAAGTCAACCATGAGACATACAGAGACAAATGACAAAAATCGTACTTATATTTGGAAGCCCCCAAGATTTTATTTGGCCAGATTAAATTAAAAGATTAGGGAATCAAGAGTCCAGTTTTAAGGTTTGAAAAGTGTATTAGATATTTAAGTGAAGATTTTAGGTAGATCATTAGTATATGGAGTTCAGAGGAGAGTTCTAATTGGGGGACATAAGTTTTAGAGTAAATTTAAATGTAAACTTTGATGTAAACTTGGATGGTATCTAAAAATAATGTGAAGATGTGAGGAGTGGAGCAAGATGGAGGAATAGGATCTTACTGGAATCATCTTCTAGAAGACACATTAAATTGAAGTACAATTTATGTACTGAAAAATCTTCATAGAAGCTAAGTAAACCAGGTGAAAAATCAAAGTACCTCATTGTAGCTCAATACTTAAAAAAAAGATGCATTAAAGAGGATAGCACAGTTTTACATAGCCTACATCATCCATCTGCCAACTTCAGCAGCCCAGCATGAAGAGAGGTACTATTGGCTTGGAGGAAAAAAACGGAGGAAAGTAAGCACAGGAATTTGCTTTAGATCCCAAAACATAGCCCAGCACAGAAGAACCCAGAACTGGGTAGGACCCACAGGTACATGCTAGTATACATGCACCAAGCCTCCAGATGTATCCCAGTGCTACATAGGACTCCAGAGACTCAGGCTTCAGAACTGTGAGATGGACTCAATTTTCTGGTTTACACTCTGCAGCCCTGAATCTAGACATCCATCAGTGATAAGCAGACCCCAGTAAAATGGGACTTATAGCTTAGCCAGTGCCATCAGCTGCAGCAGTCTAGGCTTTGGAACAAGATCAGAGAGCCTACTGAGAGTTCTTTGGACAGGATTACTGTTAGAGGGATTTTCCAAACAAAGCTATTCTGTGATTACTGAGATAAGTATCTGTTTATTCAGCTGTATAGACATTGACCCTCAGCTAGAAGGATCAGGAGCAATCAGGGAAAGATGGTATCACCTCAGGGATAAAATAAACTGTCAGTGACTGACCCTAAGGAAGTGAAAATGTACAGAATGCCTGACAAAGATTTTTTTAAATAACTGTTTTAGAGTTCAGGAAGGGAAGAAAAATATAGAGGAAGGAAGCATATTTAAAGATGTAATAGCAGAAAACTTTTCAACTCTGGAAAATAATGTAAATATTCAGGTATAGGAAGGTCAAAAGTAATCAGATCTAATCAAAACAAGACCAACCCAAGACAAATTATAATTACATTGTCAAAAATCAAAGACAAAGAGAGGGTCCTGAAAACAGTAAAAAAAAAAAAAAAAAAAAAAGGAGAAACAGATAACATAATCAGGAAGTTCCAGTATCATTAGTAGCAGATAACTTGGCTGAAAGAACAGGCCAGGAGAAACTGGGATTTTAATCCCAAAGTACTCAAGGAAATAAAATAAGAACTGCCAACTCTCTAGCCTAAGTGACCTTCAGAAATGGATAGATTCAGTCTTTCTTAGACTGACAAAAGCTAAGGGAGTTTAGCACCTGATAAGTTCATCAGACTTATCTTACCAAAGATGATAAAAGAAATTTTTAAGCTGAAAAAAAGGATATTAATGAATAGTACAAAAATGTTGAAAATTAGGGACCAGCAGGTAGCATGGTGGTTAAGGCACTGGACATTCTCACATGGCCAAGCAAGGTTCAAGTCCTGGACCTGGTGGCTTGCTTTCTCACTTTCTCTCTCTAATCAAATTAAAATAAATGAATGGATAAATAAAATGAAATAAATAATTCTTTAAAAAATTGTTGAAAAATTGGTAGTTTTTTTTAACCAGTTTTGTACTTATTTAGTATATGGTCAAATTCAGAGTACTTTAAAACTGGAATAGCAAAGTATAGATCATTTTATATTTTTAGTATAAAAGTTAAATATAAAACTATTAAAATTCATAGTGTCTACATATTTGTTAATGGATATGGAAAATAACAATATGTAAATAATGACAGCATAAACTCAAAATGTGGTGGGGGAGTAGAGTAAAAGTATAGAATTATTCTATTTTCCTCTTTTGGGTTTTTCTTATTAAAGGTGTTATTAGCTTAAAATAATCTTTTAATTATAAGGTAACTTTTATAAATATCTTGATAAGAATAAAATACTTATGTTAGATACAGGTAAGCACCCACTCGTACACACACACACACATACACACACACACACACACACACAAATACAATAACCAAAACATATCATAGAGGGGAGCCCCATAATGTAACAATGAAGAGCTGTGCAGAGAGAACTGGATCCCACATGGCTGACAGTGTTTCAAATACAGGCCATGTAGCTTAACAGACACATTCAGTGTATGTGCAAATGCCTACCACCCAGATGGGATGGAGAAATTGAGGAAAAATGAATTATGGCATAACAAGTCCCTGTTGGATGTGCTTGCTTGCTTGCTTGCTTTTCTTTCTTTCTTTCTTTTTTTCCTCTCTTTTTTTTTCTTCTCTCTCTTTCTTATGTGAGCATCAATGCCCTATAGCATAAAAGATAGTTTTAAAAAAATACCAGAGAAAAATCAATTACCTACAGGAAGAGTAGAAGTAACAATGGATCTAGAAAACAACAAATGGCAGTAGTAAATTTTTACTTATCAATAATTATCTCGAACACACATAAATTAACTTCTCAAAACAAAATACATAGAATGACTGACTGTATGAAAAACATGACTGAATGTATAAAATACAAGACCCAATGCCTATGGGAGAGTCACTTACCTACAAGGACAAACTAACTGAAGGAGTAAAAAGTTCCCCTTAAATGGAAACCAAAAGAAAACAGGAATAGCTATTTTAATACAAAAAAAAAAAAAAACCTTAAAGTCAAAAACCATAAAAAGATACACAGAAGGTCATTATACAATGAAAGGGAAAATTCAGCAGAAAATATAACAATTGTGCATGCACAAGTTGTCTATGTGTATGTATAAAACATTGGAGCAGAACAAAATATATTGCAAACGTTAATGCAGTAGAACTGAAGGGAGAGAGATATTGTAATACACTAGTAGTGATGGACTTTAGCACCCCACTTTCACAATGGGCAAATTATCCAGACAAAAAATCAATAGGAAACATTGGATTTAATTTACATTCTAGGCAAAGCAGACAAAATAGACATGGCAGAACATTCTAGCTAATAGCTAAAGGATACACATTTTTCTCAACTGAATTAGGAACATTTTCCACAATAAGTCATATGTTTAACAAATTTAAGATAACTGAAGTTATATCAAGTATGTTTTTTTTGCCACAATGATATAAAGCTGGAAACCAACAGCAAGATCTTTGGAAAATGTGCAAATATATAGAAATCAGTGTGGTCCTGAACAATCAATGAATCAATGAATAATTTAAAAGGGAAATTTAAGAAGATAGCAGGTAGTGTGGTGGTTAAGGCACCAGATCCCACATGGTTGACTGTGTGGTTCAAGCTCTTGACCTGGTGGCTTGAAAAAAAAAATGCCAAGTGCACATGTGTGTGTGCCCAAAATCCTGAGAGGAGAATGGAGAAGAGATTATGGTGTAGCCATCTTCCCCATGGAGTGCTTTCTCACTTTCAGTCTCTCTGTCTCCAGCAAGTGTCCACACATTATACCAAATTAAAATAAATAGATAGGTAGATAGATAGATAGATAGATAGATAGATAGATAGATAGATAAAAGGGAAATTTAAAATATCCTGGAGACAAAAATTAAAACACAACACACTGAAACCTATTGTATACAGCAAAAGCAAGTCTAAAAGGGAAGTTTATAGCAGCAAATATTGTGTTATACCTCAGATAACTAGAAAAGAAAAACAAAACAAAGCCCAAGGTTAGTATAAGAAAGATTTGTGTCATTTTGTAGTATCCTTTAATAAGACTTAAATTCTATTTTATCAGAAAAAAAAGATCAGAGCAGAAATGAATAGAAAAACAAAAGAATAATTCAGTAGAACTAAGAATTGGCTTATGAACAAAATCAATAAAACTTTTTTAGGTGGACTAAGAACAAAACAGAAAAGACTCAAAATGAAAAAGGAGACAATAAAACTAATACAACAGATTAAATACAAAGATCACAGGAGACTGTTATGAATAATTATTACATGCCAACAAATTGGATAACCTAGAAGAAGATAAATTTCTTGATACATACAACGTACCGAGATTGAATTATGAAGAAATAGAAAATCTGATGAGTCTGATATTGAATAAGGATACTAAATCAATAATAAAATGTGTTCTAGCAAAGAAAAGACCAGGAGCTGATGGCTTTACTGTTGAATTCAATTAAACATTAAAAGAAAAACTAATACTAATGATTCTCAAATTTCCAAAAAAAAAAAAATGGAAGAGGAGGAAATATGTTCAAACTCATTTCATAATGTTAACAGTACCCTGATACTAAAGTGAGACAGGGAAATGAAGAAAGAAAACTACAGGCCAATGTGCCTGATGAGCACAGATCCTCAATAAACTATTAGCAAGCTAAATTCAACAGCATGTAAAATGACCATTAACCAAGATCAAATGTGCTCATCTCAGGGAGGCAAGGATGGTTTAACACACTCAAATCAATAAATGTAACATATATCACGTTAATGGAATGAAGGATGAATACTATATGATCATATTGATAAATGCAAAAGAAAAACACATTTGACATACTTCATTATTCTTTCATGATAAAAAAAAAAAAACAGAATGTAAATAAACCACTAGTTTCATCCAAGGTTAGATTTTTGCCAAGCAACTATCACAGAAAAAAAGAGAGCAAGGAAGTTATATTGGATGTTGCAAGTTAAGCCGAATATGGAGGAAAGTGGTGACATAAGGGGTCCCTAGAAAAGAAAAATTGAGGGTTCCATTGATATTATTGCTGTAGGTAAAAATATTATGAGCCTGTATAGTAGAGGTGACCGGCTATGAAAGGAGTTGTGGCTGGCAAGTGTGATGCTTGGAACTACCATTATTAAAGCAAGGAGTGGGGCCAACAGATGGTGTAATGGTTATGTTGCTGGACTCCCACATGGCTGACCATGGTTTGAGTCCTGGACCAGTGACTTGAAACTCATTCTAGACACATGTGCATGTGTGCCCAAAATCCCAAAAGGAGAATGGAGGAGAAAGGACTGCAGTGTGGCCAGCTCCCCAGGGGATGATTTCTCACTTTCAGTTTCTCTATATTTCTGTCGAGCATGCATACCCTATATAAAAAATCTCTCCAAATAAGTAAATAAATAAATAAAATAAGGGGTTAGCTACTCAAGTATTCAAGGTCAGGGAATGAATTGCTGAATAGTATAGTGATGAGATCATTGGAGAGAAAGAAGTAACTTATTTGAACTGTAAAAATCAAATATACCAATCTATATGCTAAAATATTTAAGGAAGGAAAGCAGAGGAGGCTATGAGGTAATGAATGTGAAGCTTCTGAAGAAATGGTGTGTCCAGTTGCAGAGTGACAGGGTTGCTCTAATGATGAATTCAAAGCCCAACCCACAAGGAGAATCCTTAGGGCCCAACACCTGGGTTGACACAGAGAGGGATTAGCCTGCCCCATCCTCCATCAAGTAACCTTGGGAAAATCTCTCAATCTCTTTAAGGCATCATTTTTTTTTTTTTTTTTTACTGTGAGTTGAGTAGATTAGTAACTAGCCATAGGATGGTTGTGAAAATGAATCAAGACAACACATAAAATTCTTAATATAACTTTTGACACCTGGTAAACACTCAAAATATATCAGTTATTATCATTATGAGTATCTCCCCTGCGAAACTGCACACTTTTAAAAGCAAGACATCCTATTTCCATCATTGCTGTATCCTCCTACACATCTAACATAGTGCTAGGTATTATAAATATATGTTAAATTGAATTTATATGACTGACTCATTTTCTATTTAATCAGCATTTTTAAAGAAAATGATAGTAGATGAGAAATTTAAAGATAAACCTCAGCCCCTAGGATTCCATCAGTACTCAGAAGTAGATCAGGACATTCTTGGTTAGTTGCCTGAGAACGCTAATCTCCATCTGTGCTTTGGAGTCTCTGCAAAATGAGGATAATAATATAGTACACATTTGCAAATGGTTTTTGAGTCTGTACATGAAAGTAGCTCTAGAATTAAATTGTCGCCAGATTTAAACTACATTCTCTTTAATGCAAGAGCTCTCATAAATTGTGTGTTTTTCATTTAAATCCAAAGCAAAACTATAGTTTTAGCCCTGGAGTAGATATTTTAGCCAAGAAATTTTATGTTTGGGTTCAGAATTATGTCTCATACCTTAATAATTTTAATTTATTGACTATTTACAGTGAAGTATCTAAGAAGCCTGTAATTTAAGGGTACAGGTATGACTTGAAAATGGAAAACAAAAACACTTTACTTTCAACTGATCAAGGGTCTCACTGTATTTTGCCACAACACAATTCAGAATTGCCTTTTGAAGTAAGGTTTATTTTAGCCATGTCCCAGTCATCTGTTAAGATCAGACCTCTCCAGGTAAAGTTGGGACAGTGAGTTAAGAGAGTTAATAACTGCCATTGTGGGCCAGCAGGTGACATAGTGTTAAAGGCGCCGGACTCCCACGTGGTTGACAGAAGTTTGAGTTCTGGACCCAGAGGCTTGAATATCACACTGGGTGCATGTGCATGTGTGGCCCAAGTCCTAGGAGAGTACAGCCATTGTGGTACACCCACCCTGCCTGGGGAGCAATTTCTCACTTTCCCTCTCTCTGTCTCTCTCTCTTTGGTAAGTACAAACACCCTATGGCAAAAACCTTAAAAAAATTAAAAGGCCAAAACAAACAAAATCTGCCATTGCCACACTTGCTGTGTGCTATTGTGTGCTATTTTCGAATTCATTTTTAGCATGTTAGGACATGTAGCTCTCACAGAATAATGACTGGTGCCATATTAGTCCTATTATACAAACTGGAAAATGTAAGAGAGATAAGATCTTACATGTGCAGAGTATGCAGGGTGCGGAGATTCAAACCTAAGCAGTGTGACTGAAGTGGCTACATGTTCAACCACGACTTGAATGCTTTGACACTCTCTGCTACTGTTCCTTTGATGTCAGAATGATCTCCACGTTGTTTATAGGTGACAACAGAGCAGTCTTTCAGCATTTAGCATCTCATAGGTATTTATTGTAAAAAGTCTTTGAACATATTTGAAAAACTGTTTATTTTCATGATGGCTCCATTTCCGAGGAGACACCTAATGTACTTAGTAAGCATAAAGCTGTCTCTTGTCCAATCACATAAGAAAGCAATGACAGGTTGCATCTCTGACGGTGTCTTTTACCCTCTAGAGGGCTGGTTAATTGTTCCTTTCTAGAGGAATTGTTGGATAATCTAAGGTAAAACCTTTAAGGTATCTCTTTAAGTGTGACTATGAAGACGTGGCCTTGCATACGGGCAGTGTTTTGTCTTACCAAGACATGATATTAGCTACTATGACATATGTAATATGAGAGAGAGAAAAAATAAAAAAATAAAAAAAACTACACAACCAAAGGAGAAGACATTACAGTGTGACTCTGAATATGAACTAAGCTAGTTCTAAGATTAAAAGGCTTACCTATTTCCTTCATTTATGTCACTTCAAAAACGTTTAAAGGAACATTATCTAGCACTCATGGGGAAATCTTCTTTTCTAAAATAGTGTTTTAGCACCATACTTCACCATCCTTTCCAACACCTATTTTAGTGTATCCTTTTTCACTGATATCTTTTGCAGGCTCTCTCTTTCTAAACTCATACATCTGTAAACCTTTCACAAGTAAATGAGAATTTCAGTTTCCAGATGGTTTCCTCTGATGGTTTTTGACTTAGTATTGGGAAGGAAGTGAACCGTACAACATTACTACCTCCATATGGAACACATCATTTGTCATAACCATCCGATATATCTTCCATGAGCTATAGTAGCTTTTATATTCATAACTTTATTGAATTAAATATTAAATGCTCAGGCTATGCCAAGATGTAAACTTTCTTTTTTACAATTAGAATGATGGTATTTTTTTTTTAAAAATCTCTGCCTTTGAAACATATTATGTTATGGTGCCATAAACCTAGTCTCCATTAGCAATCATAATTAAACCAGAAAGATGTTCTTTATGAATTCAAGATATTGACAAAGTATATGCCCTCAAACATTGTTCTTCCAGATTTTTTTTCTCAAAGTTTCCTCTCACGATTAGTCCAGGTTAGCCTAACATAAGAGCCATAGCTAAATGTATGAGGCTTATGAGTCTTCTGACAAGTTTTATGAAGGTATTTTCCAAGATGATCAGACTTCCCCACCCACGATAAATTCCTAGTGAAGTGCCAGTGGAACTAAAATAGGTACGGGGCTTATTTCTGGGCTACTAAGGTTGGATGAACAATGTAAGTGGACAGTTATTGATTACCTGTCTAAAGTGATTGACACTAATTTTAATAAGCTGGGACCTTTCTCCCTTATTTTGGCAGTTGTTCATGAGTTCAAGACTTTATTCTTTCTTTAAGACTAATAGCATGCTCTGCTGACTTTCGGAAGTCTTTCCATGGTCACAGAAACAAATTACTATAAAAGCCCAGAAGCCAAATTGTGTTTTTATAAAGAAGCTTTTGGTCTTTTAATGTTTTATTTGCTGTTTGACTACTTTTTGGATAATTAAAATGTTCTTTTTCCAAGCCACTAATGTGAACTAAAAGACCTCTGAGAATTTCACCATAACGAACATGGATCATTGTTTGTTATGAGATTGTGTTTACTGGTGCTGTGTAACAATAGCTGGCAAGTGGACAAATTAACTTGGGTAAAACAAATCTAAACACTGTATTGGAAGAATGCAGCTTGCACTTGTGGCACCCAACTTGAGAAAAATACACTGTAACAAATGTCTAAGAAATGCATGTATTTTAAAGCCATACCTCTTTCCTCTATATGATAATTTTTGAAAATGCCTTTGGCAGCTATAAATAGAATGATGAATGGGAAGTCCAATACCTATAGCAGATAAATCAGCCAGTTTAATGCCTCTCCTCCTCGCCACCATCTCTGCTCCCTATTTCAATCATTGAACCATGGACCAAGTATTGAAATGAGAGCTCCTATTGCAAATAGTAGCTCAAAAATTAATATCAACTGGCTTGACATTGTGGGGATAGATCTCTATATTAAAAGAATAATAATTAGAAAACTGTTGAGTTGGTTTCATCTTTCTTCCTTCTGGGAGTCTAGTATTTAAATGAGATGATTAGATTCCAATTTGGTTTTCTACAAATGTAACTAATTTGATTGTATTTTCTGCTTACTTCTGAAAAGAACCATGAAAGCTAATGTATTTCTCCATATATGATTAATAATGAAGATGTCCATTTTAATGTTTATCTTTACAAAGAAACATGCCTTGCCAGCTCTCACACCTGCAACTGTGTTTTCTAACTCTTCATTTTTTTTCTCTCTAATTACTCCTTGATTGCGGGGTAAATTCTCCAAGCTGTAGTGGAAAGAAAATCATTGTCTTTTTATCACCTCCCAGGGGAATTTATTCCACTTGTTTACTGATGTGCATGGCTGATTGAATAAAGTGATTCCTAATTAGCATATATGAAATAATCATTGGTCTATCTGGAGTCATAATTAATGCATTAGGAAGAATTTACTGAGTGTCAAGAAGATAGTATTAGCATAAATGAGCTTATTTTTATCTACGTTGAAACACAGAGGATACCTCTTACCTACGGTGTTTATTAAAACAGAGTAATAATAATATGACAGTTTACTCAAATCATTAGTGCACATTGCTGGAAGTATAGATTATTGCATCTGGACTCCCTAATATGTAATATCCTACAGTAACAAAAAACCCATCTGACATCTTAGTAGAGGTTTAAAGAAAGGAAGCATTCACTTTTTTTTTGTAGTGAAATTTTTTCTTTAATAATTAATACCGTTTTTATTTAGCATTTTCCTGGGCTTGAGTAAACCTCACCTCCTATGGGAATTTTATCTTTGGTTGGGAAAGTGAACAAAATCTCAAGATGGCCTTAGACTTATGGACAGGAAATAGAAAAAGTTTCTGGGCAGGAAATAGAAAAAGTCTGAAGTTAAGAACACAGAAGACAACGGTGTCTGAGAAAAGCCTGGCTGTCTGTAAAGGAACTCACAAATGCCCTTGTCTTTGTGAATTCACCGTGGTCTGCAAGCTAGCCTTTAGCCTCGCCTGCTCAAAGACACACTTTAGTTAGCATGTTGAGAAGAGATCAGTGTCTCAGGAATGAATTCTCACAAATCAAGCTCAGAATGAGTGATGTAAAAAGCCAAAGCTATCTTATTGATTTACAACGAGAAATATAACTGTCACAAGGCTGAGTACATTTGCATCAATATGACCAGTTCACTCTCGCACTGAGAAAATCTTCATGGGAAGCCAAATTACAATCTAAGTTTGCTTGCAGAACGTGGAAAAAGGTCAAGCCAGAGAGCGAGTTGTAAATAAGTGTGTTCAGTAGCACCAGATACACTCTCTGATGTCTTAATGAAACTATCTCTGTATTAGAAATAGGTTGACTATAGGAACTGGGATATTGAGACTTTGCATCAGCAAACCTATACACAGTGGGAGGAGGAGGCTGGATACTGTCAACATTTGCCTCTCCTGCTTTCTCTTTCTGTGCTTCCTGTCTGATGAGCAGCTTTGTTATGGACAGCTTCCTCTGTAGAGAAGTTAACCCCTTGTACAAAGCTTTGAGTATATCTTTTAGGGTGTCTTTGTGTATCTTGGATCTCTGCATTATATATTCTACATTTTAACTATCAGGAATCATCATTTTTATGTTGTTTTAGGAGAATTTTACTGTTAACCCATGTAAAATGTCTCTATATACAAATCTAAAAAGAAACATAGTCATGAGAGTCTCAGTTAGATAATTGTGTAAACTGATAATTCTAAGATACCTTTACCAGGAAGCCATCGTCACAGCATGTACAGACATGCCCTATTGAAAGGATATGAAATTGACCTTCAATACACCCTTCATTCTTCACTCTACTATTTCTGGGCTTTTCCTCCTGGTTCTTTAGTTGCTACTCTCTCTCTTTTTTTTTTTTTTTTAATTTTGCTAGCGGGCACATACACTCACTGAAAAGAGACAGAGAGACAGAGGGAAAGTGAGAAAGCAACCCCCACATGAGGGATGAGGGATGGCCACATAGCAATATCATCTCTTCCATTTCTTCTTTCAGGATTTTGGGCATACACGCGTGCATACACACACACACAGCATATTTCTCTCTCTCTCTCTTTCTTTCTTTCTTTTTTCTTCTTTTTTTTTTTTTTTGAGAGATTTTTGCTATAGGGTACATGCACTAGCCAGAGAGACAGAGAGAGACAGAGAAAGAAAGAAAGAAATCACCCGCAGAAGTGATGGCCATGCTACAATCCCTTCCACTCTGTTCTCCTCTCAGGATCTTGGGCATGCATGCACATGGGCCCAGTGTGAGTTTCAAGCTGCTGAGTCTGAGACTTGAACCATGGTTGATTACATGGAACTCCAGTGACATAACCATTACACCATCTACTGGTCCACCATACACAGCATATTTTTCAATACCTGGTTCCAGGACTCAAACCATGCCATCAGCCATGTGATGTACAGCCACCTTAACCACCACACCACCAGCTGGTCACAGTTGCTCCTCTTGTTCCTCTTCTCAACTCACATTGTTCTTCATCCCAGCCATAAATACACATGAACTACACCCAAGATAGTGAGAAGCGATATCCAAACAGTGCTGATGTGGTCCTATGCCTGCCCTCTAAAGCCCTCCACAATGAAATTATACCATCTAACCTTTTGATACAAAGTCTATTTCCTTTTTGCTTCAACTAAAATCTGACTCCCAATCTCCCTTTCCCCCTGACTCCCAATTCAGGGAAAACTGCTCATCCTCCCTCACACCACTCCAGTGTAGCTTCTAAGGCAACACTCCTCTTCTCTTCTGTAAAATCTCCTTTCTTTGAGATGCCTGCTGCCATGTTCAAATACTCCTTCCCTCTGTTGATTACTATCTTCTACTGTTATACTGTCCTGCCCAACTTATATTTCCTGAAATATTTATACTTCTCAAGGGCCTTCAAAACTAGGTGGATGAGTTTTTTGGGTTACTTAAGTTCCTTGATGCATAGTCAGAAACTAAAATAGAACTACCTTGTAATCTGGTGATCAAACCACCGGAGATAAATCAGCATGTTGAAGAGAGATCCACATTCCCATATTTGTTGTAGCACTATTCACAATACAATAGCCCCGATACAGAATGAACTGAGTGTCCATCAGTGGATGAATGGATAAAGAAAATGTGGCATATATTCACCAATGGAAAACTATTCAGCCATAATAAAGAAGGAAATCCTGTTACTTGCAGGAACATAGGTGAACCTGCAAGATGGCCTGGAGTTCAGCCTCTCAGTAGATACTGTGAAAAAGTGTGAATAAGAATTATTATTGTGGGACCAGCAGTTAGCATAATGGCTATGTCGCTGGACTCCCACATAGTCAACCGTGGTTTGTGTCCCAGATCCGGTGGCTTAAAATTCATGCCGGGCGCATGTGCGTGCATGCCCAAGATCCTGAGAGGAGAATGGAGGAGAAGGGATTGCAACATGGCCATCCCCCCTGGGGGGTGATTTCTCGCTTTCTGTCTCTCTGTCTCTCTGGCTGGCTGGCGAGCACACGCATCCTATAGCGAAAACCTCTCAAAAACAAAATTATTATTGTGAGTAAACAGAAGACTCAGTAAACAAATAGTCACCATTAAAAAGGAATGAACTACTGAAGCCCAAAAGAGCATGGGTGAATCTTCAAAATATTATCTAACAGAAAGAAGCAAGATATAAGACACTATGACACATTTGTATGACGTTCAAGAGGTGACAAATTCACTATTTGATGATAGAAATCAAAAGAATGGTTGCCTCCAGGAAGGGAAGGATTGATTAGAAAGAGTTCTACAGAAACTTTCCGGGTAAGAAATTGTATTTTGTATCTTAATTTGGTGGATGGCAATTCAGGAAATGTCAGTGTTTAAATGTCATCAAACCATACACTTAAGATCTGAGCATTTACTTTATTGTATATACATTACACCTCAATACAGAGAATTGTGAAAAGAAAGAAATGGTTTGCAAAACCTAAGATGATAATCCTTTGTTTAAAATAGTGTTTACTTACTAGAGTAGAATGATACCGATGGAGACAGAAAAATGAAATGATGAAGGGTTTTGCAGGTGAAGTGCACTCCACAGATGCAAGAAACTGTGCCTGTGTTTCTCATTCATATCAGGATCAGGGGAAAATGTATGCTAACCCTGGTCCCAAGGAAACAGAGCCTGTTGCAAGGTTTAGATGTTAGTGCTTATTTCAGAGGTGTGATCCTGGGACATTATACATATGGCAGAATATGGCTGCATGAAAGAGAATGGAAATAAAGAAAAAAAAAAAACAAAAAAACAAGGTATTACCACTGCTTCGTGATTCTAGCTGGGTCTAGACCTAGTCACAAAGTTAGTGCCCTGGCTTAGACTCCCGGGACGTCTCCAGACAGACTTTATAGGAAGAACAATCACTGGAGGAAGGAAGTTAAAAAGAGCCTATTGACTATTGACTTTCTCCCATCTTCTAGTGTACAGTGATCCAAGTTTACCTCTATGAGAAGTTAAAATCCTTTCTTTTTATTTGTTTTTGTTTTTATTTTTTGTTCATTTGTTTTTACGGCTTTTACCCTAGTGCATTATGTACTATAGAACAGAGACAGGGAGAGGGAAAGTGAAAAATCACCCCCATTGGCATGACCACATCATAATCCCTTCTCTTTTAGTCTTCCCTTAGGATTTTGGACGCACATGCGCATGTGCCTAGTATGATTTCTTTTTTTCTTTTTAAGATGTGGGGTCCAGGACTAGAACTGCAGTTGGCCATGTGGGTTTCCAGCACCTTAACCACTACACCACCTTCCAGCCCCTCCTATTAAATCCTTTCTACTCTGGTTCACATAACCTGGCCCATTCAACAAGCACTTAGAAGGCAAGATGTCACCTTTCTGAAAGAAAGTCTGGCAGGACTTCCAGCTGATCTGCTTCGGGTGACAGAACCATGTGAGGCTGGACAGAATGGCCGTAGTGGCCATGGAAATGTCTAGAGTGCCAGACACACAGCCTAGAGGCTGAAAGAACTAAAGAACTAGATCTGATACTCGCAGTCAAAGGACAAGTTCATATAATAATGACTACTGACAGTCGGATAGCTGTGAGAATTAAGTTAACACAAGTGAAATTCTTACAACAGTGTGTGGCTCACAGTTAGTGCTTAGTAAATAGTGGTTTTTATTCTGTATGCTGTACTGTGTATTTTCCTATATATAGTCACATCCAGTTCTCATAATAATCTTAGGAAACAGTATTTTTCTCATCCTACTCTATAGATTTTAAAAGTGAAACTCAAATGTGGTAATAACTTAGTAGTGAATTTTTAAAAAATACTTTTATTTAACTTATTTATTTATTTATTTTAATTTGAATAGAGAAGGACAGAGAGAGGGAAAGTGAGAAAACAAGCTACCTGGTCTGGGACTCGAAACACAGCTGGCCACGTGGGAATCCAGCACCCTTAATGCCATCTGCCAGCCCAGTAGTGAATGTTTTAGTATGCAAATCATAGAACCAGGAATAAGGTTCCCATGACTTGCTTGATTTTGTGGAGCTATGTTCCCATTAGAATTAGGCAGCTGCCTCCTAGTCAAGAGTCTGTTCTGGGGACTAGCAGGTGGCATAGTGTTTAGGTGCTAAGTTCTCACATGTTTGACTCTTGTTGAAGTCCCAGACCCAGCAGCTTGAAATGCTCACTAGGAGCATGTGTGTGCATGCTCAAAATCCCAAAAGGAGAATGGAGAAGTTATTGTGGTGTGGCCATCTCCCCTGGGGAATGATTTCTCACTTTCTGTCTCTCTGGCAAGTGCACACGCCCTATTGTAAAAAATCTCTCAGAAAAAGTCTGTTCTGTCATACCATGCTGCCTTACCAATGATGTGCAAACTGCATGTATCCAAAAGATACAATTTTTTCCTAGTGTATTTAAGCATATTGATTTCTTTTCTTGACTCCAGAGAAATATGAGAAGTAAAATATTACAGAGGGTTGTAAAATTTTATTTTTAAAGTCTAGTCTTTTCTTAGACTTCTGTGGGCATAAACATACTAAATATTTCTGGAAACAAAATGAAAACTTACTTACTGGCCCATAAATGTTTTTCTCACTCATAAATGTTTTGTTGTCTTTATAAATATATTGACCAATAGTTCATACCTGATCCATTTTTCTCTGTTCAAGCTACTTTGTTCATTTATTCATGACTCTGTCCACGCCCTTTAAAAGCAGATTGTTGGAGATGGGGAGAGATAGATAAATACACAGTTATAAAGCAACAAAATAAATGTTAAAATGAGGGCAAACATTTATGCTTTGGATGCTGAAAGAAGTTTGAAGGGAGGAATTAATATTGAAAGCCACAATGTTTATCAGTCATAAGAATTTTATTAATTTCAAAATCATCACTAAAAATATAAATCTGATTCTGGATAATCTGAACATTTCTTTGCTGAACCAATATGTAGGAAGGGAAGCCACAGGGAAGAAAACAACATGAGTTAGTAAAGGGAACCTGCAATTTCTGGTTCTCTAGATCTTGACTAAAGTAGACAATGAGGGGAAGAAACTCCTTCTAAGGGAAGGAACAATAGAAAAATATCTATCCTGATGTTCCTGACCCATCCAACAAGGTTGAGGAGTGAAGCGGAAGCACAGGGAGGGTCTAGATAGAAGTACTTGGGAGAGCTGGCTGCTTGGCTAAGACCATCATATCCTGCATGGAAGACTCAGGAGTCCCTTGCCCATGAGCTGGATGCCCAGTAGGGTCCATGGCAAGAATCCAGGCATGGTCAACAGTTCCAAAAGATCATGTGGGGTTATCCGTGTTTTGGCAACACCAAGAAAGGGTATCCAGTACAAGACGTCCTCACTCCACTGAAGTAAAAACCTCAGGTATGCCTCTGTGGTTCTGAGCGTATACCGGAGAGGTAACTTTTATATAGATACCACAATGGAAAAGAGACAAGTGAGAAGACGAAACCTGAGAGAAGGGGAAATACTGGGTTGTGGGAAAAGTCACGATGCATTTTTATATAGGAAAAGAATATGACTTTTCTGACAAGCCAGTAGCTCTGATGATGGATTTGAAGTTGGATTGTCTGAAGAGATTAAGTTTACTGAAAAGTTATAGGTTTTTTTTTTAAAGAATTATTTATTTAATTTATTGTTATTATTTTAATTTGCTATATGGCATATGCACTCACCAGAGAAAGACAGACAGAGAGAGAGAGAGAGAAAAGACAGTGAGAGAGAGCGAGAGATGGAAAGTGAGAAGCAAGCTGCTAGAATCTGGAACTCCAACTTGCCGTCAGCCATGTGAGGTCCAGCGCCTGAACCACTATGCCACCTCCTGGCCCTGAAAGTTACAGTGTTAAAAGTAGAAGAAATAGACAATTGTATAGTCTCATGCCCCTTTCTTCACCTGTCCAGAGCTGGATGAAACCAGATATTAAAAAAACAGACATTTTCATGTTTATGCATCCAATGTCTAATTATACTGGCATTATATTTTCATTAAGGTAAATAGTATTTTCATGCAATTTTCGGTGTCAGATAAAATAAGAAAGGTAACAGAAATATATATATTAAAAGGCCCATTTGGGAAAAAAAATCAATAAATGACACTTTTGGACCTATGTTTTCCTATATCGTGTTACTTTTATACCTGGTTTGGAGCATGAACATTTAATCATAAGGAATTTGGTCAGATATGTGAAAGCATAGTGTTATGTGGTGAGTTTTTTCACAGTAACTATACCAGGATTATTTATTTAAAAATATTGTAGCATTGTCTTCCAGTTTCCATGGTTTCTGCTGCCATCAATCTTACTGTCACTTCTTTGAAAAGAGTATGTCTGTTTTCCCCGGGAAAGAATGTAGATTTGCAATTCTCTCTCTTCTTCATAAATTTGTTTATTTTTCATTTCAAAATAATTTAACAGTATTTTTATAATGTGTGAGATGTGGTTTCTTTGTTTAGGATTCAAAAAGTTTCCAATATCCTCGACTTTACATCCTTAATAATTTTGGGAAAACTTCATCATTAATTTTTCTAACATTACTTCTTCTTTATTCTCCTACATCTCAGAGATCTAAAACACACACATTAGATGTCTCTACTGGGTAGCACACGTCTCTCATGCTATTTTGAAGTATTTTCCTTTTTTCTCTGTGTTTAGTGAGTTTTTGTTTGTTTGTTTGTTTTTAGAGGTTTTTGCTATAGGGTGTGTGCGCTCGCCAGACAGACAGAGAGATACAGAGAGACAGAAAGCGAGAAATCATCCCCCAGTGGGGGATGACCATGCCACAATCCCTTATCCTCAGTTCTCCTCTCGGGATCTTGGGCATGCACGCACATGCGCCTAGCGTGAGTTTTAAGCCACCAGGTCCGGGACATGAACCGCGGTTGACTATGTGGGAGTCCAGCGATATAGCCATTACACTAACTGCTGGTCCCATAGTGAGTTTTGATTGAATGCCAAACACTGCACATATATTTTGAAGATACTCCGGATGATGATGCCTTCTTCCAGAGGAGGTTCCCTCTCTTTTCTTCTTGGCACAGGTGAGAGATAATCACTTCACTTCAATTGGGTATTAATGTGACTCAGTCACTTCTGATTTAACGGCTTCCTGGTACTTGAGTTTAAACAGAGAGCTCTATGTGTTCAACAGTGCCTTTTCCAGTAGCAGGTCCTGAACTCTTTATTTTCTTCTCAGTGGAGCACATTTAATCTCTATTTTTCAAAGATTTTCATCCCAGATTTTTAGACCCTGATATCATAGAGCTTCAAACATGGAAAATATGTTTTTTTTTTATTAAAAAGATAAAACCTTGGCCAAAGCCCCCTTAGTTATCAATTTTGTTTCTCTGTTCCCTAGAGAGTCTCAATATTCTTTCTGAACAAGGCTTAGATTTTCATTCTCTTGTCACGTACACAAAAGTGATGCATGCCCCAAGGGAAAAGCTGCTCACGAGATCTAGTTACCTTTCCATGGTCCTCTCTTTCCAAGAATCTTGGGGTCTTGTTACTTTCTTATGCATTGGGTGGGGGCAATATCTTGGTCCTCTAGGCTTGCTTCTCCTAGTGTGGAACCTCCACCTGATGAACAAATTGGGAAGAACATTCTGGGCCCTCGCACTCTTAGCTTACAGTGCTTGGGCTACAACCTCCCCTTACTCTGGGAGCAGGAGTCTCCACCCTCCTGGCTGCAGGTTATTTGGCTTCCACCATTTATTTATTCTCTGAAACCCACTCTCCAGCACATGGTTCAAATGATACAGATTAGTTTACCCTTATATGGTAGATCTTTCTTCAGTCAATGTTTCTTCATTTCCTGTATGCCTTCAGGGATAGGTATAGAGAATTAAATTTTTTACTAGTATTTTTGGGGCCAGACCATGGCATAGGAGTTAAGGCAGTTGGAGCCTACCTCACAGTTAGAGTCCCAGACCTGATAGCCTGAAAAACACACTGGTCTTGTGTGCATGCGTGTCCAAAATCCCAAAAGGAGGAAGAGATGGTGGAGGGAGATTGCAACATGACCATACCTCATGGGAGGTAACTTCTCACTTCTTCTGCCTCTCTCTCCTTCTCTATCTGGTGAGAGCACACATTTTCTGGAAAAATTATTTTAAAAATATATTTTTTCTCTAGTTATTGTTTTACTTAGGAGAGGGACCATGCACTCTTCACAGAACTATTCTGGAGGTTCGGTCTAAGATCAAGTAATATTTATTGAGGAATAATACTTCCAAACACTGAGATAAACTCTTTCCATCTATTCCATCTTTTCATATTTTCAAGAAGTAAGTAGTAATACTATCCCCATTGTATAGGTGAGGAGGCTAAGTCCAGGGATGTTAAGTCATCTGCATCAGATTCTCTAGGTGGCAAAGCTCTGATTCGAACTGGCTGGTCAATTCTAATACTCACGATTTTGGCCACATCATCATACTGCCTCCCATACTCCCCTACTCTGCAGTAAGAGTTCATGTGTGACACAAAAATGAAAGTTATCTGCTGTTAGTAATGTACATGGTAATGTTTTTGAGTTGACTAATAGCACTGTACTCGTACTGAGATAAGCTATGCTGTACCCTGGAAAGATGTACAGTGATTAAAAGTAAGTATTTTCTACAAAGTACCTAAGTGAGAAAAAAGGACACTGGCCAACATGCATGTTTAGTGCCCCAGTTTGCCCATGACTAGGTTGCTGACCACTGACGTCTGTGGAACTTGCGTGTACAGATAGAGCCTCACGAGTGTCTGCTAGGAAAGCCAAGCCAGTAGCTCCAAAATTGTGCCCTTGTTTAGAGAACCAGGTTCCTTTTTCATTCCTGACAACAATTTTGGGAATTTCTACATTCTGAGTTGATTCTGCATTCAATGTATAATTGCAATACATGATTGAAAATGCTGTTTACAATGTAATTCTAAAGTAGTTTACACTCTTGCATTATTGAAATGACTGGCTCGAAACAGTTCACCGCACCCAGAAAAGCCTACTTAGCTAAATAGGAGGACTTCCCAGTGCATCTTTTACAAAATGCAGCAGCAATCAGGTGAAGCATATCCTGTTGCTGACTGAGTTTCTCTTAACTAGTGCGTTTATGGAAAAAAATGTCAATTTAAGGTGATCATTTCTTTCTGTTCATTAGAATAGTATGGTGCAGGAAGTCCACTTAGGATTTTATTTACATAAGCCCTTCTTTGGAGACAACTCTGAAAGTGTTAGAAACTTTAAATAGTTTTCTTTAAATGCAAGTTTTATTATCATTCCTCTAATACAACATTGATGGTTGGTATCATTAACATAATGGTTCCCAGTCTTTTGTAGGATTAATTCTCCAATTTTGAGGTACATTTTGTGGAAATCAGTAATATGCATATTTTATAGTTCTGTCTAGTTTTCTTTCTCTTCAAGATTAATTTCTTTGAAACCATACAGATTTTGCCTCTGAGCTCAAATCAACAGATAGTTCTGGATCACCTATGCTTTACAGACCACTGTCCTATGCCGGGAAAAAAACTGAAAACGTGCAAAACCTGACCCCAGGTCCTCTGAATCGTGGATGTGTACCTGGGAAGAAAGATGCGCCGTATTTGAAAGAAGTAGGAAAGTTCACCTTTCAGCTCTAGTATTGCTGGTATGACTTTCAGCAAGTTATTTTGCCAAAGTCTCAATTTCTTAATAAAATGAAGTGCATATTTATTGGCTCATTGGAAAAGTCATGACGCCTTGTTTTTCTATGAAAACATGTGTCATGACTTTTCCAACAACCCAATAGCTCAGAAAATTTTCGAGGCTTAAAGGAGATCATTTATGTAAAAGATAGCATGATATCAAACACAGAATATTGTTTATGTATACTCGGGATGATGATGATAAATGTATGAGGGGGTCTTCAAAAAGGTCATGAAAATGGAATGCAAGGATGAGTTAATTTTGGTGCAGAAAAAAATTGAAATCCATACACAGTTTTTCATAGCATGCATTCGCCATGAACTTTTCCCAGATTCTCCTCTCTCCTATCCTCTATCTCTCTCTTTCTCTCTCTCACTCTACACACACACACACACAAGCATATATATATGTATCCAAAAAGTTAAAAATGAATACAATTAATTTTTAATGATAATTTCAATTGGAGAGCCAATTTTTATTCCTGAGTATTTAAACATACTTAAGCACAAAAATACCAGTGATAAGTCTCAATAGTTTTAACTTGCAACCTGACTGGTACTGATCATGACTGAGAAGTCTGGCTGGTGCAGATTGTTGTATCTAACTTGAATCTTGCTTACTTGCGAGTCCAAGGAGTGACCAAGGAAGCAGAATAGGACAGGTCTCTTGAGGTTCACAAGAGGAAAACATTGTAAGAAGAAAGAATGGCATTTTAGAAGAGGTTTCATTTCAGATAGTCCCAGACTTGAATTTGGACTCTATTTCTAGTGGTTTGACTTGGGAAAACTTCCGTGTTTCTTTCTCCTTCAGTGTTTTCATCTTCAAAAGGGGTATAATGAACATAAAATGAACTAAAATGCTAAAAAAGAGTAATTACCTTAAACTGGAAATTATTGTTCTTTTTTGTCATTTTTTTCTTTTATAAAAAACAATTTCTTATTTACATTTAATTGTGATACAATTAATTTGTGGAGTACAGCATGGATTTTCAAAGAATGCATGAAATATGCAATAATCAAATCAAGGCTATTACCATAGTCATTGTGTTCAACAAAGTACGCATTATGTTGTGGACCTTCAATTTTTACTGTACTAATTTTTTTTTTATGTCAAATTCTTTTCTACATTCAATCACATTATTTAGCTTGCAAAGTGAATATTCCAACATGTGTGCATTTCTCCCCAGTCCAGTTGAAAATATTATAGTTATCTTCAGCACATAATGCCCATTTCTTTGTCCCATTAATGCTATGCCTCTATTTTTTCTCCTTAATGTTCTTCTTCAGACTCCACTCCTTCACCAACCGTCTTCTCACCCTTAATCTGGTGTTCACAACCATTTACTGTATTTCTATATTCTTTAGTCATTCCATTTCTGTCATAGAGTGCGGACACTTGGTATATATTAAGTGGACTAGTTTTTTTGTTTGTTCTTAAGATACACACATATGATTGACAACATCCTTTTTTTCACTCTGTAGTGGTAGGAATGCAACTTAGCATAGACATCATAGAAAACAAAACAAAGGTTCCCCCAAAGTTGTACAAATAATGCTATTTCTTGAAGTATTAGTTGAAATTTGTTTTGCATTTCTGACCATGAAGCATCAAAGAAATTCCTATGCCTAATATGTTCAGGAGCTCAGGTCCATGGAAGATCAATATAGAAAACTAGATGAATTGGCTGTATTAGTTCATTTTCTGTTACTTAGTGACCTAATAGCACAGATTGGGTCATAAATAAAGAATAGCTCACAGTTGGAAGGTCCAAGGTTAAAGATCCACACCTCGTGAGGATCTTTGTGTTGTTATAGACTCTGTAGGCCTTGAGGTAGCATATATCAGGAGGCTAAGAGCTTGTGTCTGCATCTCTCTCTGCTCTGGTCTAGCTCCCTCTTCTTATAAATCTGCCAGTATTCAATTATAGGGCCTTCATCCTAAGGACCTTATCTTATTCTAGTCACTTCCAAAAGACTCCACCTCTTAATCCCATAGGCAAATGATCTTTCTACCCTCTTAATACTTTCACAACCAAATGCCAACATAGGAGTTTTGGAAGGACACATTCAAACTATGGCAGTTTTTTTTTTTTTTTCTATAAAAAGATGCTAAAAAAGATGCCCTTGTAACATTTCCAGTGAAAATAGTTAGAGAAGATACCCCACGAGAAAGAAGCTGCAGTTATGTTGCAACTGGTGTCACGTCACTCTAAGAAGTGACATGAATAACCCATGGTCAATGTAAAAGCTAATAATAAACCCCAAGACTGTCCACCGGCAATGGAGTGCAGGTTTTGCCCTGATTACCACTGCCAGGCTTCACAAAGACCAGCAACTGCTGAAGAAAGAGCTCACGTTTGCTCTCAGACTCCCCAGTCTTTTACTTGCTTTCTTCTGAGGCACAGTAGGAAAAAAGGTACCAGCCAATTTAGTCTCCCTGTTTGTGAGGATAGATCGAGACGAAAATGGTTAGTGAGTGTCATCGTCCCTGATTTCCTCGTATATTCTGAGAGCCAGACCAGGACACGAAAGGTTGGCGCTTCTTAATTGATCCAACAATTTCATAATGTTCCAGGCTCATGTTGCATTTTGTCTTTTTTGTGGTATATTTTTATTGTCACCAAAAATTCCATCTATAAATATGGTAATTGCATGTAAACACACACATACATATGTCCAGGCATGCACCTATACAGCTATTTAGGTATTAAACTTTAAGTCCAAGTGTGTGGTTTGTAAGCTTGTGGTAGGCATGATTCTAAGATGACTCACAATGACCTTCATCCCACATGACCCCCTTCCAGTGAGTGTGGGTGGTGACTGTGAATGAGGACCCTGTGACTATGGTTAAATACCACTCCCATGATTATTTCACTTTATATGGCAAAAGAGATTTTTTTCAGATGTAATCAAGTTCCCAATCTGCTGAGTTAGTTCAAAGATTGGGTGGACTAGGACTAAATACATGGACCCTTTAAATCTAAGTCTAGGGTCAGAAACAGACAAAGTCGGAGGTTCAAAGCAGTAGAGACATTCCCTTGCCAGCCTCAAAGAAGCAACTGTCATGTTGAGGAGAAGCTGTGTGGCTGGGAATAGCGGGCAGCCTCTAGGAGCTGAGAGTAACCCCGAGGAAGAGACGAGCATCAGATGGAGACATCCTTCAGTGGCAAAAGACCAAACTCTGCCACGGACCTGAGTGAGGCTGGAAGAGGACCCACAGTCTCAGATGTAACAGTAGACCCAGACAGCACCCTGGTTTCAGCCACACAGGCCTTGAGCAGAGGACCCAGTAACACCATGCCAGAATTCCAATCCACAGAGACTGAGAGAATAATTTGGTGGTGTTTCACATCACTGAATTTGTGGTAATATGTTAGGCGACAATAGAAACTTAGTGCAAATCTCAAGACAAAGAATTGCATATGTGCTATCTTAAACTTCATGTTTAAAGACCTGAACAGGTGCAAATGGACCATAACTGAGCGGATTTATGCATACCTTACATCTTTTATTCGAAATTAATGAATTTCTTATGCATCTACTAAACCAGGGTCTCAGAAATGTGCATGTGAAACAGTTTTCACTTTTGACAACCGAAAAGCTAACAAGTTAGTGGGTGAGGTAGACAGCCTTTCATAAATGAAGAAGTACAAACAATAAACAATGAAGGTAGGACAAAAAGGGAGGAAGGAAGGAAGGAAGGAAGTGAGCGAGGGAGGGAGGAAGTGAGCGAGGGAGGGAGGAAGGAAGGGCAGAGTGTGTCCTAAGGATAGAAAGGTCCATTTTCCCAGCTCCCATTTGAGACTCTGGCTTCATAATATTGAACAGAGAAGCTTTACTCCCTTTACCCCCTACTCCAGGGGCCAGCAGGTTAAGGTGTCGGATTTCCACATAACCAGCAGCAGTACTAATCCCAGACTTGGTGGCTTGCTTTCTTATTTTCCCTCTCTCTGTCTCTTATCTCTCTCTGGTGAGTGCATGTGCCCTATAGCAAACTTAGAAAATAATAATAATAAATAAAATTGGATAACTTAAAAAATAAAATCCTCCTCCAGAGACAGTGGGGCTATTAGAGGCTCCTTTTTGAGACTTCACCTTGATTTCAGCAGAAATTACTTGTAACATGTTTCGATTTTGAAAAAACATGTCTTCATTCCAATTTTTTGGATTTTATCCTGTAAATTTAGTATTGGATTGAAATGTCAAGAGTAATAAATTGCCTCCTTGATCTTTGTGTCTTACATAGGAGCCCAATTGTGTAGCCAGCAGGTAGCATGGTGATTAAGGTGCTGGACTCCAACAGGGCTGACTGTGGTTCCAGTCCTGTACCCAGCAGCTTGAAAATCATGCTGGCTGCATGTGGGTTGCATGCCAAAATCCCAGGAGAATAGAGGAGCAGGGATAAAGACATGGCCATCTCCCATGGGGGGTGATTTCTCACTTTCCCCTCTCTCTGTCAAGTGCGTGCACCTATGACCAAAACCTTAAAAAAAAAAAAGTCAAATGTAAGAGAATCCTATGTCATAGAAAAAAAGTACACAAATATCTATGTAAACACTGAATGAGCACTGTCCATAGGAAAACAACTAAATAACACAAGCAATCCTGTGCAGAGGATTCTACCCTAATTTTTTTTTTTTTTTTTGGAGAGATTTTTGCTATTGGGTGCGTACGCTTGCCAGACAGACAGAGAGACACAGAGAGACAGAAAGCGAGAAATCACCCCCCGAGGGGGATGGTCATGCCACAATCCCTTCTCCTCCATTCTCCTCTTGGGATCCTGGGCACACACACACACGCGCCCAGTGTGAGTTTTAAGCCACGGGGTCCAGGACGAGAACTACGGTCGACTACGTGGGAGTCCAGCGACATAGCCATTACGCTAACTGCTGGTTCTCCTACCCTAATTTTTGAAGCTTCTCTATTCTCATTTCAGTGGAATCTAATTATGATGTCCTCGAATGATAGGCATTCTTGGAGGAAGAGTGGAGAATGGCAATAAAAAGTCTACACTGCAGTAATAGAAGCAATGCCTGTTTAACTTCCCTCTCAACCTTAATTTCCAAATCTCAAAGTTGCTGTAATTTATGGTTATTATTCTACAATTTAGTGCTGCTTCTCCGTGCCTTTACATACTCTTCCTCCTAACCTCACTTACTAGGGTTAATACACAGGGAGGACTAACAGTCTCCTGTGAGTGTGTTCATTTAACAGGAACGAATCGTCAATCCTATTGGGGTTTCCACTTACCATAAAGAGATGAAATGTTTGGATTAAAACCAAAAAACCAACTCACAAAACTCATTTGGAAGTGCATGTTTCTAAATAGGCTGTGATTTGGAAGAGGAAATGATAATGTTTTAAACTGTTTGTGGAGGAAAGGTAGGAAGTAAATTCTTTCCTTCATTCATCCCTATTTCCGTTCAGTTATACAAACCACATCCACTGAGCACCAGTTGTGCTGGATGTTGAGACTGCAAAGATGACATAGAGGAGCTGCCCACCACAGGCCTCTCTGTGAAGAGGAGGCATTGTCTATATGCAAATCGCTCAGACCTCAAATAGTAGATGCCTTAAGGGATTTGGGGCCTAGGAAAGATAAACCTGATTCAGGCCAGGAATGGAAGGGAGGGCTATTTTGTGTAGAAAGTGTTCAATAGTGTTAGAATTGTGTAACAGCATTCCAGGAAGATTTTCAAATTGTTCTATAAAGATTTCAAACATTTTAAAAGTATTTATCACTAATGTGGTAACATGTACATCCTCCAAAACAGTCAGTAAAGCAGAACTTCTTCTCTAGTCACTTTTTAATTATTTTAATTAGGTTTTTGCCATAGGGCACACATGCTCATCAGAAAGAGGCAGAGACAAGGAAAGTGAGAAATCACCCCTCAGAACGGATAACCACACCACAATCTCTTCTTTTCTCCATTTTCCTCCTGAGACTTTGGGCATGCATGCATACACACATGCCAGGCATGAATTTTAAGCTGTTGGGTCTGGGACTTGAACCCTGGTCAGCCACGTGGGAGTCCAGTGTCATAATCGCCATGCCACCTACTGGCCCCACTCATCACCTTTTAAATCAGTTTATATCAAAGGAAGCAAAAAGTTCTTTAACATAGCTCTCTGCTTTCCTTTTGTAACTTTATTACTGAAAACATTCGTCAACTTGTTCAATATCTTTTACCCCAAGATGCACAGAGAAACAATTTTACTGCTACTAGCAGGTTTACCAACAGATTAAGAGAGAGATTTTTCACTGTCAGAAACAGAAATATATGACTCCTTTACCTTCATTGCCAGGAAGCTCAAAATAAATATGAATAAAACTAAACTTAGTCCATATGTTTGATACACCTCGAATTCTGACCTCATTGCTACATTAAAATTCTGTTTAATGGTACCAGTTAATACCTGTATTTCTTTTGTTAATTGCTTCAAATACTTGATGTAGGTAGAACAAAAATACTGGAAAAAGTGTATTTCTCTAAACATATATATTCTCATTTTTGTATATAAATTATATAGTTTATATACTGTATAAATATATTTTACATGTAATTATATAGTCATATAATTTATGTAAATTTTAAATTATATACATCCAAGTATGCGTATTCATATATGTTCTCTAAAATAGATCATTCTGATGCATAGAATTTCACTTAAATATAAGAGAAAGTTTAAAGCCTCATTTCAAGACTGTTTTAGCAGAAAATGAGTTTTCATCAAACGTGTTTTTCACTTAAAACCTCAAAAATAGTTATGCACCCTTGTTTCGGTTTATCTGAATAGCAAGGTCAAATGATTCAAGAGTCCACCCAGTAGATAGATAAATTGATGAATGGGTACAGACAGAAGGATTGGCAGACTGTTTCACTCGCTTAGTAATTAATACAATACATAAGTGCTCCTCGCTAAATTCAGTGAAATTAAAAATAATTCTCTTCCTTTCCTTAAGGAGTTCCTTATAAAGTGGGAAAGGTAAATGCAAAAAGGGATTAAATATAATTAACTGTGTTAAATGCAAAATGGACAATGTGCAATTGCACACAGAGGAAGGAATATTAAATGTTACCAATAAATCCATCATTAGGTGTAATAATAATGGATCTGATGGGTTGTACCTTTACTATGAATCAGGGTTAAATGATTTTCTTGAATTAGTCTTATCTTTACAACAACTATATAATTAACTATAGAAGTTCAGTCAATTCAACAGGTCAAGTAATCTGTTTAAAGTCAAATTGCTTGTAGGTATTGGAGCCAGCATTCATAATAAAAATCTTTCTGTCTTCTGGAATTATGGAAGACTCCCTGAAGAGAAGATATTTGATCCAGGTTTTGAAATATAAATAGAAACTTCGCCAACTGTGAAGTCTAATTCAAATGAAAACTGGATGAAAATATATTGTAAGCCAATCTGGCATGACTACTGATGAATTTAGTTTTATTTTAAGTCAGTTGTTTTCATTTATATTTTTCCAAGAAATTATCTTTGTATGCAAATACATTTTTGGCATTAAGTTGTACATTTATTTTATTATTTTTAAAATATTTTTGCCATAGGGTACATGTGCTTGCCAGAGAGAGACAGTGAGGGAGAAAGTGAGAAATCATCCCCTGGGAGAGATGGCCATGCTGCAATTCCTTCTCCTCCATTATCCTTTCAGGATTTGGGGCATGCACACACACAACTCTGGTGTGATTTTCAAGCCATCAGGTCCAGGACTTGAACCATGGTCAGCAATGTGGGAGTTTAGTTCCTTAACCACTACACTAATATATTATATCTGCGAAGTACCTCACCTTTTCATTTTGCCAAGTTCTACCTTTTTTGTTATTGTTTTCTTCCTCCTACATCTTTAAATTCAGTATGTTATTCTTATCCTATTTTAATATTAAATCTTAGTAACTTTCTTGTTTTCTAACATGTAAATTTAGGACAGTATATATATATATTTTTTTTTTTAGAGAGAGATTTTCACTATAGGGCGCGTGCGCTCGCCAGACAGACAGAGAGAGACATTAGAGACAGAAAGCGAGAAATCACCCCCCGGGGGGGATGGTCACGCTGCAATCCCTTCTCCTCCATTCTCCTCTCAGGATCTTGGGCACGCACGCACACGAGCCCGGCGTGAGTTTTAAGCCACCGGGTCTGGGACGCGAACCGCGGTCGACTACGTGGGAGTCCAGCGACATAGCCATTACGCTAACTGCTGGTTCCCTAGGACAGTATATTTTTATTACAAATCTTGCTTTGGTTATATTTTCATGTTATAGGATAAAAATCACTTACTGTTTTAGTGGTCTTTTTATTTTATAATTTCTATTATTTTGGGGGATACCATAGTTTTAGGACTGTGTGTGATTTTGTTCTTAAGCATGAACATATTATCTTTTTGAATTAATTTTTACTTAACTAGCATTTTTGTCACAGTGCCTGTTAATATGAATAGTAACTCTGATGAAAGTTATACAACTCTGTTAACACAATAACAAACATGGATTTTTTGGATATTTCTTGAGACTGGTTTTTAGACTATTAGATTCTGATACATGGTAAATTCTGAAAGTGTTTCATGTGTATTTGAAAAATGTTTGTGCAGATGAGAACGCCCATAAGGACAGGGATTTTTGTTTTGTTTGCAGCAACAACAGTACTGCCCTTGGCACTCAGAAGTCTTTAAAATATGAGAATGTCATGGGTAGCATGGTGGTTAAGATACTGGATTCTCACATGATCAACTGCGGTTCAAATCCCAGACCCAGCAGCTTAAAAATCATGCCAAGTGCATGTGCGTGCATGACCAAAATCTCAGGAAGAGAGAGGAGAAGGGATTACTATGTAGCCATTCCCACTGAGGGTGGGGGTTGATTTCTCACTTTCTCTCTTTCTGGCTTTTTCTGTTTCTCTCTGGCAAACTCATGTGCTCTATGGCAAACACCTAAAAATAAATATAAATAAATAAAAATAAAATATGAATAAGTCTTAGGCATTTGCTACTTACTATGCATATAAATTTGCTAAGTTATATTGAGAGTGTAAAGTTCTTCACTATTTTTTTTCATCCTGCCCAGAAAATAAAAGCACCCAAGGCTTTACTTTTAATCTTCCATCTTCCAATTTATGATTGCCTAGTTCTTTCATTTAATTCTGGTTTTACTTTATGTTTTTATTTATATGTATATTTAATTTTCATTTCTATATTGAAGCCCGAGGCTCCAATTTTTTTAATGCCGATTTGCTTCTTATCACTACATTGTGCACAATTGTGAACCAATGTATAACTGCCAGGTGAGGTATTTTGTTTTTATTATCTAGTTAGTAGATTTATTTCATCAATATATATTAATATATCAAGTTTATAAGAGGGAGTTGATAAACTTTTATACATTTAAAATCAATTTTCATTGTTTCAAGGTAATTTATGCAGTTTCAGGAGTTAAATAATATAGAGAAGCTTTAACAAATATGCACAGACTTTAAAGTGTGCATAAAAACGAAACTAGAGTGTGAGTTTATTTTGGTGTAACTTTTTAAAATTCATGCTTAGTTTTTTTTTTATATATAACGTACATTTTGCATTAAGTTTTTAAAGACCCCCTCATATAGTGGTTCCCATCATTCTCCTATTCCTGTCTCAGAAAGTCTCCTTCCATTCATTTCTTTGACCTACCTTTTATTTGCTTTTTAGATTGTGAATACACACACACACACACACACACACACACACACACACACTCTCACATGCACAATCTCTTTGCATATTCAAATACACTGATAGCTATAGTATTATGATATAAAAAGGTAAAAATCTTTCACCCTTCTTTAATTCATCTTGTCTATTCAATATACTCATACCATATGAATTAGTGAAATCAATATTCAGCATTTTAAGTATTATAACTGCAGTTTTTTTAACTAATGAGCTAATTTTTGATTCTTGAATTTTTTTGATAATTTTTTGAGTTAGTAAATTTTAACTATTTTACCTCCTGTCAGACATCTGTATACATTTCCATAACCTTGAGAAATTCAGGGCAGTATTTTATGTGGTCAGATTCATTAGGTAAGATAGTCACTCAGCCAGTAGTAAATTCAACCACTCCATTCTGGTACAAAGACAGCTTTTTTTCATGCTTGATGGACAGTTGATGGACATTTTGGCTAGGTTTTTGGATTGCAATTTAAAATATAATTTTGTATCCCAAATTTTCCTATGCAGCTTTATTGTCTTCAAGTTTCTGTTATTGCTAGTCAGAAGTCAGACACCATTCTCGCTCCTGTAGAGTCCCACCTGTCTAAATATTCTGCTAGGATAAATTTGTGTATGCTCTTTTTCTTAATCATCTCAGGCGAGGTGATGGCAGTAAATGAAATATATGGTTTGTCAAGGAGAAAATAAACTGCAAATGATTTTAGAATTGACTGAAATGGAAATAAAATCTGAGAAGAAAAACAATTTTTGAAAAAAATTAAAAAGATATTGTTTTTACTGCTGATATAGCCAAAATAAGAGACTATGGATTAGAGGCGTGTGTGGCCATGACTGACTTCCTAAGGCTAGACCTAAAGTTTAAAATATCGACATGCTCCGTCGTAGGTTGTGCTGCTAAAGTAACACACCCACTCACATCTCTACCCTCTTATACCATGGACGGGTAGATCAGCAAACAGGAGGGCCAGCAGATGGTGTAATGGTTACCTTGCTGGACACCCAGTGTCTTAAAACTCATGCTGTGTGTGTGTGTGTGTGTGTGTGTGTGTGTGTGTGTGTGTATGTGTGCGTGTGTGTGCATGCTCAAGATCCTGAGAGGAGAATAGAGGAAAAGGGATTATGGTGTGGCTGCCATCACCTGGGGGCTGATTTCTCACTTTCTGTCTTTCTCTGTCTCTCTGGTGAGATTTTTCCACCTGCCCTATAGCAAAAATCTCTCTTCATAAAGAAAAGAAAAGAAGAAGAAGACAGGGTTCCTGGTGGTAAGTTAACCCCCATAGAAAAGGGAGCGAGGTAGAGTTGATGCCACTCAAACCTCTATACTACTCCCAAATATACATTCAGAATTTACTGTCTTTCCTGAAGAGATGTGTAAATGAGGAAGAAAAAGAAAAAAACCGCCTGAATGTTATATTAAATCTTGTTTCTTCTTGTGTGTATTAGTCTCCTACAGCCACATCAAATTTCTACAAATGTAGTGGCCTAAAATCAGAGAATATTATCCTCTCACAGTTCTGGAAGCACAAGTCTGAATTCACAGTGTTGCTGGGCTGCACTCGTCCTGGTAATGTGTTAGAAACTTGAGTCTCAATGTAACAGTATTAAGTGGGATGTTTAAGAGAATTAATGCCCTCCAATGACTTTTTCAGACAATCTTCTCAAACATCTAATCTTCCTAGCTTATCATACTCCTTCAGCAGACATCCCTACCTGCTATCCGGAGAAAATTAGTTATCATATAAGAGGTCCCTGAATTTCTTGCTATCACACTCTTTAACTGTTTCTAAACCCACTATTTTCTTAGTTTCTCCTAGTAAAAAGAAGTCTATCTTCTTCTTCCTCATCTTTCTACCCTTCTTTAGAGCCTGTCTTTTCTTATTGGGTTATCGAAAAAGTCATAACACATTTTTGCATAGAAAAAAATATATCAGGACTTTTCAGACAACCCAATACATGTCCTGGATATTTGTGATATTGATTAACGCTTATAATGGAAGCAGATTCTATTTGAAATTGGGTTGGGGCATGTGATGGTGGCGATAATGTGGAGGTAGTGAGCAGAGACAACTGTTGACTCTTAGACGGTGGCTAGATACAGGGGCTGTGAGGAAAGCATGCTTATGTCTTGACCACTTCCACAGGGAGTGACAGCCATCACTTTTGCCCATACTCGGCTGGCAAAAACTGGATGCAAAGAGTTCAGACTTTCCAGTTTCGGCTCTATATTACAGAAGAGAAGAAATTTATGCTGTTCGATTGGCCATTTCCACCATGTCACACATGGAATTTCACAAACCAGAGACTTAGAAATCATCTTTGATACTTCGCTTGTCCCTACCATATTCGATTCTTTACCAATCCTCCTCAGTTTTGCCTCTTGCACTGTTAGCCTTTTTTTGGAACTATATTTTGCACTCAAGGAGTCTCCTAATAAGTCTAGCCATATTTATTCTGATTTCCCAAGTCTATTCTATATTTGCAAACAGAATGAATAATATTTTAAAAATGCCAATGGTTCCATGTTTCTTTACCATCTTACACATTGACTTTATCAAAAAATCATGATGGCTACTAGGATAAAACCTCAAATTCCTAACATCATCTACATCTATGATCTGGCCCCTGCCTGTTTTCACAGTCTCATCTCTCATTCAGCCTCTCCTTTCTGTGCTACAGGTGCAAGACTCTTCAGCTTCTGAAGCTTGCTACGCTCCTTCCTGCCAGAGTATTATGACTGGAATCCTCCGTGTTCCCTCCACCTAATCAGCTAATATTTCTCTTACAGATCACACTCAATTATAATTCTCAGGAAGGCCATCCTCAAACTCTTGTTGAGCTGATGCTTCCAACTGAGCTCTCATGGCACATCACATTCTCTGATATTTGTATCCTCATTTAATATGGAACATGCATTTTTTTAGAAAATATTTCTAATAAGGCCTGTCTCCCCCACTAAACCTAAATGCCATATGAACATAAACTATGGATGGAAGTGTTTGTTCACTCTTGTATCGCCCATGTCTAAATCAGTGCTAAAACATAGAGGTGCTAAAAAGTGCTGAAAAGCCGTGGCCACTCTTAACTTCATTTCATATCACTTTTAAAAGCCATGATGGGGGCCAGAGGTGGCCTGGTTATTGAGGTGCTGGCCTCCCTTGAACTGTGGTTCAAGTTCCAGACCTGATCATTTGAAAATTACACCAAGCATGTGTGCCAGAGTACCCAAAAGCCTGAGAGGAGGATGGAGGAAAAGGGATTGTGGCATGACCATTGCCCTGGGGGTGGAGGGTGATTTTGTAATAGACAGTTATTAGAAATGAGTGGGTAACCCTAAGAAAATAGCAGAAGGACATTTTTCACATTGATGACAGCTTATCAAGAGTTACAACAGACCCTGTACAAAAATGCCTTTTTCCTACCTAGCTCGTGGTGGTGGAAAGGCGGGACAGACCCCGTTTTTTCTTCTTTAGTACCAGAGAAAGGCACATAAGGATGGTTTTTATTTCCCTCTTATCATTCCTCATAAATACAGAAGGACCCAGCAAGATGCTTTAGTCAACATCCTGACTCCCACTGGGGCAATAAACTGACTGGGCAGTTCTTCCAAATAAGGATGCTCATACTTCTAAGTCCACACTGGGCATGCTGGAATAGGTAACTGAATTCCTCACCTGTTAGAGAGATGTGCAAGCACAGGAAAAAGTCCACAAATGAAAAGAAGCCAGATAAAAATAGAAGCCTTCCCTTACTAAATGATCATGACCAATTCTTAGAATAAATGTAACACCTAACGCCATGTCCAGTGCAGTCATCCTTCCCTGGCAGCTGCTCTCCTACATGTCTTTCAGGCATGGAGGTATACTTCTTTTCTATTAAAGACCTTCATTTTCCTACTAAAACTTCCCTTTTTCCTACTTTACAAGTGTTTGAGGTTTTCGTTTTGTCTCAGGAAGGGTCTCTAGTCTTAGTGATCTGGTCCTAAAGAACCAAGGATTTTTTATACAACGCAGCTCAACTCTCCCATCCTATAGCAATTTCTCACTTACCCTCTCTTTGTCTCTGTCTCTCTTCAGTGAGTGCACAAACCCTATGGCAGAAAACAATATTAATAAAGGCCATGCTGTGGTTGATCTTTTGTCTAGCTACAATAGTGTTTGAATGCCCACTGAACTAGTCGATTCGTAGATAATGCAGGTTGCAAGGTTCACTGGAAAGCTTACAACCTTGTCTTCCATCCCAAATATTTCTATTTTATTGAGATATAATTTTCATTCAGAAGAATTTATTAACTTATAGAGACGAGCAAGTGGCATGGTGGTTAAGGTGCTGGACACTCACACGTGGCCTACCACGGTTCAAGTCCTAGACTTGGTGGCTTGCCTTTTCACTTTCTCTCTCTCTCTCTCTCTCTCTTTCTCTGCATATGTGTCTGTCTCTGGTAAAATTAAAGTAAATGAATGAATAAATAAAATAAAATAAATGATTTTAGAAAGAATTTATTAGCTTATTTATTCTTTTGGAAAATGTTTATTGAGCACTTACTATGAGACATTTTGCCAAGAAATGAATTAAATTTGCCTGTGTATTGTAGATACATTATTTCTGATTCTTTGCTTTTGCAAAGAAATTCCACTCTTCTTAGACTTTTCATAGGACCATCTTTAAACCAGCACATTAAATGTTCACTCTACAGTTGCTTCACAGAAGCCTAGATAAACATTTAGAGTGGCAATGGTGTAATTATCTTTGATTAGTGACTGAACAAACACCCCTCATCCCCTTTATTTTAGACAACAAAAAGAGAAGTTGTTGACGTTGATTATTAGGCACTAATGTAGAGCATTCATGCATAGCTATAATTCTACTCATGAATATGCATAAGTTATGCATCAGTTGTTATTTTCAACAGTATGGAAGGTACCTCAACCAGCACTACACTCATTTAGGATTAGAAAACAGAAGGGGATATTGGAAAGCAATTCTGGGGGGAAATATTGGGCAGGAGCCAAGCACTCTTGACTGTGCTCCATATGGAAGTGGTCCCTAGGCCTTTCATCATGAATTGAGGCTGCTGATTTAAGATTCCAATGGAGGAGCTATAGCAATCTTTAGTGGCAGCTTGGAATAATGCTGATGTTAGGGGTATAAAGCAACAACATTTAGAAACAACACAGAACAATGGAAAGGCTCTGGCTTCAGCAGGCCTGACTGAAAACTCTGTATCTGTTGTTTCTTGCTGTGTTATCTTAGGTAGATAATTAGCCTCTTTGGGCTTAAATAACCTTAACAGTAAAAGAGTAATAAGAATATCATCCCTCAGAATGTTTATGCAAAAAAAATACATATATATATGTATATATATAACATAAACATATAGGTAAAATATATAGTCTCAAATTATGTGTATATATCATATGGATAATATATGTTTAATAAACATATATACACTCTTAAAATGCTAGTGCCTAAGGTTTTTTTTTTTTTTAAGAGGCAGACAGAAAGTAAGAAATCACCTCGGGGAGATGGCTATCCTGCAATCCCTTCTCCTCCATTCTCTTGGTATCTTGGGCACACATGCACATATACCTGGTGTGAGTGTCAAGCCACTGGGTCTGGGACTCAAACCGTGGTTGGCCATGTGGGAGTCCAACGATACAAACATCATGCCATCTGCTGGTCCTGAGAGTAGTGTTCTGGGAATAAAATCTTAATCAACTGTATTGATGACATGTCATTTTTTAAATCCATCTTATAAATTACTAAAAGTATTCATCATTTTAAAAATTCTCTTGGTTGACACTATTTTTGTTATCTCTTAGTCAAATGGCTATCTTTTTTTATTATGACCTAAATGGTAATATATTCTGGCCTCTCTCCATCCATAGTAGCCAGTCCTCACTCTCATTTTTGGGTCTTAAATGTAGTAGTTTCCTGTATGTACTTATATGCTCACGTCACCTAAGTACCTAACTACAGAGTAAACACATCTTATGTTCCATTTCCCCTGTCCTCACACCTAGGACAACCAATTGGATCAGTAGAGCACCTGATATAGGGTGGCCAGATCAAATACAGTACAGCCAGCTAAATTTGAATTTCAGATAAATTTCTAATTTTTTTGGTGTAAGTATGTCCCAAATGTTGTATGGAACACACTTATGCTTAGTGGTTACAACTCACAAGCCTAGCTTGATACCAAATGGGCCAATCAGATTTTTCTTTCCTGGGGATATAGAATTGGCACATAAAATTCCACGTATTTCATGATGTATGTTGGAACTGGGAGATCAAATAGGTCAGCCTTTTATACCCAAAAATAGAGAAAGCAGGTCTGCAGAGAGGGGACAGAATGACACAGATTTCAGAGCCATGGCAGTGAGAGCACATGACCGCAGAGAGGGAGAGCAGTGTTACACATAGCTGACTGCTTCCTGGGTTCTCTTTATTCCGATTCAGTTTAAGTACCCCTGTGTCCAGTAAATAAGAAAATGTTCTTTCTTGATTAAGCTAGTTTTAATGAGATTTTGGCTTTTGCAAACAATATTTCTGTCATGGAAGGATCAGTTTTCACTAACCAACTACCCACTACCTCACCACTTTCAGTGAAGTTCAGAAGAGTCAGTATCAAAAATTGTTCAGGGACCAGCAGTTAGTGTAATGGTTATGTCACTGAACTCCCATGTAGCCAACTGCAGTTCAAGTCCTGGACCCTGTGCCTTAAACTCACGCTGGGTACGTGTGCATGCGTGCCCAAGATCCCAAGAGGAGAATGGAGGAGAAGGGATTGCAGCGTGGCCATCCCCCCTGGGGGGTGATTTCTTGCTTTCTGTCTCTCTGTTTCTGTCTGGCTGGCTGGTTAGTGCACGCGCCCTATAGCAAAAAAAAACTCTCCAAAAAAAAGAAAAAAAAATGTTCAATGGTCCAGCATAAAAGATTGCTCACCTTCATGGGGCCAGACCAGTAGTGCAGCAGTTAAGCACTTTGCATACGGCACCAGATTTCACATGGCTGACTATTCAAATCCTGGTCCAGGCAGCTTGACAAACACCCCAGGCATGTCTGAGAAGGAGAAATGGGGGGAAAAGAATTGTGGCATGATCACCATGTGCAATTGAGGTATTGAGGTTCTCTCTCTCTCTCTCTTTCTCTTTAGCAAAAGTACATGCATTCCATCAATAACATTTAAAAAAAATTTTAGAGAGATTTTTCTATAGGGCACATGCACTCATCAGAGAGACAGAGACAGAGACAGAAAGCGAGAAATCATCCCCCTGGGGGGATGGTCATGCTATAATCCCTTCTCCCTCATTCTCCTCCCAGGATTTTGGGCACATACGCACACACACCTAGTGTGAGTTTCAAGTCACTGGGTCCCAAGACTTGAACCACAGTCGACTACATGGGAGTCCAGCAAGGTAACCATTATGCATCTGCAGGTCCCTAAAACTTTTTTTTAAATATCACTTTCATGCCCATACGCCTACCTGTGTATAGCAAGTAGACTGTTAAAACTATGATTGTTAAGAATTAATAAAAATCTTATGTATTCAAATTAGTATTTGACAAGAAAAATAAATAGCTTAATGTGAATGGGGAAGAGCCAAAATATGGTTTTCTTTAACAAGTACGTCAACATTAGGATGTGATTTCTCTTAAGTTTTATCATCAGATAAGTGTATTTAATTGTCAATGAGATACTCAGTGGTTTTCAGCCAAACTAGCCTTTCAGGTCTTGGTCAAATTGCCTTGCAGTTCAGATCCTTAAGTTCCTGATTCTTTCTCACTTCAATTCACTATTGCTCTTCTACCTTTGGGTGTTTATTTTATTTCTTTTCTTTTAATTTGACCGAGGGTATGTGTGCTCCTCAGAGAGAGACACAGAGAAGGAAAGGAAGAAAGCATGCCCCCATGGTACATAGTCCCACCACAATCTCTTCTCTTTGTCTCTCCCTCCTTTCAGGATTTTGGGCATGCATACACATGTCATCTGCATGTGTTGTCAAGCCACCAGATCCAGGACATGAACTGCAAATTTGGCCCTGTGGGATCCAGCTCCCTTAACCACTGGGCCATAGGGTGACCCTTGGTGGGTCTAGAGAATGATAATCAAATCTGAACATTTTAGCTATTAATAATTTAAGGAATAATTATTGTTCATATCCTGTTTCTTTTCTCTACCTTGTGTTGGCTTTTGCTGTTGTCCTTTCACTATTTTAAGAAACTGAGATTAGCGATAGCTATGTCAACATAAAGATTATTCATCAGCTAGAAAGTTCTGTTGCTATTTCTTGTATTTTCATTTTGAATACAAATACAAACATTTTAAGAATGTATAGACTGAATAGCAATAAAGGACAATACAGAAAAATAAGTTGAAATACCAATAATAATGTTGTATTTTATTTATTTATTTTATATACACATGATTAGCCATTATTTTCCAGGCATGTGTTTTTTGTTAAAAGTCACACATAAGAAATTATTCCTCGGCCCAGCAGTTAGCATAACGGCTATGTCGTTGGACTTTCACCTAGTTGACCGTGGTTCACGTATTTTCAACAGTATGGAAGGTACCTCAACCAGCACTACACTCATTTAGGATTAGAAAACAGAAGGGGATATTGGAAAGCAATTCTGGGGGGAAATATTGGGCAGGAGCCAAGCACTCTTGACTGTGCTCCATATGGAAGTGGTCCCTAGGCCTTTCATCATGAATTGAGGCTGCTGATTTAAGATTCCAATGGAGGAGCTATAGCAATCTTTAGTGGCAGCTTGGAATAATGCTGATGTTAGGGGTATAAAGCAACAACATTTAGAAACAACACAGAACAATGGAAAGGCTCTGGCTTCAGCAGGCCTGACTGAAAACTCTGTATCTGTTGTTTCTTGCTGTGTTATCTTAGGTAGATAATTAGCCTCTTTGGGCTTAAATAACCTTAACAGTAAAAGAGTAATAAGAATATCATCCCTCAGAATGTTTATGCAAAAAAAATACATATATATATGTATATATATAACATAAACATATAGGTAAAATATATAGTCTCAAATTATGTGTATATATCATATGGATAATATATGTTTAATAAACATATATACACTCTTAAAATGCTAGTGCCTAAGGTTTTTTTTTTTTTTAAGAGGCAGACAGAAAGTAAGAAATCACCTCGGGGAGATGGCTATCCTGCAATCCCTTCTCCTCCATTCTCTTGGTATCTTGGGCACACATGCACATATACCTGGTGTGAGTGTCAAGCCACTGGGTCTGGGACTCAAACCGTGGTTGGCCATGTGGGAGTCCAACGATACAAACATCATGCCATCTGCTGGTCCTGAGAGTAGTGTTCTGGGAATAAAATCTTAATCAACTGTATTGATGACATGTCATTTTTTAAATCCATCTTATAAATTACTAAAAGTATTCATCATTTTAAAAATTCTCTTGGTTGACACTATTTTTGTTATCTCTTAGTCAAATGGCTATCTTTTTTTATTATGACCTAAATGGTAATATATTCTGGCCTCTCTCCATCCATAGTAGCCAGTCCTCACTCTCATTTTTGGGTCTTAAATGTAGTAGTTTCCTGTATGTACTTATATGCTCACGTCACCTAAGTACCTAACTACAGAGTAAACACATCTTATGTTCCATTTCCCCTGTCCTCACACCTAGGACAACCAATTGGATCAGTAGAGCACCTGATATAGGGTGGCCAGATCAAATACAGTACAGCCAGCTAAATTTGAATTTCAGATAAATTTCTAATTTTTTTGGTGTAAGTATGTCCCAAATGTTGTATGGAACACACTTATGCTTAGTGGTTACAACTCACAAGCCTAGCTTGATACCAAATGGGCCAATCAGATTTTTCTTTCCTGGGGATATAGAATTGGCACATAAAATTCCACGTATTTCATGATGTATGTTGGAACTGGGAGATCAAATAGGTCAGCCTTTTATACCCAAAAATAGAGAAAGCAGGTCTGCAGAGAGGGGACAGAATGACACAGATTTCAGAGCCATGGCAGTGAGAGCACATGACCGCAGAGAGGGAGAGCAGTGTTACACATAGCTGACTGCTTCCTGGGTTCTCTTTATTCCGATTCAGTTTAAGTACCCCTGTGTCCAGTAAATAAGAAAATGTTCTTTCTTGATTAAGCTAGTTTTAATGAGATTTTGGCTTTTGCAAACAATATTTCTGTCATGGAAGGATCAGTTTTCACTAACCAACTACCCACTACCTCACCACTTTCAGTGAAGTTCAGAAGAGTCAGTATCAAAAATTGTTCAGGGACCAGCAGTTAGTGTAATGGTTATGTCACTGAACTCCCATGTAGCCAACTGCAGTTCAAGTCCTGGACCCTGTGCCTTAAACTCACGCTGGGTACGTGTGCATGCGTGCCCAAGATCCCAAGAGGAGAATGGAGGAGAAGGGATTGCAGCGTGGCCATCCCCCCTGGGGGGTGATTTCTTGCTTTCTGTCTCTCTGTTTCTGTCTGGCTGGCTGGTTAGTGCACGCGCCCTATAGCAAAAAAAAACTCTCCAAAAAAAAGAAAAAAAAATGTTCAATGGTCCAGCATAAAAGATTGCTCACCTTCATGGGGCCAGACCAGTAGTGCAGCAGTTAAGCACTTTGCATACGGCACCAGATTTCACATGGCTGACTATTCAAATCCTGGTCCAGGCAGCTTGACAAACACCCCAGGCATGTCTGAGAAGGAGAAATGGGGGGAAAAGAATTGTGGCATGATCACCATGTGCAATTGAGGTATTGAGGTTCTCTCTCTCTCTCTCTTTCTCTTTAGCAAAAGTACATGCATTCCATCAATAACATTTAAAAAAAATTTTAGAGAGATTTTTCTATAGGGCACATGCACTCATCAGAGAGACAGAGACAGAGACAGAAAGCGAGAAATCATCCCCCTGGGGGGATGGTCATGCTATAATCCCTTCTCCCTCATTCTCCTCCCAGGATTTTGGGCACATACGCACACACACCTAGTGTGAGTTTCAAGTCACTGGGTCCCAAGACTTGAACCACAGTCGACTACATGGGAGTCCAGCAAGGTAACCATTATGCATCTGCAGGTCCCTAAAACTTTTTTTTAAATATCACTTTCATGCCCATACGCCTACCTGTGTATAGCAAGTAGACTGTTAAAACTATGATTGTTAAGAATTAATAAAAATCTTATGTATTCAAATTAGTATTTGACAAGAAAAATAAATAGCTTAATGTGAATGGGGAAGAGCCAAAATATGGTTTTCTTTAACAAGTACGTCAACATTAGGATGTGATTTCTCTTAAGTTTTATCATCAGATAAGTGTATTTAATTGTCAATGAGATACTCAGTGGTTTTCAGCCAAACTAGCCTTTCAGGTCTTGGTCAAATTGCCTTGCAGTTCAGATCCTTAAGTTCCTGATTCTTTCTCACTTCAATTCACTATTGCTCTTCTACCTTTGGGTGTTTATTTTATTTCTTTTCTTTTAATTTGACCGAGGGTATGTGTGCTCCTCAGAGAGAGACACAGAGAAGGAAAGGAAGAAAGCATGCCCCCATGGTACATAGTCCCACCACAATCTCTTCTCTTTGTCTCTCCCTCCTTTCAGGATTTTGGGCATGCATACACATGTCATCTGCATGTGTTGTCAAGCCACCAGATCCAGGACATGAACTGCAAATTTGGCCCTGTGGGATCCAGCTCCCTTAACCACTGGGCCATAGGGTGACCCTTGGTGGGTCTAGAGAATGATAATCAAATCTGAACATTTTAGCTATTAATAATTTAAGGAATAATTATTGTTCATATCCTGTTTCTTTTCTCTACCTTGTGTTGGCTTTTGCTGTTGTCCTTTCACTATTTTAAGAAACTGAGATTAGCGATAGCTATGTCAACATAAAGATTATTCATCAGCTAGAAAGTTCTGTTGCTATTTCTTGTATTTTCATTTTGAATACAAATACAAACATTTTAAGAATGTATAGACTGAATAGCAATAAAGGACAATACAGAAAAATAAGTTGAAATACCAATAATAATGTTGTATTTTATTTATTTATTTTATATACACATGATTAGCCATTATTTTCCAGGCATGTGTTTTTTGTTAAAAGTCACACATAAGAAATTATTCCTCGGCCCAGCAGTTAGCATAACGGCTATGTCGTTGGACTTTCACCTAGTTGACCGTGGTTCACGTCCTGGACCCGGTGGCTTAAAAAGTCATATCAGGCACATGTGCATGCGTGCCCCAAGATCCCGAGAGGGAGAATGGAAGAGAAGGGATTGCAGCATGGCCATCCCCCCTGGGGGTGTGATTTCTCGCTTTCTATCTCTCTGTCTCTCTGTCTGGCGAGCGTACACGCCCTATGGTAAAAACCTCTTAAAAATTATTCCTGTATTAAAATAGTTAATATTCTTGTGATAGAGACATGCAAGCAAGAATGTAATGTGGGTTGACTGAGAAAGGAGTAATGAAAGGGTAATACTTTGGGCCAGTCAGTGGCATTGTGGTTAAGGCAGGTCGATTTATACTGTCAGTGTGGCAGCTGGAGGTTTTCAAACCTGGAGGTTTGAAAAAGCTCTCTGGGCATGTGTGCCTGCATGCCCAAAATACTTAGGGAGAGACGGAGGAGGGATTATGGCATTACTCCCCCTATAGAGAGTCCTTGCCCTCTCTCTCTCTCTCTCTCTCTCTCTCACACACACACACACACACACACGTAGATGTGCACTGTAACAAATTAACAATAATAATAATAAAAGAGAAAAAGGTAGTGTTTCAGTTGTGTCTAAAAATAAGAGTAAAAAAGGCAAAGAAGGCTCTAGAAAGTTCTCCCAGCAGAGACGGCTCTTTCAAACTCCTTGAAGAATGAGAGAACAAAGAGGAGATTGGAAATTAAAATTAGTTTACTGGGGACAGCAGTTAGTATAGTAGTTAGGGCACTAGATTCCCACATGGCTGAACGTAGTTTGAATCCAGGACCTGGTGGCTTGAAAATCACGCAGGGCATGTGTGCATGTGTGCCCAAAATCCCAGACGGAGAATGGCGGAGAAGGGGTTGCGGCCTGGCCTTCTTCCCTGAGTGATTTCTCACTTTCCCCTCTCACTGTGTCTCTCTCCGGTGAGCACAGGCACGCTATGGCAGCAAGTCAAACAAACAAAAAATAGTTTGCTACATTAGGATGAACATGATCGTGGATTTATTCAAGAGCATGTCTTGGGAAAGAGCGAGGAAGGTGGGAGCAGGAAGCAGAAGGTCTGACTGAAAGCAATTTTGTATGCCATGTTAAGAAATTAGCAATCTGTTCTTTAGGGAAAGGATTTTAAGCTGGAGAGGTTAGGATCAGATGTGTATTCTAACAGGATCATTCAGGTAGAGAATGAGAGTTTTTAAGCAGGAAGAAATTGGTCACAGACAATCTGCTCATTTTGGTGTAACGGGCAAACATGATGACTGCAAAATGAAGACGGTGATGAGAGGAAGCAGAATGTGAGTACTCGAGGGTGGACTGGAGTATTTAGGGAACAGAACGTTTATGTGTCAGGAATTTATTCTTAATAGAATAAGAAAAGAGAGAGGCGCAATCTGTCATGCTTCCCGAGATCTGACTCGGATGGATGTCAAGGCACTATTTTTTAAGTTTGTTCATTTATTTTTTCCACAAGGAGGGCAGAGAGAGCCAGCTAGAGACAGGGACAGGGACAGAGAGACACAGAGAGTGCAAGAGAGAGCCTGGCATCTTTAACAAGGTCCTCCTAGCAAAATTTACCCCAACTTCAGCCAGCCAGGACCATGGGCACACGCCCAGGCCCCCAGCATGTGCAGAGAGCAGGACGTGAGCCTGGGGCCTTCCCCTGTGGGTCCAGTTGAGTTGCTACTGCAAGAACCATTTTGAATCATTCTCACTCTCTCTCTCTGTCTCTCTCTTTTATGAAGGAGATTGTGTCTCTGGATTATAAGTGCATTTCAGGTAATACACATTCAGTTTCTCATAAGAAAGGGTTCAGGACAGATGATTTACGGTGCTTTTCTTTCCTTTCTCCCTGGGTGTCCCTTCTGTGTCCCTTCTCTCTGTTTTTACTTCTTTCAGTATTCCTCTCCCTCTTCACTTTCTTTCTCTTTGCTTTTATGTACATCATTAATTACTGGGCATTTGATGTCATCCACTGTTTTAAAACAATAGCTAATTTTAGTAATTTGGGAGAAAGGATAATACTCATAAACCCAGAAGGCTGGGGGAAACTCACATATGTCTGTGATCTACTCTTCTCTCGTTGCTCGTGTTAAAAAGGCAACCTATAAGTTAGTGGAGGCCAGAGAAGAGAAGAGAGAAAAGATGCATCCAAATTCTGGGATTAATGGAAAGGAGGCTTAATTCTGGGCTTCATGAAAATGAGCCTTCTGTTTTACCAATGTCTCGGAATAGACTCCAGTCTCACTAATTGAAACTCCACTGCTGGATCATATAGCAGCTGTTGAAATAACTGCCTGACTGATATGATGGAAACCTTTTTAAGGTGAATATTTTATTCTTGATTGTGTGTTCACATGGACGAGAGAGAAAGAGAGAAAAAAAGTACCCTTAACAGGTCTTTTCACACCACAGTCACCTTTCTGCAGCCTCCAGCTTGTCAGGGTCCTGCGCATCTGTGCATGTCTGGTGTGTTTTCAGGCCTGCTGCCATGTCGAGAATTTGAACCATGGTTGATCATGTGGGAGTTCCAGCGCCTCAAACACTCTGCCACCTGCTGGCCCTTTTGTTTGTTTGTTTGTTTGTTTTTTGGAGAGGTTTTTTTCGCTATAGGGCGCATGCGCTCGCCAGACAGAGAGGGACACAGAGACAGAAAGCGAGAAATCACCCCCCAGGGGGGATGGTCACGCCGCAATCCCTTCTCCTCCATTCTCCTCTCGGGATCCCAGGCATGCACGCACACGCGCCCGGCGTGAGTTTTAAGCCACCGGGTCTGGGACACGAACTGCGGTCAGCTACGTGGGAGTCCAGCGACATAACCATTACACTAACTGCTGGTTCCCATCCCCTGTTTGTTTTTGAAGAGAGGGTCTTGCAGTGTCAGCAGTGATTCCTCTCAGCCTTCCAGCAGGGAGCCCGCCCAGGCACACACCACCATGCGTGGTGCTTTTCCAGACAGTGTGTCACTATGCGTGCTGCCAGGCCAGCCTCAAGCTTGGGATCATCCTGCCTCAGCCTCTCTGAGTTGCTGAGGTTACTGGTGCATAATCCCATACCTGGCCTTTAGGAATCGAACCCTGGATGGCCACGTGGTCCCAACCAGTGGAGAACAGCATCTTAGCAGCCACATACTACCACAGCTGGGCCAGATATAAACTTACAAAGCTAAATTTTCAAAATATTTAAAAGCTGCTAGTTGTGGAGCAGTAGGTCGTAGACACTTGAACTGAATTTTTTCCTTCCTTTCTCCCTGTCCAAGGCCCCAAGCTATTGTAGAAAGACCAGGTCACATTCAGAAGTCTCTTTCAACTATAAAAGAATACACCCAGAGTATCTTCTCTTCTCAAAATATTTCTGCAGGCTGTCTCTAGAGCTTTGTGAAATCAAAGATAACTTTCAGTTCGCGAGTGTGCACACAGAACTTTGAAATTCATGTGCCCTTTTCCAAGGGGTTGGTTTAGGGAAATTCATGGTTTTCCTGCCCTTCCAGTCTTATCCCTGAATAGCTTCGTATCTTGTGAAGAAAAGAAGGAAAGAACTCAACAGAGAAAAGAATAGATATTTCATGAACATACTTTATAATCTAGGCACTCTTGTGCTTTCATTTATACATACCAGGGAATCTTTTAAAAAAAAGTTCATGAAAAATCCATATTATGGTTAGTGCATGGGTATTTTGTACCAAAATAAATTTATATTTTAATTTCATTTGTTCACATACTTTTCAGTCTTTTCATACATCATCTCATGAAATCTTTATGCTTCTATTGGGCAGCAGAATGTACTAGTTCTAGTTTAAATAAGTAAGCTGAGTGTTGGAGAGTTGAAATTCCTCAGCTGAGGTTAATGCATCTTGTTAGTGACGGAGAGAAAATTCCAACCAGCCATGACTGCCTCTCTAAAATATTTTGACTTCCCATGTTTCTGTGCTGAACAGTTGATAGAATGTACATTTTCAAGATAACACAGTATCAAATAAGTGGCTTTATGAAACAAATCTCATCTAAAAGAATTACTGAGAACATGGGGAAAGCATGGCAAAAAGATATTTCTAGTTAGGTGGTAAAACAATACTTTTGTGGAAGATAGAATTATTAAATTTTTAAAACATTAAAGACAAACTAAGAACAATATGGCAAGGTGTCCAATATGGTGGACACCGAAAGTTACAAACTGCACGCTATTTGTTGCCTGCAAAGTCCCTGACTTTAGTGTTACAGGCTTTGAGAATGTTTTGAAAGTAGCATCACCCTGGGAGCTTTGATTTTCTCTGTCCCTCAGCTAAACATTTTTACTCCCGTGGGAACCAAATAATGTTCTGTAACCAACGTATTTGGTGGTATGCTAGTGAATTCTCAACAACAGACTCCCTGGAGGCAGAGGAGAATATCTTTGTAGCACTTACCAATTTCCAAGGTGAAAATACTACAACCATAGCTATTTCAAGCAATCAACAAGACATCATTAAGCATGGAGTTGGGAAGAAATGCTCCATAGCTAAATATTATATAGTATTTTCATAAAATAACCAAAAATAGGCAATTTTGAAAATGCAATGGAAATATAAGATGCTGAGTTTTGAGTTCTTATTGCATTTGTCATGATTTTTTTATTTAATATGCTTTTTCTAATCTTTTATATTCAGTCACTGTATAGCTTTATAATAGTGAAAACAAATTTTCAGTCCTGTCAGGTGGCATGGTGGTTAAGGTGCTGAACTGCCACATGGCCGACCATGGTTTGTGTCCTGGGCCTGGCAGCTTGTTTTCTCACTTTCCCTCTCTCTTTTACTGGTCAAATTGAAAAATAATAATAATTATTAGTAAGTAAAATAACTCTTTAAAAAAAAGAAAATGAATTTCCCCAGTGTGAATACCCTATATGTTTGTGCATTTACTGTGTTTTGTTATGTTTGTTTTTTGTTTTTTAAGAAAGATTTTTGCAATAGGGTGCTTGTGCTCACTGGAGAACTTCTGCTTTATTCTCCTTCTGGGATTTTGAACACACAAACACATGTGCCTGGCATGAGTTTTAAACCAGCAGGTCAGGGACTCTACCGTGGTTGACTATGTGGAAGTCCAGCGATGTAGCCATTATGCCATCTGCTGGTCCCATTACTGTGATTTTTAAAAGTTAAACGATTTAATTTTTTTAGAATGCCTGTGCTTAAACACTAGTTTTCACGGCCAACAGATGGCATAGTGGTTATACTGCTGGACTACTATACGGCTGACTACAGTTCAAATCCCTGATCTGGTAGCTTGAAACTCGTGCTGAGGGCATGTGCTGCATGTGTGCCCAGAATCCCAGGAGGAGAATAGAGGAGAAGGGATTATGACATAGCCATCCCCTCTAGCGGATTGATTTCTCATTTTCCTTTTCTCTCTCTCTTTCTCTCTCTCTCTGGTGAGCACACACATCCTAAAGCAAAAACCTCTAAAATCCCAAATACAAAATCCTAGCTCTCAAAAACTTTCATCTCGAACTTGGATTTTTGAGTTCATTTCTTCTCAGTCGGTTCAATTCAGTGCCACTGCTATTCACCTGTCTGCCTGCCCCGAGTTCCATCAAAATTGACCTGTGCAGTCCCCCACTCTTCCTCTGCTCAGAGTGACAGACAAGTTCAAAAATTGTCTAATAGTTTAACTATACCAAAGACATTTATAGGCTTGACACATTCCTAAATATAATTTTTTAAGTTAAAAAAATACCTGATTGGCTAAAGATAGAAGCATCAGGGAACATAGCAATGGTGGGTAACTATTTTAGGCTGATGGAATTTCTCAATAACCTGAAAATTATAAGCACCACCTAATTATCAATGCATAACACAGGCCTTGAATCCAGATATCCTAATACCGTTGTCATGTGATACTAAGTCATCCAATTTCTCTTCTGATCTGAATTTATACTAGAACAAACTCATTGTTCCATTGATCTTTCTGGGCTTCCTTAAGTAAAGCAGTCTCGTAATTGGCTATTATTTTTTTGATTGAACTGAGATACTGCAAATGTCATCCAGGATTTAAACAAATAAAAGGCCTAATCTTAGAGCTAGGAGGGATGTTGTCAGGTTATTGAGGTGAGTGAGTGGAGACCTATCTCTGAGTAGAATTATGCTTTTGCCATTACATACATATGAGAGTATCTTTCTTTAAAGTTCTCCAGAGGAAGATACTCAACAGCTGTTCTTGTTAAACTTTAGGGAGTAAGCTTTTATAACTTTAGGAATCTGTTCTTTCTATAATACCTTAGTCTCTCCTCTTGTATTTTATATTTCCTATTTGCTGCCCCTGACAGAATTAAGACACACTGGACACTGCTGCCCATGGTCATAAAGCAAAGCCATCTTGGAGATTGTTAATTAAGCTGCACTCTGTCCTTCCCTTCCCAAGTCGGAACAAATTGAATCCCTTCAACTTGTCCATGGGAATCTTATTCACCTATTTCTACCTGTGTAAATATTTCAGTGTCTTTGTAACTAATTACAAGGTGAGCATTTATCAACTCCACCAACAGCCACCTACACATATCTGATCATTTTGCTTACTACGGTGACATTCTAGTTTTTGGGATTTCATGAATGGTGGTGAACTGCTGCCACCAAGAAAACTTAGCCATCCCCCGAAATGATTTGTAAGTGTATCTCCTCTCTGCCACCTTTGAGACTGAGGAGAATCTTGGATCTCTGATCCTAGGGTCCATCCATGAAAACAATGACCAAAAGATGGCCGGCCATGAAGTCCGGAAGGAGATCTGCAGACTCCCTTAGATGATGGTTGTGGTGGTATCATCACCCATAAAGTACTCTAGATCTAGGGTTGTTATTTCTAATGATGCAATGTAGTAAAGCAACCCCCTAAACGTCGTCTCTTCTGATCATCATATTTAATGGAATGAGTTCTGTATTACAGGTCAGAAAATGTGGTTTAATCTTAGCTCTGCCTTGCTCAATGACTTAAACAACTCGATTTCATAATTACTGAGCACATGCATTATGTTGAGAAATAAGTATGGCACTATAATTCTTTAAATGTTTCTTTAAACATTGTTTGTACAATAGAGGGCCAAATCAGTTCATTTAATTCTTAAAATTTTTAAAATGAGATATTGACTTCAGATTGATTAATCCTTAGGGTCCGTCTGAGCTTTACATAGCCAGTATTCAAGTTGTATAATCTTGAATATCACTTATCTAATTTAGTTTCTTTTTGTCCCCTCATTAATGAAGTAACATAGAGATGGACAAGTTGCTTTTACCAGCAATCTTATGACTTAAGGCTGCTGGTTGTTGTTAATGGAGAATAATTAGGGGAATTTGCCTTAAATCCAAATGAAGAAGTTAAGAAAAAAGAGAATAATATACTGTGTCAAAAATGATAGGGAAAGGAAGATGAGGACAGAGAATTGACCAACTATACCCTATAGTGAACAGGAAGACACAAGGCTTTAGAAATTTGCCCTTCGGGGGATTTGCTTCTTTCTGGATCTGGTGACCCCAACTATTCCAGCATTCCCAGTAACTCTCACAAGAATAATCATGTCCTTATGTGTCTAACAATTAGGCATTAAAAATGCTAGTGGCAGGACAAATGCATTTTGGCTTCTTATCTATATTACTAATCAAAATATGTTATAGTTATCCTTAAGCAAAATCATATTCCGACCCTCTTCTTAAGATAAGCATTCTTCATTATGTTATTTTTTTAACTTGCAGTGCAGAAGATGACCATTATGATAAA
>NW_006159671.1:1945039-1984848 GCF_000334495.1 Tupaia belangeri chinensis | reverse complement strand
AAAGAATGGCACATACATAGTTTTAATACCCTGAATAAGCAGCTGTAGGTAGTGTTCTACATCCTGCACTGTTCAAGCTCAAGGTCCAGGAGAGTTGGTTCTAATTGTGTTTGAAGATACCCTTTTCTACACAAATTAAATGAAAGAGAGAATTTAACAAAATGAGCCAAAAAAGATGCCTACTTTTTTGCTTTCAAGTGAGATGATATCTTTTTTTAAGTTTATTTATTCAATTCTTTTTTTTTTGGAGAGATTTTCACTATAGGGCGCGTGCGCTCGCCAGACAGACAGAGAGAGACATTAGAGACAGAAAGCGAGAAATCACCCCCCAGGGGGGATGGTCACACCGCAATCCCTTCTCCTCCATTCTCCTCCTGGGATCTTGGGCACACATGCACATGCGCCAGCGTGAGTTTTAAGCCACCGGTGCCGGGACACGAACCGCGGTCGACTACGTGGGAGTCCAGCGACATAGCCATTACGCTAACTGCTGGTTCCCTATTTATTCAATTCTTCAGAGAGAGACACTCACACACACTCACACACACACACACACACAGACACCCCCAATGATATCACATGCTGTGATCCTTCCCCTCATCCATCCTAGCCTGCCAGGATTATGAGCACATGTGCATGTGCAAGTGAATCCAGGACCCAAACCCCAGTCTTCTATATAGATGCCACATTACAGAGCGGTGGACTACTGCTATGCCATTGCAGCTGGCCAAGGTGATATCTTAACACCTGAAAGGAAGATGTCAAGAATCTCCCTATGGGGACAATAATTGAGTTAGGGCATTTACAATGGAGCCCATTCTTAGATCTCTTTCAAGATTTGGTTGTCTTTGGGATCAGCAGTTAGCGTAATGGCTATGTTGCTGGACTCCCATGTAGTCAACCATGGTTTGAGTCCCAGACCCAGTGACTTAAAAAACTCATGCTGGGTGCGTGTGCATGCATGCCCAAGATCCTAAGAGGAGAATGGAGGAGAAGGGATTGCGGCATGGCCATCCCCCCTGGGGGTGATTTCTTGCTTTCTGTCTCTCTGTCTCTATCTGTCTGGTGAGTGCACGCACACTATAGCAAAAACCTCTCAAAAATAAAAAAGATTTGGTTGTCTTTTATTTCTGAAACTAGACTACTTCATCCATATCTCCAAGCAACTCATGTTCTACAATGACTCTGAAACCTTTAGTATTATTTCTTAACCAACATGTGGTCTAGTTTCCTCATTAGTTAAAGGAGGATAATGAATATCTATAGAATTGGGACTTTATGAGAATCAGATACTTCCAAAGCATATAATGCAAAGCTTGTCATTGAAAGTGACTTGATGAAAGAAGATTCCAGGAATACATTATGGATTTAATGAATGAAGGAGTACTTGGAATAGTGATGGTGCATATGAAGTGCAAAATTTGCTATGATTTTTCTAAGTTTTACCACGCAATTTAAACCTAGTTCTCTGCAGTCTTGGTCTAATAAGATTACATTGAGACTGCCTTAGGGCACATTAAGACAGGCCAGTGGCTGGCAATACTCAATGTGATGTGGACACTAACTGGAAAGGCTCCCTGGCAAATTATAGTGACCAAGGAGTATAGCACTCTCAACTTGCCTAACAAGTTAAGTCTATCAAAACAGAGACTCTAAGGTGACAGAGTGATCAAAATGTGGGCAGAAAATTGTACAAAGCAATGGTGTAAGAGTTACTGAAAAGCTGATGGGGACAGCTTGTTCTAATGTGGCATAAGGTCTCAGCTAGTATTAGGACTTGGGGCATTGTTGCAATCCAAGTCTATTAAGGAAAAGCAAGACAGTACCTTATCTTTGTTAGGTGTTGAGGTCTTGTGTGTGTTTTCCCACAGTTCTGGGTATAGAGCATTTAGCATAAAGGACCCATCTTCCTTTTCTGAGTTATCAGCATCATGGAGTAGCTTCATGGAGTAGCAGATGGAAGAATCTCCATTGATTTTGTTCTGAGTTCATATGGAGTTCAGATGAGACCATGGAATAGAACCTCAGAGGAATGTCTAATTCCAGATGAAACACAATCATCTGAATTAGAGCATCTATGAGTTTCAGGCAAAAAGATCAGAAGTCCAGGTGAAATAGTGACCTACCCCAAGTATTGTAGGGCCACAGAATATGTAGCTAAAGCTGACAAAGACTAACTCAATTGAGACTCAGTATATAGTATATATAAAACATGGCTTCAGATGAAAGGAAAAACAAGGTCATAGAACTAAGTGGGAACTAATTAGGTCTTTGGTATGAGTGCAACATTTTGTTAATTCATTATCTAAGAAAAATATATATCGTTGCGTAAAACAATTTAACCTCCTTGTTGTAGGACTAAAACTTTTATTTTTAGGCATTTTTAAAATCTACAAAGAAACCTATATATCTTGTAAAAATTTTAAACTAGTACCAGTAAATTTTCACCAGTAAATTATTATGTAACATGGTAAGAATATAATATTAGTAATATTTTATTCATCAGGAGTTTTGATTAGTTCAAAAATATATGTGTGTGTGTGTGTGTGTGTGTGTGTGTGTGTGTATATATATACACACTCATTAAATCTGTAACATACTTTCATATAAAGGCACCAAGGTTTTTATCACCCTCTATAGTCAGAGTTACAAAGAGTTCAAATTAATCATTCAAGGTCATATAATAGGACAAATTCCAGCTTTGTTGAACTTTCAATTAAGGTTACATTGCATGTAGTTATTATTAAATAGGATTTCTTTTTTTCTTTTTCTTTCCAAGATGACTACTACTCTTTGAGAGAGTAAATTCTGTTTATTATTCCAACACTTAATACATGGTGTTGCTTCATAGATATAATGTTAAGGTCCTAGTAAGTGTGTTTGTATGCATGAGTCTGTGTGTATGCATGAATGTGTGTGTATACACGCCAGTGTATGTGGTAGGGAGGAGAAATTTGCATCATAAACCTAAAAAGTATTATCTCTTTATTACACGTCTGTGTTATCTTCTTGAGCTTCTCATAAGTCACTTTCAGTGAGAAAATAAGAACATTAACCCTGCTAGATACTATAAGAAAAGATAAGGAGACTAGTTTATTGGCACCAATGGCAATGTTTCTTGGGTAAGCTTCTCATCAAGTTTAAAAATGCTATTAATTAAAGAATATTACATCTTGGAAATATAGTTTTAAAATAGATTATTGATAAAGGATTTAATATCTGAAAATAGTATAGAAATAGCAAGATTGAGAACACACAATCAAATAAACTTTTCAAAATATAATTGGGCTATTAACGTCTGGCAAGGACAATTTTAGAACTATCCATGCTGACCTCCAAAGTGTATGTGCTGGAAATTTAATCCCCAATGCAACAGTGTTTAGAGATGGGACCTTTAAGAGGTGATTAGGTCTTGAAACTCTCCCTTCATGAATGGATTAATGTGTTTAACTCAGTAATGGGTTAGCTCTTAAAGAAGTGAGCTGCTGAGTAAAGATGAGTTTGGTCTGCCTTCCCTCTCATGCGCATACTCTTGCCCTTCTGCCTTCTTACCTGGGATAATGCATCAAGAAGACCCTTACTGGATGCAGGGCCCTCAGTCTTGGGCTTCTCAGCTTCTAGAAGTGTTAAAAAAGAAAGGAAGAAAGAAACTATTTTCTTTATAAATTAACCAGTCTCAAGTGTTCTATTGTAGTAACACAAAACAGATTAAGACTGTCCAAGAGAAAAATGACAAGTACTTAGATCAGAGCCTCATCAAGTGACACAGAATACATTAGGCTATCCCGAACATTGCCTAAGGTATTAAGCATAAATATTTTCTTCCCTTACTATCCATTCTTTGGCATTTCTTCTTCATTTCTTCTATCTTCTCACCATTCTGTATATAGATGGTTTATAATAGCTTTTATAATAGCTTTCATTCTTCTTTACTGAGTTACTCTATTTTTAATCAGCATATGTGGGCAACTTCAAATAATATGGAAGGTTCTCAGGTGACTGTGGGACCTCATACTGTTCTGTTTAAAATGAGAATCTTCAAGCAGACCCATCTATGATTTCCTCAAAGATGTATACTCTATTATGTTTTGGTGATTTCCCAAAATCTGGCCAATTCTCATACTTTCAATAAAAGATATGTTGGATTTCAGGTTCTATTTATTCAGTATCTTTCTATTATTACTATCAGATTATTATTATGAACTCTACCATAATAATAGTCATAAAAATATCCAATATTGATGGATTACTAAAGCCATACTGAACACTTTGCATCAAATATACAATTTCATCATGTTGACGGCCCATGGTGTGGTGGTTAAGGTGGCTGGGTCCCACATGGCCATTGGCATGATTCAAGTCCAGGACCCAGTAAAGTGAAAAATATGCTAGGTTCATATGTATGCATGTCCAAAATCCCCAAAGAGGAAATGGAAGAGGATGGATTGTGTAAACATGACCCATGGAGGGTGTGTTTTCACTTTCCCTCTCTGTCTATTTCTTTCCCTGTGTCTCTCTTCAGGAAATGCATGAACCCTTTGGCAAATTGAAAAAGAAAATTACTTTATATAACCATTATGGAAACTGTATAGAGGCGCCTCAAAAAAGTAAAAGTAGAACTATCCATGTAATATAGCACTTCCACTTGTGGCTTTATATTCCAAAGAATTTAAATTGGTGTGTCAAAGAGATATTTGCATCCCCATGTTCATTATTTACAATAGTCAAGATATAGAAACAGCCTAAGTGTAACCAACACATGAAAGGACAAAGAAAGTGTGATACACACACATACGCACACAAATTATGTAGCCATATGCACTAGAATATTATTCATTCATAAAATGAAGGATATCCCGTCACTTCTTTTTTTTTTTTGAGAGGTTTTTTCTTTTTTTTTTTTTTTTTCCACTATAGGGCACATGCGCTCGCCAGACAGACAGAGAGAGACAGAGAGACAGAAAGCGAGAAATCACCCCCCAGGGGGGATGGTCACGCCACAATCCCTTCTCCTCCATTCTCCTCTCGGGATCTTGGGCACGCACGCACACGCGCCCAGCGTGAGTTTTAAGTCACCGGGTCCAGGATGCGAACCGCAGTCGACTACGTGGGAGTCCAGCGACATAGCCATTATGCTAACTGCTGGTTCCCAATCCTGCCACTTCTGATGACTTGGAAGAACCTAGGAGATATAATGCTAAAGACAAAAGGAAGGCATACGAAGTCAAATACTGTATAACTTCATGTATGTGAAAACTAAAAAAGTCACACTTACAGAAGCAGAGAGTAGTGGTTGCCAGAGGCTGGGCAGTGGGGAAAGTAAGAGATGTTGGTCAAATTTTTAGTTGCATGATGAGTAAGTTCTCAGAAACTAATGTACAGCATGGCAACTATATGCAGTGCTACTCTATTGTATGCTTCAAATTTGCTAAGATAGCAGATCTCATTACACACACAAATACACACAAAATGGTAACTATGTGAGGTGAGAGATATGCTAGTTAACTTCAGTGAGGTGAAAGATATGTTGAGTAAGTTCAGTGTGTGATCATTTTGGCACGAAAGTGTCAGGGTGATCAGGCCCAAGGCTCATGCTGGCTCTTGTCTGACTTTCACAGGGAATTAGAAACACAGACAAAGGAGAGGAAAGCAAGAGAGTTGTTGAGTTGTGGTTGTTTTCTTTCCTTTTTTTTTTTTTTTTGAGAGAGTTTTGCTGTAGGGTGTGTGTGCTTGCTAGAGAGACAGAGAAAGCTTCCACCACAGTGGAAGGAAGGGGACCAAAGTGGGTTGCCGCAAGTGGACTGAAATGGCCTAGTTACGCAGGATCCTGACAAGAAAGAAAATCAGTTTCTCTTTAAAATGTGCTATCAACCAGGTCCTGTGACTCAAGACACATGGGAGTCTTGAGTGTCTCTTAGTCCCGGAGAGGGCCAGATGGCTCTTTGTTTTACTTAGTGGTGGAGAGTGCCTTATCTCTGTGCTCCTACAGTGACTCGTTTGCATTTGATTTTAGCCCAGCAATAGGGAGTCATAAATTTCTCTGAGACTTGTAATGGAGGCATAGTGAACATTACCAGACCCTAGAAAACAAAACCACAGTAACTCCATTACGAGAGTCCCTCCCCTAGCTAGCTGTGAGCAGGGGTCCAGCTCCTAACTCAAATTTGTAACATATACCATATCAAATCCTTTCACTATGTGCCATCTTTGTCATAACTCTAAATTAAAGTTCAATATGTATTTATATATTTCTTATACTTAAGTGTATATAATGTATAGATATGTTTAATGTATATTATAAAAAATATAAATATAATGTAGATTTACATAATAATATGCTATATTTATTATATTATGAATATATTATAAAATATATTTGTATAGTGTGTATATATTTATATTTATATTTATATTTATATTTCCTCCAAACCTGAAAAAAAGTGTAGTTGAGATAATTTTTTTTAATTAAGCTCTTTTTTATTCCAATTTCTGAATGGAGAATAATTAAATCCCCAATTAATGATTGCAAAGAGTAAATTTTGAAGAAGTACAGCTGTGCCTTTTCTAGTAGTTTAGAAGGAAACAAACCTAAATTTGAGGACTGGCTCCAGAACTTCACTAGGGGGATGCTTTGGGCAAGCCTTTGAACCTCAGTTCTTTAATCCATAAAAGGAGCTAGTCATAATCTACAATACAGAGTTGCTAAGGGGATTAAATCAGATAATTTATGTCAAGTAATTTTCTCGGTGCTCATTACTGCTTTCAACTGGCCATATTTGATGATAGCCATCATCCTGTGTAGGAAGCTCAGAATGATGTATTCTCTTCAGGGATCTGGACTTTATTATATGAAGTGTTGGTGTCTCCTGAATGAGGAAATTACTTTCCTTTATGCATGAGCAGAAGGGAATGATGTAGCTTTAACTTCTGGACAAAAGACCAGTGATTGGAAGCCAGGCTAATGCTCCTGCAGAAAGAGCAGAAAGAGCCTGACTCTTCACAGCAAACATGGGACCCGGAGCCCTTCGCATAAGCCATGCAATGCACTGGCTTGTCCTTCGCAGACATGTCTGCATTCCTGAATGTACGCTTTGTTTTAAAGTAAAAGTTCACCCCATTGCGGACTTGTTTTATCATGGCCATCATCTTACATGAGAGAAATGAATGCATCTTAACTTTTCCATTTGCAGGTTGCAATCTAATTTCTATAGAGAAAAAGACGAAATGAAGTTTCCTTATGTGACATCTGAAATCTGTGTCCCGTATGCTCACTATACAGGCAGGCTGGACACCCATGAATTTTCTATTTCCTCTGAGGAAATATAGTTCCTCACTCACCTAGGGATATTAATTACAGCTAGTGAGTGAAACTGGATTGATTTGAATACTCTACTCAAGGTAGACTTGATACTATGTGTGCTCATTATAGCTTAAGTTATACAGTAATTAACTCCCAATTGAAACTTAACCTGTGTTGTAAAGTGAGACATCTAGACCCTATTCACTTGTCAAGTTTCTGTTTTGATTTAGATTTTAATTAGATTTCTTAGGAGTCTCTACTTTGCCATAGCCATTTGAATTAAAGTACTTTCCCCTCTTCGTTTAATTGTAATAGGCCTTTAGAGTTTCCTCACTACAAGACATAATTATTGTACAGTGGCCGCAAACAGTGAACATACAATGTACATGATAAATAGCTACTTTGGAACCCTAGCGACATCCTCACCATAACTCATGTGTTCATTTCCTCTATATAGGAAAGATGTTTGTATTTTATGTTGTCATGCATAATTAAAGTTTTGCATTTGCAGAAGGGCAGGTAACTCGATGAGGAGGAAAAATACTACATTTGTTAACAAGCCAGCCACTGTGCCCCAGGCATTAAATTGTACATATAAACAATAGGCTCTTGATACATATAAACTCATTCAATCTTGTGGAGTAAGTAGTATTAACCTGACGTCATATTTGCAAGGTTAAATATCCACTTTTCCAAGTGGACTCACTGTAGTTCCAATATATTGATTAAAAAATAATAAACATGCACTAAGAAATCTGAGAATACCAAGGGAGAGTTTCTTGGAACTAGCCTAACTAGTTTAAAACTAGGAAAAATGGCTTTCTCTCTGTGTAAACACTGAGTCTCCCTAATTTGACATTGAACCTGCAGTGAGTTCAGGAGTTAGGTAGACCCTGCAGCATGCATGTGCGCATACATACCTTACCTTGTGTGGGGGATCCCAGCACCTCAGTTACTGCTCATGCAATGATTCCTGCCATTCCCTTGGGTTTAAATTCTCACCAAATAGGTACCACACTGCTAATGTAGTCAATTATACCTCTTTTTTTTGTTGTGGTAGAATACAGATAATTCAAAATCTATCATTTTAACCTCTTAAAGTGTACAATTCAGAGACATTGGGTACATTCACAATATGCTGTTATGATCACCACTGTCTGGTTCCAGAACTTTTTCATTACCCCAAAAGGAAGTCCCAATAAATACCAGTAAGCAGTTCAGCCCCATTTCCTGCTTCTCTGAGCCCCTGGAAGTCACTAATCTCTTCTGCCTCTATGCAGTTAACTTTTGTGGATATGTCATAGAGATGGAATCACACAATGTGTGGTCTTTTGTGATTGACTTCTTTCACTCAGTATGATTTTGAAAGTTCATCCATGTTCTGCCATGTATAAGTAATTGATTTATTTTTATCCATTGAAGGGCAGCCACTTTTGTTGATTCATTCTTTAGTTGAAGGACATTTAAGAAGGGAAATACAGACACTATGCATTAATTTTTTTTTCTTATTTTACTTTATTTATTTTTTTAATCCATTCAGGCACTCTAAGAATGTTTATTGGGGACTTTTTTTTTTTAGAGGTTTTTGTTACAGGGCGCGTGCACTCGCCAGAAAGATAGAGAGATAGAAAGCGAGAAATCACCTCCCAGGGGGGGATGGCCACACCGCAATCCCTTCTCCTCCATTCTCCTCTCGGGATCTTGGGCATGCACGCACACACACCCAGCATGAGTTTAAGCCACTGGGTCTGGGATTCAAACCATGGTCGGCTACATGGGAGTTTAGTGACATAGCCATTACACTAACTGCTGGTCCCATATTGGGGACTTTAATACACTTGCATTTAAAGAGAGTATTGATAGGTATAGACTTACTATTACTATTTATTTATTTACTTTTATTAATTTATTTTACATTCATTCACTGAACATCACACAGCATACAAAATGTGATTTCCCACCCAGAATATACTTTATATCGGCTTAATCATACATGTTATCATCAACAAATAATTTTCCATTTCTTGTTTCATATATATATATATATGTTTTACATTAACTGACAGATGTATTTATCTCATCAAGAGGCTAAAAAGTTAGCAAAACATGAATCTTAAAATTGAAGGGGGGTCATTTACTGAGGAAGTCTATTTGAGTAATGTCCCTCTGTGTGCTATTTCACAGGGTTGAATCAGATAATGGATTTAGTGGATCTTCTAATACATTTTAGTTTTATAGGTTAAACATCAGAGTCTTAATTTTCTTGTTAAAATGATTAAGGAAGGAGAGTTAGAAAACAAATGATCTGAGTTTGTGTTCATTTGTCACCTGCCACAGCCTTCCTTTAATTCCAAGAAATCTTTATTGTGTCCCTTCTTGATTTCAGGAAAGTGCTGATTTAGTCTGATTTTCTGCTACAAAATATGTAAAATTAAATCATATCTCCTATTGTACATGAATATTCATAGCATTTTTACAATAGCTCAGTCTGGGAAAAAATATCCACCAACAGATGAATAGATGAACAAATTGTGTTATATTCATATAATATACAACTCAGCAATAAAAAGGACCAAGCTATTGAGACATACAACACCATGAATGGATCTCAAAATAATTATACTTAATGAAAGAAGTCAGATAATAAAAACATACTATATAATTCCATTTATACAAAGCTTTAGAAATGTGAATGAATCTACAGTGACACAAAGCAAATCAACTGTTGTCTGTTGAAAGGACCAAGAGAGGGCCAGCAGGTGGCATGGAGGTTAAGGAGCTAGATCCCACATGGCTGGCTGAAGGGTTCAAGTCCTGTATCCAGTGGCTTAAAAATTATGCCATATACATGTGTGCATGCTCAAAATCTCGAGAAGAGACTGGAGAATAAACAATTGCAATTTCTCACTTTCCCTATCTCTCTCTCTCTGGCAAGCACACATACAGTATACCAAAAACAAAGACAAGAAGCAAGAGGGAGGTGTTACTAAGAGGAATAAGAAAACTTGGGAGTGATGGTTTTATATTTTCTACCTTGATAGTGGTAATAGATTTGCTAGAGTGCTAATGACCTTCATGCAGAAAAAACTTACAAGATATTATTACTAATAGCCATAAAAGAGGCAGGATGGCTAACCTTTAGCATTTTTTAATATAAAGAACCAGGGCTTTGTCCTAGTCTGATGATAGAAACAATTTCAGGTATACACAGTCTATTATTAAGGTCATCTGATAATGATCAGGAACCTGTGTTTGGGCCCTCAATTTTTAACTACAAAGTTATCAAGAATATATATGTACTCCATTTTCTCCATGAGAATATATTTTTTTTTAAATGGCAAAATAAATGGGTCTGTCTTAATGTGACAAGCAGGTTAAGACTAGCAAGCATACCCAACTTAGAAGCAGCCCTATTGCTATGCTATTCTTGGGCAGCTAAATAGCACAGGCCTGGCTAATTTGGGAGTGGGTAGTGACAAATCAGTTAATGCCAATTCTTTGTGGATGGGATGACCCGGGTGGAAATGTGTAATCCATTTTGATGCATGAGGGCAGGGAAGTGCACGATGAGACAAACTAACACCAAACATGGGCCCAACATTTTCTGGTTTTGATCATTCCAAGTCTCAGAATCTTGACATAATAGTCAAGGGTACAAATTGTATAGATAACTGAGGGTTTCCTTAGCAAAGGACTTTTTTAGAGAAGAGCACAAAAGCATTTGTTGAAGGTGAAGACTGCTGAAAATCATGTCATTTATAGGGCAACATCCTAGACAACCAACTTAAGCCGTATTTGAAGTGTTTCCACTCTAATCTCCAGCTCATCACCTAGAAAAGTGGATTATTAACACACCTAGCAAGGATTGTAGGTCTGACCCATATTGAAAATGTTTGGTGTCCTACTGCTGCACATACTCTGAGACTTAGTACCTTTTTGATGTCTGCTTCTTGCATTAGGACCTCTGGATGGTAGTTTGTGTTTCCTATTAATCCACAACATTGAACTTCTTGGCCCTCAGGTAAGGCCAGAGAAAGGGCGCTCTTTTGAAATATATGAGATATGTGAGTTTTCACTGGGAAACTATCAGAGATTTTCTAAACTAGAGTTAGTGATAATAAACTAGTCAAATCCAACTGCCCACTTCATATCTCCATTTCTTCCTTTGTAGATTGCAACAGGTGTCACCAATTTCAAAAACTGTGCTACTAAAGCATTGTTTTTTCAATGTGAATATTTTACAATAAATCCCTACTGTTTTTTGCACCTTAATTCTCTTTTTGGATTAGAATTAATCTTATATCCATGACCCCTCACCTCAGTCTCCTTCAATGCTCCTCTGTGTGCGTGCATGTGGGCACACATACACACACCATTGCACTGGTAATATTCCCTTTCGCTTCTAAAGTCTTGCTACGAAACCATTGCGTACTGGGCAGAAACCTGGAAATATCAGTGCCACAATACCTGCTCATACAATTTCATTTACTGTTCCCCAGGCAGTAGTAGCTCAGGGAGTTTCTGCGTAATCACTTTGTGCCTAACATTATGTGAGTTTTGCAAGGCTGAGCAGAAATATCCACTACACAATAGAGGTCAAGATGCTGAATGAGCTCATGTGCATCTTGCAGAGAGTAATTTTCTCTCGGTGCTGGATCCCGATCTCCTAATTGTGTCTCACTGATAGAAAGAAAGTGTGCTTCTTCGTTCAACATGTTCCAAAGGGAATTTTTAAAACCCATATCAGGCAAAAAGACATAATGAACGGAAAATATTGTCTGGGGTTTCCAATGCCTTTGCCTTTTGATTTCCATTTGCTTTGGTAATTGGAAGGTGGAACAGATGGCCACAATCTCATTGAATATGTTGTGCCCATTATAACAGCCCATTCTGCCAAGCAATTCTTCACAAGCAAAGGATGCATTAGAAGGGACTGTGGCTTTCAAAAACTGATGATGAGCTCAGTGGGATGGATGATTATGCAAGGGGTAGAGTGGGCAGTTTATGGCCCTTAGATGCAGCTGCTTTGTGAAATTCGTGACACCTGTTGCAATCTTCAGAGAAGGAAAATGGAGACATAAAGCAGGCAGCTGGATTGGACTAGAATATTAGCATCAACTCTAGTTTAGGAAAGCTCTCTGATAGTTCTCCAATGAGGTTAACGTGTCCCAAAATAGTGTCCTCTTTCTGGCCCTGCCTGCGGGACACAAAGTCCAACATCAGATTATGTGCATGGCTAATCTATGAGCAATGAATTCAACCATGGGCAACTATAAAGGAAGTGACTTTGTTCTAAATAATAGAATAACTTTCAAGATCAATCAACATGTAGTGGTTGAAATCACCCGACTTTCTCCACCTACTATCTCATTATGAAAGTTCTCTCCAATCATTTTAGCGAATGCAATAAGTTAAAATGAAATTAGTATAATATATAAAATATCACAGATGAATAAAATCGAAGTGCTTCTGTATATTTGTTGATTTAGTGAAAGACTTATGAAAACTTAAATAAGCACTCGTGGGTTCTATTTGGTAATGTGGAATTTGGTATCAATTTACTAGCTTGAATTGGCAAGATACCCTGCTGGGTGTCCTGTACATAATTGGAGGATGAATAAAAAAAGTGGAGCAGAAGCAGGAGTGTGCTGGTGTGCATGAAGAAAACACCATCTTCTGGAAAATTCTATTTTCCTCCTAAAAAATAAAAAACAACAAGAAAACAAGGCAGCAACCACGTCTTCTCTCTTTTCCATTAAATATCTGTGTGAAACATACATGTAATCCTTACATGTTCATGACATGGAAGTTGTGATTCTCAGTGTTATTCAGTCTGTTTTTTGTTTGTTAGTTTTGCCAGAGAGCACATGCACTTGATAGAGAAACAGAGAGAGAGAGAGGGAGGAAGAGGAGACTATATTCCCATAGAGAATAGTCACACCACAATCCTCTTTCCATCTTTCGGGGATTTTGGGCACACATGCATACTCACCCAGAGTGTTTCTCAAGCCACCACGTCCCAGACTTGAACTACATGGTGAGCATGTGGAATCCAGTTGCCTTAACCACCAGGCCATTGAGCCAGACTGAACCTGTCTTTTCTTAATGGAATTGTGTAATTTTTCCATTATGTATCCAAACGTGTAAGAAGTTCTTCTCTTTAAGTAAAACCAGGCACATTTATTTACTTGTACTTCTATGATAAGATGAATACACATTTATTAAATAAAAATTAGACCACAGACAAAAAGTAAGAATTTGCAGAAATATTTCCATGTTAATATTTTGAATTTTTTTATGCAAGATTTTTCTGAAATATTTAAAAATGATTATAGAGATGCATTTATGTGCCCTTTATTTTGTAAGTAATTGGTAACCTACACCTTGTGGATAAATGTTTAGATTGTTGACTAATCTGATTAGCTATTATCAATTTTTTTTAAAAAAATTGTATTTTTGAACATTCTAGTTATTTCTTTAAAAACTTTATTTATTTTTAATTTGCTGTATGGCACATGCACTCACAAGAGAGAGATAGAGAGAAAGAGAGCAAGGGAGAGAGAGAGAAGGAAAATGAGAAAGCAAGACACCAGGTCTGGGACTCGAACCATGATCAGTCATTTGTGCGTCCAGTGCAACTTGCTGGCTCCCATTCTGATTATTTCTAAATGTTTGGATATTATAAATAAAGCTGGAGGATTATTTTGTGCATAAAACCATTACATATTACAATCACTTATTCAGAAAAAAATTCAAATTTGGACAATATTTACAAGATTAGTGTCATTTTGTACCCCAGTAGCAGTTTATGAAAGCTATTATGGGTATTACAAGGTTTTTAAACTTGACATGCAAAAACATACCATTTTAATTTGCATTTCTTTTATTACTAGTGAGGTTGAATATGTTCACTTTCATTTTTAATGCAATTTTATTTCCTCTTTTATACATTATCCAGATCTTTTGCATACTTATGTCTTGGGAGTTGTCAGCTTTATCCCTGTAATGATAAATATATACTGTCATAGTTCATGTATTTTTGTTTTCTAACTTGTTGCTTTCTTTTTAATTTGGTTATTTCTTCTGGGGATAGTTTTTCACTTACATATAGATGAATGTTAGTCTTTTCTTTCAGCATTTATTCTGTGGTGTTTGAGTTTAGAAAGTCACTATGATTCCTATATTCAGAAGCTTCACAGTGAAAAGAAAAATTATATGGATTCTTTTTATGTATTTAGCCCTTTAATACATCCATGCTTTATATTCTGTAATAAGCTATGGGAACCAATATTAATTAGTTCTTCCAGAGATAATAACCAACTATCCCGAAAATCAGGTACTGAGTAATCATTTTCTTTGTCGGTGGCTGAGAATGTCTACTAAAACACACACACACACACACACACACACACACACATTATGAAGGGCTATAGCCTTACCTTCAGAGGTTAGGAGAGTTGAAACTTGTCAGTGTGTGTTAACTGCTGACCCAGCCCTGCCCACTGCCGTTTAAGTGAATTAACTATGTCTGAAGTCATTACTTCCCCTAAGGCTCTGAATATTAGAACTTCTCCTTACTTAACCCATTTGGGTCAGCAAATTAATTCCATCTACTGCCATATTTGCTTCTAGCTATCACCCCTCAATTTTCAACAATGTCTCTAAGGTGAGAACATACGTTCTCAATGAACCCCCAAACCAATATAAAGAATCAGTGAGTTAGAACACCCAGTGGAGGTGACCTCCTACCCCCAGGAAGAAACTCAAGGCTAATTGTTTTCTTCTTCCATCAAAATTTGTATCTGTCTTTTATTCCTTACGGTAAAGACCACACTTCTGTTTATCTAAGTAGGAACTAATCTATAAAACCAAACTCCTCAAAGGCTGAAATTACCTATGGTCAGAGGCCACTATACCTGACATATCTATTTCTTATTGCCGTTGTAATGAATTGCCTGCCACAAACTACAAACTAAGTCACCTAAAACCCTTCTGTGGATGAAGACACTCAGATCTAGATTTATCTAAGCTCATGGCTATCAAAAGACTAGAAATCAAATTTTGGTCACATGATATGTAATTAAGAGCTCTTTAAGGAAAATCTGAGCTATAATCTTTAACAAATTTTCTTCTGTCTTCCCTATTTTTGAGAAATATTACGCATATTGCTGACACAACTCCATTGTTAAGAATAATAACTATTATCATTATTTTAATTTTTAAGGTTTTTTTTGCCATCGATGCATGTGATTGCACCAGCAAGAAACAAAAAGGGATGGAGAGGAAAGTGAGAAATCACTCCCCAGGGGAGATAGCCACACTGCAGTCCCTTCTCCTCTATTCTCCTCTCAGGATTTTGGATATGCACACATAAAGCCCAGCATGTTTTTAAAAAGGCCGCCAGGTCCAGGACTCAAACCTGAATCTCACGTGACCTTGTGGGAGGCAGCACTTTAACCACCCCTCTACCCACTGGCCCAAGGACAATTATTTTTCTATTGGCCTAAGGAAGTGTTCTATACTTTCAATATTAAGTATTTTTGTTCCATAATTTAATAACTAATAAGATAATAAGAAATATTGATCATTATAGAAAGTGCAAGTTCTTAACCTGTTCCTTTGTGGTAGGTATATATTCTTAAAAAATGAAATTTTCTTTTATTCTGGTCAGGCAGACAAAATTTAAGTCGAGTTAAACACCAAAACAATGACTAATATGCTCTTCATTGTCAGTGTGACTAGTATCTTTCTACCAACATGTTCAGTAGGTATCTAGATCTGCGTAGACATAACACTGATTGGCCAAGAAAATCCTGTAGAGAATAAGCATATCAATCATCTCTAAAAGTGTCACAAACAGGCTCACCTTAGAGAACAAAATGAAATTCTACATGTGAAAAAACTATATTTTATGATCATTTTTAAGACATAATTCTTGTGAAAGACATTAAATGGAATTGAATTATCACTCCTCTCAAGCACCTCACTAATATTTTCCCAGAAAGGGCACCGATAATAGTAATGTTCTATTATATTTCATTATATTTCTCCCTGTAGTTAATTTTATTTTTCCCACGTCATTCTTTTTATCCCTCTCTCCATTTGGTCAAGCAAATTACTAAGAATGGTGGTAAACTCTCTAACTCTCTGGATTTTCCAAAACTTTGGTTTTTGTTAGAGCAGGTGTATCATAACACTAGCATGTCTGTAAGTCAGCATGTTCATCATTGCAGTTAAGGAAAGACTAAAGTGGAGGTGATTGCTGCCTTCCCTAATACTACTTGAAGGTCTGGAAACAAAAGTGCTATTGATAAACCAGACACAATTTGGGTGGAAGGACAGGGACTTCAGTGAAGTGAGACGGGGTATGTTAGGAGGAGGCAGAGCCGAGGTCAAGAGAAGAAAGTACTTTCCAACAAGGACTATTCTCAAATAAAATGGGCTCCCTTAGGAGAAAAGGAGCCTTTCCTTGTAGGAAATGAGGCAGTAGAGGAAAAGCTGCTAGTTTGGAATGATACAGAAGGCATTACTACCCTGATAAGACCCTAGACCAAATGCCATCTAGGGTCCTTTCTGCTCTGAAGTTATTAGCCCATGATAAAGTATTTATAATTAAAATACAATTATATCTTAGATATGACTAACATATCCCACATCTATTACATAAATCCTTTGCTTAAAGATAAATAAATATACTGAAATAAGGATTTGCTAATTAATGAACAAACAATTGGTGATTCCTTAAATAATAGCTTTCTAAAAATAGGAAAAAAAAAAAGTTTTGACAGACCAGCAGTTAGCGTAATGGCTGTGTCGCTGGACTCCCACATAGTCGACCGCAGTTTGCGTCCTGGACCTGGTGACTTAAAACTCACGCTGGGCGCGTGTGCGTGCGTGCACAAGATCCCGAGAGGAGAATGGAGGAGAAGGGATGGCAGGGTGCCTGGGGGGGTGATTTCTCACTTTCTGTCTCTCTGTGTCTCTGTTTGTCTGTCTGGCAAGTGCCAAGCACGCCAAGGAAAAAAAAAAAAAAAACACCCCAAAAAAAAAAAACAAAAAAGTTTTGAGAAGAGTGACTTTCTTTCTTCTTCTTCTCCCCCCCCCCAAGCAGTAGAGAAAAGCAAAGTATCAAGCTTTTTTTCTAATGTCTTTTTTTAACTCAAGGAAGCTCCTTTGGAAACAGGTGAAAAGAGACAAGTTTGAGTAGCTGCTAAATTTATCAGGCCAAGTTTTCATGTTGGTAACAGCCAGTTCCTCAGATTAAAAAAAAAAAAAAAATTCTATAAAAAAACCAGTAAGAATTGGAAACTAACCCCTCTCTGCTGCCCTTCCTAAAATACTCCAAGTTATCTATTGTAGTCCAATAAAATGTCCCAAAACTTCACAGCTTAGCACAATAGATTTTTTGCTCTCACCGTGTAATTTGAATTGGGTTTAGCTAGTTTTCATTAGACTCTCTTATCAAGGTCAGCTGTCAGCCAGCCAGGTTTCTCTGCTTATGAAGGGTGACTGGTTGTCAACTTGTCATGGGGGCAGTGGGCCATGAGTGTCTCATTATCTAACAGGCTAGTCCACACTTGTTCACTTGGTGAAGCACATTTCTAAAGGCAGTAAGAGAGCGTAAGCCCTACATAAAGCACTTTTAAACCTCTTCATCACATTTGCTATTACCTTCTGAGTTAAAGCAAGTCTTAGGTATAGTAGAATTATGTCCTCCCCTGCTTCATATATTGAACTCCTAACCCCCACCCCAATACCTCAGATTATGGCTTTATTTAGAACTAAGGTCACTGCAGGTATGATTTATTAAGGTGAGATCGTGCTGGAGAAAGGTGAGTGCCCAATCTGATAGGACTGCTGTCCTTATCAGAAAGAATTAAAAAAAAAATCATGATGGAATGCATGTGCTCATATGTGAAAATGAGAGAGGGGCGGGGGAGAGAGAGATGAGCACCTTCCACAGGGTCTGATCACATTGTGATCCCCTTCCCCAGTCCTCCAACCTATTAGATCTTGGGCACTGGTGAGCATGCTCAGTGTGTTTTAGGCTAACTACAGTGAGGATTCAAACTGAAGTCACCATGTGGGATCTGGTTTCTCCTGAGCAGCACATTACCACTGTGCCATGGAGACAATCTGGAAAAGAGAAATCTGAAGACAGGTAGACACATACACACAGAATATCATGTTAAAATTGGAATTATACTGCCATGAGCCAATAACCATGGGATTGGCCCTGAAATGCCATGATTAAGTACTACACAGAGGAAACTGGATCCCATGAGGCTGACCAGAGTTGTCTTCCCAGCCCACTGGCTTGAAAAACATGCCAGGAGGGTGTTTGCATGTCCAGGGTCCTGATGGGATGAAGAATTGGAAGAAAAAGGATTGTTGTGTGCCCAGACCTCATGGGGTGAGAAGTGGGGATGGGGGTTGTTTTCTCTGTCTCTCTTTATAGTTCTTTCATGCACAGTCTCTGTGGGACTTAAAAAGAAAAAGGGACCAGTGGGTAACACAGTGGTTAAGGTGCTGGATTCCACAGAGCAGATCTTGTAGTTTGAGTTCTGGACCTGGCAGCTTGAAAACTACACCAGGCAGTGTGCATGGGTACCCACGTCTCCAGGGAAGAATGGAGGAGAAGAGATTGCACCATGGCCATCCTCCCTAGATGGTGCCTTCTTACTTTTCACCTCTCTCTCTCCAGTGAGTACACATGCCCTATAACAAAAACTAAACTAAGGAAAAGGAAAAGGAAAAAAAAAAAGTGACTATGATAAAGTGTGGAAAGTACTAAAGAAGAGTAAGAAAGTGCTCTGTAAATGTTTATTCAGATTAGTGTTGTTTGGCAGCCAATGCATTGCTTGGCTAATTCTCATTATTTTACCTCTGTAAGGCTCTGCCTTGAAATAGGACTTGGAATTACTAGGCTAGCTGAATTCGTGTGTGCAGTTTCCTACTGTTTTCTCCTCGTATTGAATTGATAATGACCAATTACACAGTTGTCATGAGGAGCAGAGCTGGTCTGGGGACTCAAAAGCTTTACAAATAACACTTTCTGCGATGTTGCTACATAAGTCAATCACATGAAAGCAGCAGAAAGAATGTCAGATTAGATGGGGACAAGAGGCAAGAGTAATAAACATGGAAATTAACCAGAAAATGCTGCACCATTCAACCGATAAGTTTGTTTATTTCATATAGGAGGAACCCAGGTACCTTTGGTCACAGAAATTAATCGGGAACGAGAGCTAAGACTTCAATTATTCATGGACACACATCAGTAACAGGCAATTATTGCATTTGGTTTTGGCAATGTAGTTGGCATTGAACATGGTACCAGATGTTTTACAGGAACCTATACAACTTCCAGAAAAAGATAACATCACTAAGTATCAGCCATGGCTCCCAATCTGCATGTCTTGGCAGTTTAATCCAATATTTCTCAATTCTGACTGCATGTTAAATAGTTAACTAGTTGCTGGGATACTTTAAAAACCAAGCATAGGCCCACAATGACTCTGATTTAATTGACCTGGGTGGTGTTGGGTCTGAATGTTATGTTGTTTTGTTTTTATTTTTCTTTTAAGACTAATTTAATTCAATTTAATTTTAATTTGATCAGAGAGAGACAGAACAAGATAATGAGAGAGAGAAAGAGAGGGAAAGTGATAAAGTAAGCCTCCAGGTCTGGGATTCGAACTGTGGTCAGCCTTATGGGAGTCCACCTTAATCATTATGGTACCTGCCAGCCCCCTCCCCCCTTTTATTAAACTGTCAATGATACCTCCAATGTGCATCCACAGAGATTGAGGTCGCTATTTGAGTTCACTTTTAGATAAAAACAACGAGTGGAATCTTAGTAATATGTATTTAACCTCTTTGTCATTTGTATTTAATGATAGTAAGCCACCAATTCCACTGGGGGTCATTGCTGGAGTCAGGACTCATGAGGAGTAGCATGATTCTAGTGTTAAATCATTGTGCAACTTATGGGAAGTAATTTCACCTGACAGATACTCAACTTCCTTGTCTATAAAATGAGGCATGGTACAACCAACCACAGCAGACCAGAAAGGTGAAGTGTATGACCCGAGTGAGATGGCCTGATTTCTAGGACCTACCTGTTGGACTAGTTGCTACCTATATGAACTTACTCAAGTTGTTTAGTTTCTTTCTGCCTTAGTTTTCACTCCTGTAAAATGGAAATATTAACACTTCTTCAAGTGTTATGAAGGTTAAATGAGTATGTAAATTGCTTAGAACAATGCCAGGTGAGTATTGCTGGTTTATAACTTATAAGCATGAGCTGTGGAAATAAACTTCTCATCTTTTTGAACCTTGAAAGTTTATTTATTCTATTTGTTCCTTTGCCTTCCTTACTTGATTAATACGCTCCTCACAGGGAGTTATGAAAGTTAAATAGTTGGCACAGGTAAAGTTAAATAGTTGGCACTAGCAAATGGCTTCTTATTTGTCTAATGGTTAAGCTTTATAACTCAATAAAAGCCACCTATTATTATTAACTGTGAAGCAAAGCAGGTAAATATTTCAAATGGCAAGAAGTTTTACATGCTGTCTAAAAGAGGGAACTAAAACAGTTTCAATTGATTTTGCCATGCTGGATCTTTTTATTTTTTTCCCAGAAAAATATTTTTATATGAAATCTCTCAATTTATAATATTGATGATTAAATAAAAAGTAAACTGATGCAAAACAAACATGTCTAGTGTCATCAGCGTGGAACTTCTGGTCTAAATCGTTTTAGGGATCCTTTAACTATAGAAACACTGGGTTGCAGTTCTCAACATCAACCCAAATGACATGCAAAGTTATTCTCAAAGTGTGGTCCCTGGACCAGCAGACTCCAGGTAGCCTGAGAACTTATTAGAAATACAAATTCTTGGACCTCACTCCAGACCTACTCAATAAGAAACTCTGGGGGTAGGGCCCCGTAATCCGTATTGGAAAAAGGTGTCCAAAAGATTCCAATGCTTGCTCTACCACTGAATCACTGGTGTGGTAGAAAGAGCATGAACTTCGAAAGTGATTCAAATCTCAGTTCCATAACTCAGTAGCAGTACCTCAAGTCGTATGAGGTCACCTTTAGCTGCGTTTTCAGTTACTGCTCCACTTCCCACCCTCATTCCCTGGTCTCCCCATGTGTCCTTCAAGTTATTTGGTGTCTTTTATTAAGTGCATTTTCAGCTTCGTTTGGTTAGCATTACAAAGTAACTATACAAGGTTTCTACCACTTTCTCCATGTTGAATTTATTGTCCTTCATTCTTTGAAGCACAGATCTGAGACTATTCTATGATACTTTTGAGACCTGTGATGAAGCCTGGGTTACAACACCAAAGCATTTAGTGAGGAATACAACCAGCCCACTTACCTACAGCAGTGTAAGGTCAGCATGAACTTGTCAAAAAGTGCAGTAAGGCCTCAATATGCAACACTTCAATAAGCCACGAATGTCCATGGGGAACATGACGGTGTAGGTAGAAGAGAAGGGTAACAAAAGACATATGTTAAGATTCCCCAAAATGAGCTCACCTGTACTCTGGTGTAATACTGGGTATGTGAAGAAGTTTTAGTGCTCACAGTCATAGTCTATGTTCATAAAAATACATTTGAGATAGGGTGCAATCCCTAATTTGTCTTTGGTAGCCAATGAAAACACAGCAGAAAGTACTACACTGTAGTTAATTTCCCTTGTAAATTCAAGGTCATTTCTTAGGTTATGGAAAATATTTGTCTTGGGACTGACAATATGGCACCGAATCTGTTCTTTGCTAGATGCCGTTTGAACTCTTTAGAATAAACTTCACTTTGACATCAGGGATGGGGTGCTGAGTCTCATTAAGATAGTCAAGAATTGTTCTGGCAGTTCAAGATAGCAGTGAGATTTGAAGCATCATGAGGTTGGACCCTGCTGTGCTAACAGCAAGTGGGACCGACTCAGCTCTTCTAAGAAAGCCTATTGTAAAATTGAAAATACAAGAGAAGAGCAATCTGGCCTTTTAGAGAGCAGAAGTTCAAATAGGGTTGGAAGTCAAAGAAAGTCAAAGAAAGAAGCTCATTATAAAAATCTATACCCCTTGGGTGTTGCTTTTGTGTACATTCATCAGCAGCATACAATATTTAATTAAATGTGTTCTCTCACCTCTAGCTATTTTTTTAGACTGAATTAAAACGGCAGTAGGACAGTAAAACTGGAATTAATTTAGGCCCCCTATTCAGGAGCGCGGTGTTACATAAAGTTAAATACCAGTAAGAAATGCTGACCCAGGAACTCTTTCCGGTGTAATACTGGGTATGTGAAGAAGTTTTAGTGCTCACAGTCATAGTCTATGTTCATAAAAATACATTTGAGATAGGGTGCAATCCCTAATTTGTCTTTGGTAGCCAATGAAAACACAGCAGAAAGTACTACACTGTAGTTAATTTCCCTTGTAAATTCAAGGTCATTTCTTAGGTTATGGAAAATATTTGTCTTGGGACTGACAATATGGCACCGAATCTGTTCTTTGCTAGATGCCGTTTGAACTCTTTAGAATAAACTTCACTTTGACATCAGGGATGGGGTGCTGAGTCTCATTAAGATAGTCAAGAATTGTTCTGGCAGTTCAAGATAGCAGTGAGATTTGAAGCATCATGAGGTTGGACCCTGCTGTGCTAACAGCAAGTGGGACCGACTCAGCTCTTCTAAGAAAGCCTATTGTAAAATTGAAAATACAAGAGAAGAGCAATCTGGCCTTTTAGAGAGCAGAAGTTCAAATAGGGTTGGAAGTCAAAGAAAGTCAAAGAAAGAAGCTCATTATAAAAATCTATACCCCTTGGGTGTTGCTTTTGTGTACATTCATCAGCAGCATACAATATTTAATTAAATGTGTTCTCTCACCTCTAGCTATTTTTTTAGACTGAATTAAAACGGCAGTAGGACAGTAAAACTGGAATTAATTTAGGCCCCCTATTCAGGAGCGCGGTGTTACATAAAGTTAAATACCAGTAAGAAATGCTGACCCAGGACCTCTTTCCCGTCATATGGGGGAACTTCAGGAATCTGTGGATAGGGCTAGTGAGTATCACGGGCTAGGAAATGACAGAGGCCTCCATCCTCAGAGTAAGGAAAGGCCTCGAGGACAGATCCAGCTTCACATAATATGAAAACAGTGCAAAAAGCCCAACTCCTGTTGCAGGTAAACAAATTAGGGTCATTTCCTCTGGAACAACTTCCCTGCCCACCCTGATATGAGTACAACCTGACATCGCTTTATGATGGGGCTATATTCTGAGGATGTGCTGGGAGGTGATTTAGTCATTGTCTGCATCGTGGACTGCACTGACACAAACCTGGTGATGTAGTCTTCCACACGCCTGGGCTGTATGCATAGCCTGGTACACCCTGTGGGACCACACTGTTGTGTATGTCACCCATCGATGACCAAATTGGCATCATATGACTCGTGACTATAATGCATTCTTGCTATATAGCCCCTTGGCAAACTGTAATTTCTCTAAAATTCTTATTACTTTGTTATTTAATTTTTCCTTCTCAAGTGTCTCCTAATGTACTCATATTAGATACTCAGATTATTAAAGATGTTCTTTGACTTAAAGTGGGGTTATATCCTGATAAATCATTATAAATTGAAATGATCATACCTTTAATATCCTGAACCATTGTAAACTGGAGACCTCTGTACATAAGAAAGGAAGGGCATAGAGATAAAAAAGCAAAAGAAAGAGAGAAAGGTGGAAGGAACAGAGGGAAGGAGAATCCAGAATCTATCTAGATCTGGACTCAGTATCAGAAAGGTCCAGACTCTGTGACTTTTCAAGAGGCCAGACCCATGTAAAGTAGATAGAAAGGTAGCCAACAACATGGCAATTTGGTGGCAGAGCATGGAAATTTAAAAAGATTAAGGGAAAAAAAATCTTCCAAGGAACTGTTAAGGATAATGAGAGAAAAATAAATCGGTCCTGAAACAGGAGAGTATGAATGAGATAATCCAGTGACTAACATCAGGAATAAGATAGAAGAATATAGTAACAAAGATGTAAGAATGCACAATAAGATGAGGGTCAAGAATGACTTATTTTTACAATCTTTTGTTTTATTCTTTAAATCAATTTACTCCTCCTCTTCTCTTTTATTAAGGCATTAGTTACACACAATAAAATCCACTAATTAAGAACGTCTGCTCTTCAACATTATCTCTTAAGAAAATGATAAAATCAGTCAAGGCCCAGAGAAGATATTTGAAAATCACATATCTGATAAAAAGCTGATATTTGGAATATATAAATTCCAAAACTTGATAGTCAATAAAAAAGTGACCCAATTAAAAAATATTCAAATTTTGAACAGCTACTTCTTCAAAGAAAATAGATAGCAAACAAGCACATGAAAAGATGCTCATTATCATGTAGCTGCTATGGAAATGTGGAATAAAAATATAATGAGATCCCACTACACAGCACCTAGATTGCCTAAAATTAAAAACATTCACCATACGCAGAATTGTCAGGAAATAATTCAAATTTTCACATAGTATTGGATGTGATATTTCATAAGAACTTTGAAAAACTCTTCAGTGACTTCTCGAAGGGTTAAAGCCACCAGACATATGATCTAGTCATTTCATTTTCAGGAATTTACCTGTAACAAGCAAAAGTGTAGTCTTATTTGTCATAGCCAAACACTGAGAAGAAGTCGAATGTACATTGAGACATTAAGAGACTAATGAAATCACTGTGTACAGAAATATTATTCAGCAATAAAAATGAACTTTTGATACACACAACACAGATCTCAAAATAATTATGTTGAATGGAAAGAGCAACCAGCCTAGTGAAAACTGCATTATTTCATTTGTCTAAAACTCTGGAAAATAGGAGGTAGTCTATAGGGACAAGAAGGTTATGGTTAGGAAGGAGAAGTGAATCAGAGGGATGGATTAAAAAGGGCAGGAGGAAATTTGGAGAGGAGATGTTTAATTATCTTGATTATACTGATGATTTCATGGGTCTATCTTCTATCTCAGACTTGACACATTAGAAATGGTAAGAATTTTTTCAGTTAATTTTATGTCCCTTATACATCAATGCAGCTGTTAGGAAACAAAAATAGCAGGAAATAAAGAAAAAACTGTGTTAAGTAATATGTCTATAATTTAGCACTGAAACAAGCATTTGATCCATTGTCTGTCTGATATTTACAACATGGGATCACTCAGTATGTATATTGCTTGGATTGTCAGGGTGTGTAAGTACCTCAATGAATACCAGCAATTATTTTTATTGCTACTATAAGCCTATTGCTATTATAATTTCTCATTTACTGAAATGATGGGGTCTTTATTTATTCTAAAGTTTTCACAATACAAGTTTGCCTTGATAGACCAGTACAGAAATATTAAAATATCTTTGGTTATAATCATAAAGGCAACTTTGTACAATGTGTTCAAGGGAAGTGAAATCAAATTTAATATGCTAATAAGTATTACTTTATTTCTGGGTTTTAAAATATGTTCTGAGGGACCAGCAGTTGGCATAATAGCTATTTCACTGGATTCCCATGTAGTGAACCATGATTTGAGTCCCGGACCCGGTGGCTTAAACTCATGCCGGGCGTGTGTGTGTGCGTGCCCAAGATCCCAAGAGGAAAATGGAGGAGAAGGGACTGTGGTGTAGCCATCCCCATGGGGGTTGATTTCTTGCTTTCTGTCTCTCTGTTTCTCTCTGTCTTTCTGGCGAGCGCACGTGCCATATAGAAAAAAAAAAAAAGAAACTCTCCAAAAAAATTAATTAAACAAATATGTTCTGATTGACTTTTTCTCTAATAACAGTATAGCCTGATTTGCCTACAATAATGAAGAGTGCCCAGTAATAAAAGATTCTTAGACTAATCGAATTTCAGAAGTAACCCTTTGGAATTTTAAATGATAACAGGAATTAATTCATTCTGAAAATATTTTTTAAATGTTAGTTATCAATCTGTTTAATTGCCAGAGGGCGGGTGTGCTCCCCAGAGAGAAACAAAGCGAGAGAGAGGGGAAGTCATCTGCCTAACAGGGTATGGTCACGTCGGAATCATTTCTTTTCCGTTTCTCCATTCTGTCCAGATTTGGGACCCACATGGACATGCATATGGTAGATTTTTCAAGATGCCAGGGTCTGGATTCAATCCCCAGATACCTCAGCACGTCATGTGGTATCTGGCTCCCTTAATCGCTAGGCTGTGAGGACAGCTCTCCAATTTTTTTTAAGTTGGGAAATGTGATAAAAGTCCAATGGAGAGGACACTCATATCAATATAAAACTTACAGCACAGCAGGGCAGCCTGGTTAGGCTCTCCTTCCCTGTCCTGGTACTCTGAAAGAGGCAGCAGAGGGATGGTGGGGGAGGGCACATTTATTTTTTGCTGATCAGGGTGCGTTAACTTTTTTGTTGACTCTTGGTCTCATCATGTGTGCTTAAGCTAGTGACAAAATGTAAATATCTTTAATGGTATTTCTCCAAAGAAGAGAATAAATCATGCTAGAGCAAACAAACAAAACTCCTGTAGGGTCAGATGATCAGATTTGGTAGACAACTTCCAGGAATGAATTGGAGGATACAATTTGGATCAATTAAATTTGTAGTGGTGGGGAATACAGAATTAAAGGTTACTGCCTGGATTTGAATTTGATTTGAATTTTAGCACATACTAGCAGTGTACGCTTTGAAAAGTTATTTAACCTTTTATGCCTTAGTTTTTCCTTTATAAATTTTTGCTAATAATATTTCCTACCTTATAGAGGTTTTGGGAAAACAAAATATTATTTGTATAGCATTTAATATGTACTACATAGTATTCTATATATTTTACAAAGACAAACTCATTTAACCCTGATAGTACTTTAACAATACGTATCATGACACAAATTAGATGCTCAATAAATATTGGGTAGTCGGGAAAGTCATGATGAAAGAAAAATGTGTCATGACTTTCCTGATGACCTAATAGTATCTTGTTTTGCACAGGCTCATTTCAGAAAATTTAGAAGTAGATACATGTCTGAAAAAAGGACAAAAATATCCATATTCTCATAAGTTCAGGAAAAAAGTCATTGTACATATTTAGACATATTTCCTTTATCCTCTCTCATTTCTTTATTGTTAAAAGTAATTATGGGGTCAGCAAATGTCATATTGGTTATGTAGCTGGACTCCCACATGGTCAACTGAATTTGAGTCCCAGACACGGTGGCTTAAAGCACACACCAGGTGCATGTGCATGCATGGCCAAGATCCCCGGAGGAGAATGGAGAAGAAAGGATTGCAGTGGGACCATCCCTCTGGGAGAGTTATTTCTCATTTTCTCTCTCACTATCTGTCTCTCTCGACAAACACACACTCTAAGGCAAAAATCTATTTTAAAAAAAGTAATTATGCTCATACATTTGATAGCATTTCATTATGCTTCTGAATTTCACTGTTTTTTTTTTTATTTTAATAGACTGTCTCAAAACAATTTAAGATTCACAGAGATTGAGCAGAAAGTCCAGAAAGTTCCCACAGACCCCACTTCCACTACCAGCATTTGACACTAGCATGGTGCTTTTCATTACAATCTATGAACCTCCACTGACATGTCTTCATTACCCAAAGCCATAGTTAACATTAGAATTTGCTCTTGTTTTGATTCTTTGGGTTTGACAAATGTACGTGCTATACATGCACCCTTCAGTATCATACAGAAGATCATTAAGGCCATAAGGTTTAGCCTTAGCTACCACTAAAGCTTTTATTTTCCAGAAAGTCATCGAATTGTAATCATCCTATGTATAACCTTTCAGATGGAGTTTCCTTTACTTGGAAATATACATTCAAAGTCTTTTTTATGCCTTGAAGACTCATTTTGTTTTTCTATTATTTGAACTGTGCAACACCTTTGATTCACCTTCAGAAAGACCTGGTGCTGCTTCCTGACAATTATGGGCAATTATGAAAAAAAAAAAAAAACTGCTATAAACATTCACATAGCAACTCACCTGGGCAAATACCAAGAACTACAATTGCTGAATCACACTTTTAGAGTATATTTAGTTTTGTAAGAAACTGTCAAACTGTCTTCCAGAATGGATGTACCATTTTGCATTCCCACCAGCCATGAACGAGAGTTCTTACTGCTCCTCATATGCTCCATCCCTTTATGCTGTTAGCATTTTATATTCTGGCTACTCTAAGTAAAGAGTGTTATTCCATTATTGTTTAAGTTCTCAAATAACAAATGATGTCAAGGTCATTTTCATACACTTGTCATCTGTATATCTTTTTTGGTGAAGTGCCTGTTCAAGCCATTTGCCCATTTTTTTTTTAATCTGGTTGTTTTCTTATTGAGATTTTATGGTTCTTCGTATATTTTGTATAATAGTTCTTTATCAAATATGTCTTTGGAAAATATTTTCTCACAGTCTGTACCAGATTCTCTTTTCATTCTCTTGATGATGTCTTTTGCAGAACGGAAGCTTTTACTTTTAATATAACCCACATTATAAATTTTTCTCTATGAATTGTGTCTTTCGTGTTATATCCAAAAAGTCAAAAATTTATGCTGGGTATGTATATGTAGGTCTGTTTTTGAGTTTTATATTTTGTTCCACTGATCAGTGTGTTTAGTCTTCAATCAGTACCACAGTCTTTATCACTATAATTAATATACTAATTCATGGAATGACATAGGCTAATTTCAGTCACTTTCTCCTTTTTTAAAATTATTATTACCTATTCTAATTCATTTTATTTGTATATCAGTTTTACAATAATCTCATCTATATTTATAAAAATATTTCTGAAATTCTGATAAAAATTAAAATGTACCTATATACCAATTTGGGGTGATTTGTCATCTTTGTTGAATCTTTCAATCCATGAATATGGTCTGTTTCTCAATTTATTTAGATTTTTGTGATTACTCTCATCAGCGTTTTTGGCAATTTCATTCTTTGGATTTTATATGTAAACAATCTCATCATCTATAAATAGGAACAGATTATTTCATCTTCTTTGATATGAATGCATTTTTGAAAAATATTTTGTTGACGTTTTTGTGTGGGATTTGTTTGTTTTGCTTTTATTGTGATTTAGTATTGGTTAAGACTTCCAGTACTTGCAGAATAACAGTGGTTACAGTGGGCAACCTTGCTTTATCCAGACAGTAGATAGAAATCATTCTGTTTTTATAATTTATAACAATATCAGCTACAGATATTCATTATCCAGTTAAGTTCCCTCATTCCTAGTTTTTGGAGGTTGGTTTGTTTGTTTTATCATGAATGAATGTTGAGTTTTGTCTAATGTTTTTTCTGTATTGATTGATATGTTCATGTGATTTTTCTTTTAGCTTGTTAATAGCCTATTAATAATGTGGATTACAATAATTTATTCCAACTATGTAACCAGCCTTGAATCTGGAATAAACCCCACTGAGTCATAGTGTATATTTCCTTTTTACTACAAAATTTTATTTACTAATATTTTAGTTATTTTTGCATCTATGTTTGTGAGACATATTTTTCTGTGTTTCTGTTTAGTTTTGTTTCATTTGTATTCTCTATTGCTTTTTGGTGTCAGAGTAATAATAGCTTCATAAATATAACAGGAATTTACTTTTTCTTCCAGAAATTAGGAGATAGTATATAGAATTTTTATTATTTCATTTTCAAAAGGTTGGTTAATTCTCCCATATAACTATCTGGGCCTGGAGATTTCTTTATGGGAACTGTAAATCTTAGGAATACAATTTTCTTAATAGTTATAGGCTTATTCAAATTATCTTCATTTTGTTCCAGTTATGGTAGTTTGTGCCTTTCAAGTTTTGTTCTATTTTATTTAAGTTGTCAAATCTATTTATTATTCTTTTGATCCCTGTTATTCTTTATACATCTTCAGGGCCTGTAGTGGTATCATCTATTTCAATCCCTATATGGGTAATTTGCGTCTGCTGTTTTCTCTTTTGCTAAAAGTTTGTCAATTTAATTGATCTTTTGAAATTAGCGTTTTGCTTTATTTTCTCTACTTAAAAAAAAAAATGCTTCTTCTTTTCTTTCTTTTTTCCTTTGCTTCCTGAGAGAGCAAAAGAGAGACAAGAACCTTCAGCAAGTTTCACACCACAATCCTCCCCCTGGCCAACCAGGAATATGGGCATGTGAGCATGCCTCTGGAGTGACTAAGAAAACAGGGGAACTGAGCTCTAATATTACACATGGCTTCCAGCATTACAGAGTGTTATGCTACTCCTGCACTAACATTGTTGTTCCCACTTTTTAAAATTTAAATTTCATTGATTTATTTTTCTTCTTGTCTGCTTGCTTTGGGTTTGTTTAATCTTTTTTGATTTGTTTTATTTTTTTCTAGGTTCCTTACATAACAACTTTGATTATTAACTTGAGACTTTTCTTCTTCTAACATTTCCCTCATGTCACTGCTGTAGACATGTTCTCTAGCTATCATTTATTCCCCTGTATAAATAAGATTTCATTTTTCTATTACTAATTTCAAGATTTTTTTCTTTGTGTCTTGTTTTCAGAAGTTTAACTTACTGTATCTTGATATAGATTTCTTTTTTCTTTCTTTTTTTTTTTTTTGAGAGATTTTTGTTTTAGGGTATGTGTGCTCACTACACAGAGAGAGAAACACACAGAGGAAAAGTGAGAAATCACACTCCAGGGTGACAGCCATGTTGCAGTCTCTTCTCCATTCTCTCAATATCTGGGACACATCCACCCAGACCAACCATGAATTTAGAGCTACAGTCCTGGACTCAAACCAAGGTCAGCCATGTGGGAGTCCAGTGTCTTAACCACTAGAATCACTTAGCCCCCTTCTGGTCTCAATTAGATTTTGTTCCTTCACCTAGTTTGGGTTTTTCTGATTTTTGAGTATTTGAGTCTCTGTTTTTGTTTTAGTTTATTTGTTTGTTTGGTTTTTTTAATCTCTTAACTTTCTATTTTTCAGATTGGATAATTTCTATTCTGTTTTCAAATTCTTCATTCTCACTTCTATCTTCCTCATGCCACAATTGAATTGGTCTATCAATTTTTTTTCAAATTATATTATTTGGTTCTAAAATTTCCATGTAATTTTAAAAATATCTTCTATTTTCTTGCTGAGACTCCTATCTTCTTGCTAATGTTTAATGGTTTTGCTTTTTCTTTCTTTAGTTCATTCATTCATTCTTTCTTTCTCTTTTATATGTTTCAAGTATATTTGTAATGCTTGTCAAAAGCACTTTTTTCCATCACGGCTGCTTTAAAATATTTATCAGATGAGGCCAGCAGTGCCGTAGTAGTTAAGGTGCTGAACTCCCACATGGCCAACCTCAGTTCAAGTCCCAGAACCAGGGACTTGAAACTCACACCAGGTGCCTGTACTTGTATGCCCCAAATCCTCCAAAGAGAATGGAAGAGAAGGGATTTTGGTATGGCCATCTCTCCTGGAAATGGGGTATGATTTGTGATTTTTCTCTTTGTCTCTCTCTGTCTCTGTCTCTGTCCCTCCAGTGAGTGTAGGCAAAAATCTATAGCATAAATCTGTCTCTCAAAAGAAAAATCAGATTATTCTAACATTTTGGTGCTTGTACTATTGATCATCATTTTTCATTCAGACTGAGATTTTTCTGGTTCTTGATACAATTTCCCTGGACATTACATTATGAGTCTGTGGATGTTATTGAAACATTCTTTTTCGCTGCATTTTTTTTTTTAACCTGTCTTATCATGGAAACAGAAGGGAAGTACTTTGTTGCTACCAGGTGGGGTGAAGGGATGGGTTCCTCACATGATTTTCATGTATACTTAGAAAGAAATGGGGCTCTTCAGCACTGCTGGGCAGGTGTAGGGGTTTTGATTACTCATATTACCTGGTCTAGAAGAGGTAGAAGGTTCTCATTACTGTTCTACACATCACCTCTGCTAACCATGTGGCCTCGTTATCACTGGGCATTGATGAAAATCTTGACCCTATATTATGCTTTCTCTGGCGTCACCCCAAATGGAGGGAAACTCTCATTACTGCTGGGTAGGAATACAATTCCAGGTTCCTCACATGGCTTCCACTAATGCTATAGAGTAAAGGTGGCCACATTGTGACAGCTCCCCACTGGCCTTCTCAAACATCATTCTAGCAGTGGAACTGGGGCACTTCAAGACAGCCTGGCAAAGTTGGAAGTCTACACACTTCACAGCTTTCATTGGTAGGAGTGAGTGGAGAGCCAAAGTTTAAGTTTTCACCATTTTTAAGAGTATATATTACTTTTTTCTTCAAGGTGAGGCTATAATGCAAATGATTGAAAACACAGAAAAGTTCTTCAACAATTAATTGATAATCTTCTCTTTTTTTTTTTTTTGAGAGATTTTCGCTATAGGGTGTGTGCATTCACCAGACAGACAGAGAGAGACATAGAGACAGAAAATGAGAAATCACCTCCCAGGGGGGATGGTCACGCCGCAATCCCTTCTCCTCCATTCTCCTCTCAGGATCTTGGGTACGCACGCACACGCCCGGCATGAGTTTTAAGCCACCGGGTCCGGAACACGACCCGTGGTCGACTACGTGTGAGTCCAGTGACATAGCCATTACGCTAACTGCTGGTTCCCGATAATCTTGTCATTCAGAGACAATACACATTTTCATTATATTTTCTTTGCCTGTTTCTCTACATACATTTGTTTTCACATAGTATTATGAATCAAATGAGATTTTAGTAGCATTAATGCAGCATTTAGGGTTCCCATAAAATATTTAGAACAACAGAGAGTGTCACACTAAGACACCACCAACTAGTAGTATAATTCAATCACAATCTGTGACTCTGGATGGCACAATTAAAAATGTATATGTGAAAGGCACAGCAGTTAAAGTGCTAGACTCCCACATGGCTGACCACAGTTCAAGTCCTGACCTTGCAGCTTACTCTCTCACTTTCTTTCTCTTCTCACTCTCTATTTGTCTCTGGTTGAATAAAATAAATAAGTAAATAAATAAATAAATATTAAATTTAAAATTTATATATGGTAAGAAAAATAGAAGGCATAAGTAAAAAGTAAAGGATATTTGATTTTTATGTACAAGAAAGTAAATGTTTCCCCATCCTCAGAATGTTACATATTATTAGGATGATATCATTTATTCAATATATATGCTCTCTATTCTCATACCCCATGATAATTATTTCAATGTGACTTTTCTATACATAAATACAATGTGCCATGCCATATGTAGTTTTACATAAAGATAAAAATTCCTTAAAATACAATTTTAATGATTATAGAATATTTTATTGTATAAGTATATTAATTTATATATCTTATATTATTGATGTAGTTTGTTATATGATTTGAATATTATATTTAGTGCTGTAATAAATATTTGTGGCTACATTTTTTGAAATATTTAATTGTTGGCGTCTGCCCCAGGGCTTGGGTCTGGCTGAATCATGATCAGAGGGCTGTGCTGCCCAGATGAACTGGACGTCTTTATTTATAGTACAAGGAGACATTATACATGTATGTTTCATGACACTTCATGGATTAGTTGCCAGGTTACAGACAATAAGAAGCAGTTAACAAATCTATAAGAGATTAGTCATACCAGGGGCAAGGTGTATCCCTTGGTGGTAATCCCACCTACAGTAAATCTCATCTTCCTTTCTAATGCAGAGAACTAGCTGTTAGGTGTGGGGAGGGAGCTAAAGAACTTCTCCATAAGGAGTGCACCACCACACCCAGAGTAGGCTAAAGAACCTTTCAGATGCAGAGCAGGGATTGGACTTTACTAATTGGGGTCAAGATGTTTCTTGAAGTCCATCAGATGTGTCTGTTGGAACGCCCCTAGTAATTTCCACCCTTGCTCTGTCTGCAGCCAAGGTCAGGGAAAGACAAGTTACAAGGTTCTGCCAAACCTCAAAAGAGCATGTGGTGTTTGCTCAGCGCATGTCCCCACACCTCAGACTCTCTCTCTTAAACGTGTCCCCACATTTAATAATAATTATCTGGAAGTGGAATTACTGAATCAAAGACTGAGAGCTTTGTTATGGCTTTTCATAAATTTTCCAAATTGCCTTGTATACGCTCCGTGTCATTTTAAATGCTCACAAATAGCTTATGGAAGCACATTTTAAGCTATACATTTTTTTTTTACCCAAAGTGTTTGTTTTTAAATAGCTAAAAATTTGCTAAGCAAACAGAAAATGTGTTATCTATATAGCATTTACCAGACTAAGAGCAAGACTGTACGAATGAGAATATGACTGCGTGTATGTGCATGAATTCATTTTATTACATTTCCACTTCTTTGAACTCTTCTTGATTTATTTCATTCCATGATCATACTTTCTTGTTTTGTTGAATTATATACATGATCTTTATCGGTTGAATATTAATCTTAACTAAACATTTTTGAAATAGTATCATATCATTTGCTTCTTACTATGACTTGAAACTTTTTTTTTTTTTGAGAGAGGTTTTTGCTATAGGGCGCGTGCGCTCGTCAGACAGAGAGAGACAGAGAGACAGAAAGCGAGAAGTCACCCACCCAGGGGGGATGGTCACGCTGCAATCCTTTCTCCTCCATTCTCCTCTCGGGATCTTGGGCATGCACGCACACGCACCCAGCATGAGTTTTAAGCCACCGGGTCCGGGACGCGAACCGTGGTCGACTGTGTGGGAGTCCAGTGACATAGTTATTACACTAACTGCTGGTCCCAATGACTTGAAACTTTTAAAGATACATTCTTATTTATAGAACTTCCATTGTTCAAGTTGTAAAACTTACTGAATGTTTTCTTTTGGTAGTTCTTCCTTTATGGTCTGAATACAGGATTCCACACAGAGTAAGCTAAATAATTGCTAATTTTTAAAAGTGTTTTATGATTGTTGTTTTTGAAATTGAATACTTTGAACCAGTGATTCTTAAATTTCTTGTTACTAGTATTGCTTTACAGTATTAAAAGTTACTGAGTACTTCAGAGAGCTTTTGTTCATATGAGTTATGCCTTTCCATACATACTGTATTTAGAAATAAAAGCATTGGAGACAGTGTATAAATATTAATTAAATTATTCTAAAATTATTGTTGAATAATGATAACATGACATGTTAACATAATTGATATATTCTTAGGGGGAAAGTTATGTTTTTTAAAATATTGCTTGAGATTTTTGTGACTTCATTCAATATCTATTTTAGTAAAAAACTGTTGGATTTTCATAGTCTTTTTCTGCATTCAGGGTGTTGTAATAGGGTATTTTGATCAAAGTATGTGGAAAATATCTCATCTCGTAGAGATATGTAATTAGAAAAGGGTGGAGTATTTTTATAATCCTTTTGGAAAATGTTGGATGTTTTTCTTTGATACTATGCAAAATTCAATAAGTCTTTTTCCCCCCAGTGTATTATCTTTTAATTTTATTTTTTGAAATATTTCTTTACATTCAGTGTTTTTAATCAATACTTAATATTATTAACATGACAATTGTTACAATGTGATTTTACTGTACATAAATACAATGTGCAATGACTAAATCAGGATCATTAGTGTAGCCATCACTTCAACCATTAGAAATGTTAGATACATCTTTTTTTGATTGTTTGTGTAATGATAGAATATGTATGCAAGACAGAAGAAATAAGGCTCTCTCACAAAGATACATCCCTCTTTGTGATGTATCTCTAAGTGTATTCCATAGCCATCAGCTACTCAAGATGTGATCATATATGCTGCCATGTTTTTAGGCTGACTCTGGGATTTGAACTTGTGGTCAGCCACGTGGCCTCCATCCTTGCAGGGCACAGTACATTATTACTGTGCCGTAGTGGCTGGGCCAACAAGTGTGTTTTTCAAATATCAATTGTAATGTGGAATCTGAAACCTTATCAATTAACTTTTCATACTCTGTTGTGTTAAAAATCTATTAGTCTTTTGTGCACTTCAAATAGACCCTTTACTTATGCATGATTTTGAAACATGTTTTACTCATTTGGAAAATATTGGTCATTACATTAGACTGCTATCCAAGCTTCGACATTAAATTATACAATATCAAAAAATTGCAGACTGCCAAAAGTGTCCAGATCTTCAGGGTTTACGAGAGCACAATACAAGAATGGCTGCTTTAGACTATTACTGTTTTTATTGTATTTCTTAAACAAAAGATTATATTTATTGTTCTGAATAAATGGCCAATTTTCCTAGCTTCCTCTAGTGATTTGTATAAATTATTTGTTCAATATAACATAGAGAGGAGGAGAGAGAGAATGAGGAAGACTTTTTCTGTGTTATTAATTGATTTATTAACTATTGTTTTGCCAGTAGTATATTTTTGATTATTTATCTTCTAAAATGTTTTAAAATATGGTAGATCAAGAATCTAATTATAATTCCTCTTTCAAAAGGTGTCAAAGATTTATTTTTTGTCTCTAATTACTGCAGAAAAATTAGAACAAAATAATTCCAATAACGTTGAGTGAAATTAGTTTTTCTGAAAGATAATGTTTAACCTCTAATTTTGTCAGGAGCATACGTTTTACTAATTGATTAACTATGATTAATTTAACATTAATGTTATATTCTTTAAAAATGTCCTCTAAGGGAACCAGCAGTTAGCGTAATGGCTATGTCGCTGGAATACCATGTATTTGACCACGGTTCACATCCTGGACCCGGTGGCTTAAAACTCACGCTGGGCGCATGTGCGTGCGTGCCCAGGATCCCGAGAGGAGGATGGAGGAGAAGGGATTGCAGCGTGACCATCCCCCCTGGGGGGTGATTTCTTGCTTTCTGTCTCTATGTCTCTTTCTGTCTGTCTGGTGAGCACATGCGTCCTATAGTGAAAACCTCTAAAAAAAAAAGAAAAAAGAAATGTCCTCTAACAATTTTAAGCAAAGTGATATTCTTGGTGATTTTTCAGTGTCTCTAGTGTTTCAGTCTTAACTATGAGATTGACAGTGTGAGAAAAACATGTTAACTTCACTGTGGAGACTCTTCAGTTTAAACATGGAGATTCATATTATGTTAAAAAGCAAATAACAAGAAGAGAGTAGGAGTCAGATTGTAGTGCTTCAGTAACCTCTCAGTCTCTGCAAGGTAATCCCACATGGGAAAGTCATTGACTTGGGTCTCTGAGACATCCCTAAGTACGGTGGCTAGCATAAACCCATGATTCAGGACAGGCTGAAGGCTGGAGATCCTGCATTGTCAGGACCCTGCTGAGGGATGCTCTCTCTTTCTCTTTCTCTTTCTCTCTCCCTGTTATGAAAAACATCATCATCATCATAATAATAATAATAATTAACTTAACAAAAAAAAGAGAGAGTAGAGGGGCCAGCAGGTGGCATGGTGGTTAAGGTGCTAGACTCCCACAGGGCCAACCAAGGACCTAGCAGCTTGAAACTTATGTCAGGCATGTGTGTATCCATGCCCAAAATCCTGAGAGGAGAATGAAGGAGAAGGGATTGCTGTGTGGCCTTCCTTCCTGGGGAACAATTTCTCACTTTCCCTCTCACTGTCTCTTTCTGTCTCTCTCTAGCAAGTACACATGCTCTATGGCAAAAACTTAAAACAAAAATTTTTTGAAAGAGTAGAATATGATCTTTTATACAGCATGGTTCAATTTTTATACTTTAAAAATAAAGAATCTCCCAAACAGTCAAGAAAAAATTAGCTAAGTTAATGTTAGGTAGACCTTGAATTTTTCCTATGCAACATAATCTGAACACAAAGCAATAGAAGAAATGTATGTGACTTTCCAATTTTATACCTAGCTAAGAGACTATTGATGCAGTTAGCAATGCCTTCTAAAATAGGTACCATATTTTCTGGTTGGTCTGAAACCTAGTGTTTAAGGGACCTGGATCCCCTGTGGCCAACTATGGTTTTAGTCCGGGCCCCAATGACTTGAGAAACATGCAGGGCATGGGTGTGTGTATTCCCCAAATCCTGATGAGATCAATAAATGGAGGTGAAGGGATTGTGGCATGACCATGCCCCACTGAAGGAGTGCTTTCTTCTTCTCCCTCTCACTCTCTCTGAAGAGTTCACACACTCTTTAAAATTTTTATTTTAAAAATAATATGTTTTGCATATTTTCTAAATATTTCCTTTGTACATTTTAACTTCTTTATTTCATGCAATAAGTCTGTTGCAGTGTAATACTACTTTTTTAAAATGTCAGAGGAGTGTCTCTGAACTGCAAACTCTTCGTGTTTCTGGATTTTCTATGTTTCCATATCCATGAACCAGGATAAAAGCTTAGGTATTTCCAGATGGCCCCACCATATGGGAAACTTAAAAAAAAAAAAAGAAAAGAAAACAATGCCTTTGCCACAATTACCATATTGCCCCTCAGTGACCTGTTTTTGAATCCTCACTTTTTGTTCTTATTTTGTGAGCACAGACTAGTTACTTTCCTTTTCAAATATAAGTGGGAAAAAACCCACAAGTGTCTACTACATATAGTCTGAATAAATTAAGTGAAGTTATGCATCGGAAGTGCCTAGGCCAATCCTGATTAATAGTAAATGATCAACAAGGCATCCTAACCTTTCTACATTTCTTTCATGTAGTAAGTGCTTTAGATACATTAATTACTTTTAGAGAATCTTATAAGACCATGGATTGAGCTAATTGCCTGTGATTTTAGATCTTACTGGTAAATGGACAGAATTTGAGAGCACATATTTTTGACCCCAAGTTTAAGATTTCCATTGTAACAGGGAACAACAAATGTTTCCTGTAAAAGACAACATATTAAGTAGCTTAGACATGTGGGCCAGAAGGTCTGTATTACAGCTTTCCTACTAAAGCATCAGAGCAGAAAAGCAGTGGTAGACAAGACATAAATGAACGGGCACAGTTGAGCTCCCATTAACCTTTATTTGCACAAACAGGTAACAGGCCAGATACACTTTACACTGCGAGTTCTCTATGGGTACCTAATTACCGAAAAATTTGAGAATTTCTAAAGAATTAGAAGAGGATGTCTCCATTAAAAGGAGTTTGTGATCTATTTTTAAAAATAAAATGAAATAATATAATACAATACTAGAATATCATGGTGTTGATTAATGGTTGCTAATTCTTTTTTTTTTATCATCATAATCTTCTTTATATTACATTGGATTACATATAACTTTACATTGACTTCCATTGCTTTTTCAAAAGGGAATGCCATGCATGTCAGTCAATACAGAGACATCATCTCCCCGCTTTATCATTCAATGTCTTTTCCATGCATTTCCCAATAATTAGTATTATTATTATAATTTTTTAAAACAGTCAATCACTATTTCTCATTTTGCTTGTTAAAAGACTTCACCCATCATGAAATACTTCCCAGACCAGTCCAGTTGAGAATACTATACACGTCATCTTCAACAGATAATAAACCATATCTGTTTCTCACTAACATCCCCTCTATTGTTCACTTGCTATCTTTCTCTATCCTCTTCTCTCTTTTTTTTTTTTTAT
>NW_006159671.1:1914234-1944103 GCF_000334495.1 Tupaia belangeri chinensis | reverse complement strand
GGGGGGCCGGGGCGGCCGGCGGGCTCCGACTGGCCGACTGGCCGTTCCGTTGCGCGGCTGTGCCGGGGCGTGAGCCCCCGGCCGCGGGGGCCCCCCGGAGTGGGGGCCAATGGTTGCTAATTCTAAGTGTTGTAGAAGCTTTCTGAAGTAAGTGCTCCATGTAGAAAAGTCATTGTTGATAGGGTCACTTAACTGAGTCTCAGGGTTGTTTTATTTAGGGATATAATATGGAACAAGGCAAAAATGTAGGTCTGAGAACCAGAAAGAAATAAGTTGAATGCTTCTTCTTGCTAGTCCTGTGACACTGGGCAAGTGATTCAGTCTCTTCAGTGATCTCATTCATTGTTTTTGAACTGCAAACTCTTCGTGTTTTGGGTATTTTTCCCATTTCCACATTTAGCTTATAAGGTTATGGAAGAAAAAAAAATAAATGTGTCATTACTGACTCAACAGACTAGGTAAACAAAGAAGGAAAGTGTCAATTGTATAAAATAAGTAAGTTCTGGAGATCTACTGTCCAACAAAGAACAGAAAAATGAAAGAGCAACAAAAACTCTATCTCTTTAGGAAGGAGTGGTAAATGTAAAGTAGTGGTAAATGTAAAGAAGCTTAATAAACTAAATCTTCATGAGATGCAAGCCTTTTCCAGATATGCTGGAAGACATGCTGCATCCATCACAGGGGCTGTGAATCTCCCAGTTGTGTATAGTTGGCAGATGAGTGGGCATGTCATAAGTAGACAGATGAAGCATCAGATAATGGTGGGGCTAGGAGGATGGACTGGTCCTTCTTTTTTTTTTTTTTTTTTGGAGAGGTTTTTTTTGTTTGTTTGTTTTTGTTTTTGTTTTGTTTTCCGCTATAGGGCATATGCGCTCGCCAGACAGATAGAGAGAGACATAGAGACAGAAAGCGAGAAATCACCCCCCAGGGGAGATGGTCACGCCGCAATCCCTTCTCCATTCTCCTCTCGGGGTCTTGGGCATGCACACACACGCGCCCGGCGTGAGTTTTAAGCCACCGGGTCTGGGATGCGAACTGCAGTCGACTACGTGGGAGTCCAACGACATAGCTGTTACTCTAACTGCTGGTTCCCAGGACTGGTCCTTCTTCATCCAGAGGAAAGAAGCCCAGAACAAAAGCTAGTTACCCAGCTAGACCATTCACACAGCAAACACACATCCTGCAAAATTTCATTAACACCAGTTCTGTGGAAAAGGCAAAGGTAACCAGACAAAAATCAGATACTTCAGAATATTCTTGTAGTTCCTACACTCACACTTTCTACCAGAATTAAAAGTAAAAATTTCTTGAAATTAAAACCTAATCTTTATCCAAATCATACCAAGGTACAAAGACCATTGCTGGCAACACCAGAGGTAGAGGGCTGAGCTAATCGCAGGGAGTGCACCTGTGATTCAAACTGGGGCCCAGCCAGCTTAACTCTAGGAGAAATCAGTATGAACAGATTCTCACCCTAACTTCCAGAGAACAAAGGCTTACGGTCTCTTTGAAATAAATAAAATTTCATACTCCACTCCCCACAGTTATTTAATAAACAATGTTACAAATACAATAAAAATGATAAAACATGCAAAGAAGCAGGAATATTTGACCTAAAATCAAAAGAAGCACTGTATAGAATAAAAAATTAGAAACCCAAATGTTCTGTAATAGAATAGATAAACAAATCATGGTACATTTTTTGCCATAGAATATGAATAGCACAAAAAGAAACAAATTTGGATACAGTATGATATATATAAAAACATTAGAACACCTCATAAACACTATATTGAGCTAAAGAAGTCAAGAGAGAATACATTTTGGGACCAGCAGTTAGCATATTGACTATGTCGCTGGAGTCCCATGTAGTCGACCACGGTTCCAGTCCCGGACCCAGTGGCTTAAACTCACACCAGGTGCATATGCATGCATGCCCAAGATCTGGAGAGGAGAATGGAGAAGGGATTGCGGCATGGCCACCCCTCCCCCCGGGGTGTGATTTCTCACTTTCTCTCTGTCTGTCACTGTCTTTCTGGCGAGCGCATGTGCCCCATAGCAAAAACCTCTAAAGAAAAAAAAAAAAAGAATACATTTGCTGTATGATTCCATCCATTTAGAGTTTTAGATGAGAAAATCTGTTCTTTGTTTTCCTTTGGTACCAGAAGTCAGAATAGTGACTACCTTTTTGAGTAGATGATGGTGGACTGATTGGGAAAATCCCATGAAAAAAAGTCTCTGTGGTGAGCACACATACTTTCTGGCAAAAACAAATGAACAAACAAACAAAAACTCCATGCCCAAGTTGTATCCTATACCATTTAAATATTATAGAATGTCTGAGAGTGGTGGACAAATGTCAATATCAATATTAAATTTATTTTGAACCCCAGGAGGTTCTAATGAACAGCAAAATTGGGCAACCAATCTCTTAACTAGTATGATGGGAATTTCCATTGCCAAAGAGAAGTTAATGACGGGTGTCTTTATATTCTCCAAAAGAGTTCAACCTTTCACAGTATTCATGGTTGTTAGGTAGGAGCCCGTGTCTCTCTTCTGAAAAGCACAGCACATGACACAATGTTACCCTTGTGTCACTAAAACCAGACCTTATTGGCACATTCTGTAGCCCCCTACCTTTGGGTCTCCATTCTTATAAATTCTTCTGAATGTTTTCTTATCTCAATTTCCACCTGTTGACATCTATCTTATTCTTTTTTTTTTTTAAGGGATATTTTTGCTATAGGGCACATGCACTCACTAGAGAGACAGAGACAGAGATACAGAAAGCAAGAGATCATTCCCCTCAGAGGGGATGACCACACCACAATCCCTTCTCTTCCATTCTTCTTTCAGGATTTTGAGCACACACTCACATGTTCCTGGCATGAGTTTTAAGCTGCCAGGTCTGGGACTCGAACCACAGTTGACTACATGGGAGTCCAGCAATGTAACCATTATGCATCTGCTGGTCCCAACATCCATCTTCTAAAAGCCTTGTGCGAATGGTACTTCATCTTTGGTGTCTTCCTTCTGTATCAGAATTTATCTTACCATGTTTGGTCCTCCCATTAATCTTTCTCTTGTTCCTCATTCATCACAGTCTGATATCCATCACAAATTTGGATAGGTCACCTTCTCTGGGCTGTGGTTTAATCATCTGTTAAATGAGGAGGTTGGAACTTGACATCGCAAGACTCTCAGCTCTCTTCTGGCTCTGTATTGTTGTGAGTTCTTTTATCCAGCACACTCTCCTATAACTTTTCCCATCACTGTGTATCTTGAGATGTCATAATACACTAATTTTAAGGTGCTAATTTTCTGTTTCTGTGCTCCCAGAAGGAGAACAATTATACACATGTGTAACCTGTCTCTCTTGAAAAGTAATAGTAGTTGTGATAATACCTATTGTGTTATATGTGAGTATATGTCTACCACTTGACCATTCTCCCTCTCTCTCTCACACACATATACACCATATATTTACCATATATCATATACCATTTGGTTATTCACACATTCATATGTCTGTGTGTTTTTGTGAAAGCGTGTATCTTTATTATTTATATACACCATATAAATTTAGAAACCCACATAGCATTTTTATCAGTGTTTTTATTTTTTTTTTCCATTTCACTCATCTCCACAATATACTACAGAGGTAGCCAGGTGAGTGCTACATCATCTTGAAAAAACAAAAACTAAGATTCAAAAAGGTCAAGTGATTAGCTTAAGGTCTCATATTATTAATATTGAAGGACTTTTTTCTATTTTATCAAAGAGATGCCTCTGTGGTTTGTTTTTTACAAACTATAAGAGAATTAATGTGATCTCTTATGTTGTAGTCTACTGTGTTCCATATTCCAAGAATTTGGAACTTAAAACCTAAAGTTTGAGAGCTCTGCCTACTTGTGACCAGCTGGAAAGTAACAACAACAAAAAAGTCATTTGCTATCTCTGTGACCTCCATTTACTGATGAATATCTGAACCAGGGGAAAGTGTCCTTCAGTTTTCTCTGACAAATCAGGCATAGCTGACACTAACTATTCTTCTCTGTCAGACATTTCACAGCCTCATGCCTCTGGAATCCAAATTCTGTCATCCCTCAACAGACTCCCAGCAGGGTGCTTTGTTTTCAAGTGAGCAGCAATGTTGTAGATGTTTCCTAAAAGGTGTGTGGGCAGGTGCTGTCAGGTGGACAAGAGGAAGAGATGACCCTGTGAACAATCTATTGTATTATAGATGATCTCATATTCATCATCGCCACTCAACAAAGCAGGAAACCGAGTCCTAAGGGGTTAAATGCATCATCATAAGATCAGAGATGGTAGAGTTGGAATACTTACCCATATTTTCTACTACCTAATCTAATGGAGAAAAACAAAAACAATGAATTTGCCTATCATACCCATCCCAGTGATGAAGAAAAAATTTTCCTGATTTCGCTCTTTTCTGGGCTTAGAACTAAATCTTTCTGTGCAAAGACCTGCCATCCTTTATATTAAAACACAGGCCAAGCTTATGCCCAAATCGCAACTCTTCAGGGTCAGCTAGTGCTTTAGCATAACCTTAAATGTCATTTTGTACTTTCCCTAAATGTTTTCAAGGTTTTATTTGGGCAACCACTATGTAGAGGTGTGTTGGCATTGTCTAAAAGTTTATTGTTAAATCTGGGTAAGTATAAAGAGGGTAGGTGTGATTATAAAGCAGTCAGATGAAAGAACCTTGTGGTTATGAACCACTTCTGTGAACTGTTTGTAGTGGTAATGTTTACCTGAATTTACATGTATGAGGGAATTGCATAGAACTACACATATAAATATGTGCACACACAAAGTAATGAGTGCATGTAACCAGGTCTCTTGCTAGTAAGGATCAACATGGTCACTAGCTAGAACTAGAAACCAGTTAATTACTGTTTAGAATCAAGCTGGTTACTAGTTAAGATGGCCCAGAGTCTATGTTCCTTTATCCTTAAGTCATTGCCTGTTCCAAAGAAGTCACCCAATATAAAGCAGATAAAGACATTGTTATATTTGATTTGGGGGAGGCACTGATACTGGCTGGTCCCTGGTAGTAAGGACAAGAGGACAATGAAGGAGAAGGGACTCTGGTGTGGTCACCTTCCCTGTGGGTGCTTTCTCACTTTTGTACTTTCTCCCTGCCTCTCTGGCGAACTTACACACCCAACAGCAAATTAAAATATGCCAGTGGTAGGTTAGGACAAGAGACCAAGCTGGTCACTAGTTAAAACCAATTAGTAACCTGGGCAGATACTATAGATAGTTAGGGCCAACTTGTTCATTTACTAGTCAATACTAATTAAGACAAATAATTAGGTCAGTTACTAGTTAAGACCAATGTGGTTATTAATTAGGGCTAGTAATGATTTAGTTTACCAGTCAGGATCAACTTAGTTACTAGTTAGGGCCCACTAGGATACAGTTAGTAGTAGTTACCAGGTTAGGATATTAGGACCAATCTGGGTACTAGTTAGGTCTGGAAATCAAATCTAGTATTGGTTATGACAAGTTTGGATACTAGCTAGTGCTGTAGACAGGTCAGTTACTAGTTAGGGCCCATTCAGGTACTATTTATGACATAACCAGGTTAGGGTACTAGTTAGTTCCAGTATAGGTACTAGTTAGAACTGGTAACCTGGTCAGAACACTAGTTAGTGCCAGTCTGAATACTGATTAGTTCTGGAGAACAGGTTAGTTACTAGTTAGGGCCCACTCAGATACTAGTTAGAGCTGGTAACCAGGTTAGGATACTAGATAGGTTCAGACTGAGTACTAGTTAGTATGGGTTAACAGTTCAGTTACTAGATAGGGCCCACTCAAGTACGAGTTATGACTGGTAACCAGGTTAGAGTACTAGCTAGGGTCAATCTGAATACTAGTTATTACTGGTCAACAAATCAGTTACTAGTTAGGGCCCACTCGGGCACTAGTTATGACTGGTAACCAGGTTAGAGTACTAGCTAGGGTCAATCTGAATACTAGTTATTACTGGTCAACAAATCAGTTACTAGTTAGGGCCCACTCGGGCACTAGTTATGACTGGTAACCAGGTTAGAGTACTAGCTAGGGTCAATCTGAATACTAGTTATTACTGGTCAACAAATCAGTTACTAGTTAGGGCCCACTCGGGCACTAGTTATGACTGGTAACCAGGTTAGAGTACTAGCTAGGGTCAATCTGAATACTAGTTATTACTGGTCAACAAATCAGTTACTAGTTAGGGCCCACTCGGGCACTAGTTATGACTGGTAACCAGGTTAGAGTACTAGCTAGGGTCAATCTGAATACTAGTTATTACTGGTCAACAAATCAGTTACTAGTTAGGGCCCACTCGGGCACTAGTTATGACTGGTAACCAGGTTAGAGTACTAGCTAGGGTCAATCTGAATACTAGTTATTACTGGTCAACAAATCAGTTACTAGTTAGGGCCCACTCGGGCACTAGTTATGACTGGTAACCAGGTTAGAGTACTAGCTAGGGTCAATCTGAATACTAGTTATTACTGGTCAACAAATCAGTTACTAGTTAGGGCCCACTCGGGCACTAGTTATGACTGGTAACCAGGTTAGAGTACTAGCTAGGGTCAATCTGAATACTAGTTATTACTGGTCAACAAATCAGTTACTAGTTAGGGCCCACTCGGGCACTAGTTATGACTGGTAACCAGGTTAGAGTACTAGCTAGGGTCAATCTGAATACTAGTTATTACTGGTCAACAAATCAGTTACTAGTTAGGGCCCACTCGGGCACTAGTTATGACTGGTAACCAGGTTAGAGTACTAGCTAGGGTCAATCTGAATACTAGTTATTACTGGTCAACAAATCAGTTACTAGTTAGGGCCCACTCGGGCACTAGTTATGACTGGTAACCAGGTTAGAGTACTAGTTAGTGTTGGTCTGGATACTAGTTAGAACTAATAACTGCATCAGAGTACTAGTTAGAGCCAGTCTGAGTACTGCTTTGTATTGGTGAATAGGTCAGATACTAGTTGAAGCCCTCTCGGGTACTAGTTAGGGCTGGTAACAGGTTAGGATACTAGTTAGGGCCATTCTGAGTACTAGTTAGTACTGATTTACAGATCAATTACTAGTTAGGACCCACTCACATACTAGTTATGACTGGTAACCAGGTTATATTACTAGTTAATGCCAGTTTGTATTCAATCAGTACTGGTAACCAGAATAAAGTACTAGTTAGAGTCATTCTGGGTACTTGTTAGGAGTGGTAATTGGGTCTGAAATGGTTTATGTCCTGTTTGAGTACTAATTAGTACTGGTAACCACTGGTAACCATGTTACGGTACTAGTTATTGCTAGTCTGGGTACTAGTTAAGACTTTTAATTGGGTTAGGGTACTAGTTGTAGCCATTATGGTACTAGTTAGAAGTAGTAACCAGGTAAGAGTACTAGTTAGTACCAGTCTGGGTACTAGTAAGAAGTGGTAATCAGATCTGGAACTGGTTAGGACTGGTTTGGGTACTAAGTACTGGTGAACAGGTCTGTTACTAGTTAGGGTCCATTCAGGTACTAGTTAGGACTGGGAATCATGTTAGGGTACTAGTTAGTGCCAGTCTGAGTACTAGTGAGGACTGATAGCCAGGTTAGAGAACTAGTTTGTGCCAGCTTAGGTGCTGGTTAGGCATAGTAAGATGTGGAACTGGGTAGGACCTGTTTGGGCACTAGTTAGTACTGGTGAGCAGGACTAGAATTGGTTAAGTCCTGTTCGGGTACTAGTACTGGTGAATAGGTCAGTTACTAATTAGGGCTCACTTGGCTGCTAGTTAGGACTGGTAACAAGGTCAGTTACTGGTCATAGTCAACTCGTCTATTAGTTAGGGCTGGTAACCAGGTCAGCTATTAGGGCCCATTTGACTACTGGTTAAAACTGATAACTATGTCAGATGGTAGTAAAAAGCTTTTTGTAGTCTCACAGACTAAACTCTGCTTCTATCCCTGTCCACCTGCAGTGTTTTAACAAAGCAACCAGAGACTGTGGTAGACTTTAGTGCTGTCTACCAAATGCTTCCAGTTCTCCCTTCAGCATACGGTGGGGTTGCACTTTTCACTTTCTTGAAGCCGAGATGGCCACATCATTGACGGTTGTCAGTGGAATGTAAACAGGAGAGATGTGATCGCTTCTGAATGAGTGAAAACTCTAATGACTGGCACATGTTTGAAGAGTTTTGTTTTTTGGTTGTTTTTTGTCTCCTTCCTGCTTGGCAGTAGCACTCAGTGGCCTCTACTCTGCCAGGCTGAGTTCTAAAGTTAGGAGAACATGGAGCATGTAAGCAAGTCGTGAGAGAACCAAAGTGACTCTGTACTTGTACTTTGTTTTGTAATCCATCTTAGTAGATTAACCCTTAGAAAAATGAGTCTTTAACTTCTCTCTCACTTCTCTCTCTAAAAGGAACTTTGACAGTAACCTGAGTCTTTACAGATATGGGGAAATGAGCTTACACTTTTTAAAATCCAACCTAGACTATCTGTTGTTTATAACCCAGGATCTAAGAGTTATCTTGACTGACTCCATTTTGCTTCTCCTGCCTTATCATGCTTATCCTTAAACCTGTTGCAGAGAAGTTCAATGAATGACCAAGCCTTGTGATTTTGTTCCAAGACAAAAAATAACTTGCCTTTTGCTTCTAGATAGACCTCACACTTACCTCTTCCCCTATATAAGTTCTGCATTTCATCTAGTACAGTAGAGATAGTTATGGACTACTAGAGTCCATTATCTCTCCATTGGTGGACTTGCTGAAATGAATTCCTTTCCTTACTTACAAACTCTTGTCTCTGTCAAACATTGAGTAATACAGACCTGACTTCTGGTCTTCTGCAGTAGCCCCATCCTCTTCTATTTTCTAATCACCATTTGACATGTAAAGTTGGTCTTAATCAGTACCCGACCTGGTTACCAACCCTAACTATACCCAAATGAACCCTAATTAGTACTCAGCCTGGCTACCAGTTATGACTACTACCCATGTGGGCACTAACTAGTATCCAGCATGATTAGTAGTTCTAACTAGTACTCAAATGGGCCCTAACTAGTACCTGACCTGGTGGCTGGTCCTAACCTAGTCCTAGTGCCACGTGGGCACTAACTGGTATGGTTACCAGCCCTAACTAGTACCCAATCTGGTTAGTAGTCCTAACTAGTACCCAAGTGAGCCCTAACTAGCATCAATGAGAGTCCCCAACTGACTTGTAATGAATGCAGAACATAAGAATTATACCTTTATTGTTTAGAACACTGAGACTTTGTACTAAAATAAAATATACCTGATTAATGTGGATGTATGGATACAGTGATCCTTTGAAAATGAAATTTAGTTAGTGTCATTTGTCAAAGGCATCCTATCCAGTAGATTTATCACCACAGTTCCTCAAGGAATTAGTCTGCTATCTTCTGCTTGTTCATGATCTCCAGAATCTGAACACACTAGGTTCATTTCTGCCTTAGGAGTTTTGCACTTGCCATTCCCAGTGGTCAAACTGCATTGCCCCAGGTACTCACACATGTTCCTCCAGTTGCTTCAGTCTTTGCTCTAGTGCTACCTTCCTTGTAAAGCTTTTCCTGACAGTCTTACTTTTATAATGCAACCAGCATACATTTCCTGTGCCCTCCTCTTATTTTCTGATCACTATATGACATATAAATTTTACTTTGTTTGTGCTTTTTATCTGTTTTTATCTTTCTCCACCAAATAAAATGAAAGCTCCATTTGAGTAGAATTTTTTTAGGAGTTTTTAAAATTTGATGCAGGGAATGTATACTCACTGGAGAGAGACAGAGAGGGAGCAAAAGTGGGAAAGCATTCCCAAGGGATTCCCAGGGGGAATAGCCACTTGGCAATCCGTTCTCCTCCATACTCTTCTTGGGATTTTGGGCGTGTGCACACATGTGCCTGGAGTGTTTTTCAAACCACTGGGTCCAGGACTCAAATGGTCTAGTCAGCCATGTGGGGATTCACTCATCTTAACCACCACACCACTGGCTGGCCCCTAAAATTTTCTATCCAGTTTGTTTTCTCTGGATCTGGATCTCTATCTTCTATAGTGATACCAGGCACATATTAGACACTCAGTAATTAGTAACTGGATAAATAAATAGAATAGGTGGCACTGAAGGCAAGAAAGGAAATGAATTTATAACAAAAGATGTTAAGTCAAGTGATTGTGTATATGAAATAGAAAATGGAATTTAGACCCACTTCATCTTATCATGCATGACAAATATATATATATATATGTGTGTGTGTGTGTGTGTGTGTGTGTGTATACACACACAAGCAAAAATATTCAATGTTAGAGGTTGATATTAAAGAGACATTTCAATACCAGGGAATACTTCATAAATAATAATAATAAACAAAAAGGCTAAGCATAAAGAAATTATTGAAAAATGTATCTATCAGGACCAGCAGATGGTGTAATGCTTATGTCTCTGGACTCCCACATGGTTGACTGTGGTTCAAGTCCCAGGCCTGGTGGCTATAAAAACTCTGGGCACGTGTGCGTGTGTGCCCATAACCCTAAGAGAAGACCGAAGGAAAAGGGATTGTGTAGCATGGCCATCCACTCCTGGGGTTAGGGGGAGCGATTTCTTGCTTTCTGTTTCTCTGTCTCTCTCGGTCTCTCTGGTGAGTGCACACACCCTAAAGCAAAAATCTCTTTCTAAAAAAAAATAAAAATAAATCTACCACAAAATAAAAGCTTCTGTCCATCAAGTGCCATATAGAAAATAAAGATAAATTAAAAATAAGAAGAAATATCTTCACTAAATGTAATGTGAACGTAATAAGGATAAGATAAACAACTTTGCAGTAAAAGACAGGCATTTCACTAAAGGGGAAACACAAATAAACATTCAAAGACATGCTCTCCTTCATAAGTAATCAGGCAAATGCAAATTAAACCCACAGGATTATTCCATTTCAAATACTCCAGATGCACAAAAATGTCCATCGCTGACAATATCAAGGATCAGTGAAAGTGTGAAAGATCCAACATAGTGTATAAACACTTTAGAAAAACGACTTGGTAATATTTAGCAAAGTTGAAAATGTAAATGCACTATGACCTCACAATTCCATATATTTGTGGTAATATACATAAATACATAAATACATGAAGCATATCTATTGATGTTGATCTCTATTTTAATTTATATCTGTATATGTCTAATATCTACCTACCTAATTGTATATCTATTAATATCTATTTATATGAATAGGGAAACACACATATGCACCAAGAGATACATGTGGGAAAGTTCACATATAAGAAGATTTATACCAAAGCTGAGAAAGGATAGAAACAATTCAAATAGCCCTGACTGGAAATGATAAGTAGTGGCATTTTCATATAATATAATCATATATAGTAATAATAATAAAATACAGCTCTTCATATCAACATGGATAAATATTGCAAATGTGCCATATAGGAAAATAATCCCTTGGAGTCCACGTAGCATGACTCCATTTACACATGATACCAAAACATATAAGGTAAATATATATTTTTAAGCCCCAATGTACTGTGGTTATTTTTAATGTGGGAAGAGGTAGGGTAGACTCAGCAAGGAATAGAAAGGAAATTTGAAAAAAAAAAAATGTTTTTGTTTTGTATTTTTTCCCCTTCAAAATGAGTGACCGGGGATGGGTTTTTTTGTTGTTGTTATTATTACTCCCTTTAATCTACAGGTCTTTAAAATATTCTTTTCTACCTATTTAACCTGTAATAAAAACATTTAAAAATATCTTTGCAATGAAGCTTTTAGAGAATACCATATTTATGTGTCATGATAATAAACAGAAAGCCTTTTGATTATCCAATTATTTCCTATCTCTTTGGGCAGCTTGAAATTGTGCCACTCAGCATTATAAACTGCAAGTAAAGGCCTTTGGAGAAAGGTAACAAATCAGAAATGCAAAATGCCATCACTGATTAATTTATGGAAACCAAATTTTCAGCCTATAAGAACCAGGGGCAAAACAAAACAATAACTCACCAGGGGGCCGTGAGCCCTGAAGTGCGTCGCGTGGCCATGTGTAACTATTTATCACTCCAGGTCTCAAATCTGAGGGGTATCAATCATGCTGCTTACCAGGGCACTGACTGAATATAAATTGGCCTTTCTGGGCATCAATAGGCCTCCTTGTGCCAAGTGATTTGATAGTTCTTTTATTTTAAAACACTTAGGATGGATTATAGAATGAAAGCACACACTTTGGAGTCATTTAGAAAAATCAATTCTAGCCACACTTAAGGACAAAGAAAAATCCTTTTGTTCCTTCTGGTGACATATCTTACTCAATAGACTAGTCCCATGGATGCAAATACATGTACAAGGCAAATTTAGACAGCAGTGTGAGTGTTAACACATGTAGCATGACTTAATATTTGCACACCGTGCACCTCCACAATACTCTTCCAATGTGGAATGTTCAATATGTTCTCAAAATCTCTATTCATAATAGGTCCTCAAAGCCTTAAACATATTTTTACGATTTAGGAGTGGCTTTAGGAGTGGCTTTCTTTGGTTTTTACAAGATGCCAAAAGTCTATGGGAACTAAAGTTTAAAGAATGAAGTGAGTTCTCAAGCTAGTAGGAAATCCTGATTTAGTTTATACTCAGATGCAGTTTTAGGGATAAATCAGTCTTCTCTCTGGATGGTTCATTAAATGTCACTGGTGCCAATTCCCCATAAGGGTGAAAGTCTGGATTTCAGATTCAGGCTTCATTGGGAATCATGGTTCTACAAATTATAAGTCTGAACAAAAGACAAATTACTGAACTCTCAATCTCAACAAACACCCCTGAAAATAAGGACAATCATTACTGTACTGAAAGGTTATGACAATTTTAAAAACACACATATGGCTTTTAGCATATAGTAGTAGCCAATAAATGGCAAATCAAAGTAAAATTAAACAATTTTAAATCTAATTCTGAGATCTTAAATTTAAACAACATTGAGTAGCAGTTAAGTACATGAGTTTTAGAGTTAGACTTGCTTGCATGTAACTCACGAATTGTCCATTTCCTAGATATATAATTTATATCATATTTAGAAAACTGTTGAACATCATAAAGCCTTCTTGACTGAATATGGTTTATGGTAGTATTATTGTTCTACTACAATAATAATATCATGTAGTATTAATACTGAATTGTAGCGCATTCAAATGATAAAGGGAAGTTCACAACTTATAAATGAGGCAAATGGCTTAAAGTAGGAAGATTTGAAAGACCTAGACCTAGACATGCAGGCTTTCCTCTATTGCTTTCCTGGACCACACAGAAGAGAAGTTCAGAAATGTGTCCTCTGGATTCAAATGATCTGGGATTGAATTCCATCTCTGACCCCTTTCCTATCTCTGTGAACTTGAGCAGGTTACATAAACTTTCTGTGGGTCTCCTACCCTCAAGGATTTATGTAAGTGTTGGGGGCTGAAGGCTTGTAAAATTTTGAAAATATCATTTAAGAAAATAAGTACAAGATGACAACTGCAAAGTTAAGTTTCCTGAGTTTGAAATTCATGTCTGGAATCTACCGGGTTGTTAGGTGGAAGCAGGAGAGTTAGGTTTAGCAGGAGAGTAGACATTGTGAAGTTAAGAAAAGCCTCGAAAGAGAACCATCTGACCAAGTGCTGAGTCACAGGGAGATCTGCTTGAGGACTGGTCAGATGAGAAACCAGTAGTGGGTGTTTGAAAAAATAAGGATACGGACTTGGGGGAAAGCAATTGACTCGGACTGATTGTGATGAGGAGTGACTTGCACCTGCTTGTATCTTGTGTTTATAATTAGAACATTTTGAGCTTTTTAAGACAGTATGTCTCGCTATAATCAGTTACAGTAATAAACTCCCCCAGGACCAGCAGATGGCGTAATGGTTGCATTGCTGGACTCCCAAATAGTTGACTGCTGTTCGGGTCCTGTAGGTGGCTTAAGACTCACTCTGGGGATATGCCCAGAGTCCAGAGAGAAGAATGGAGGAAAGAGGATTGTGGCATGGCCATCCCTCCTGGGGGTAGGGGTGGGGATTTCTCACTTTCTGTCTCTGTCTCTCTCTGTCTCTCTAGCAAGCATACACACACTACAGCAATAGCTCTCTTAAAATAAATAAATAAACAAACAAGAAAGCAAACTCACTCCTGCAGCCTCTTCCTCTCATTTCACTGACCATGAAAATAAGCAGCCAGGCTTAGTTAGCCAGGAACAGGGGGATTACATAAATAGATTTTTTTTTTTACTTGAAAAGAGGTGCTGGTGTTGTTTATTCTTTTTTCCCTAAGCTTTATTAAAGTATAATTGACAAAAATAGTATTTAGTTATGTTATATAGTGTAATGTCCTGATATGTTTATACCTTGTGATTCCGACAATCAGGTTACTTCTGCAGAGCTAATTCATTTGTGCCCTTTGACCTACATCTCCCCTGACAACCCCCATTCTGCTCCCTGCATCTCTAGGTTTGACTTGCTTAGATTCTGCATCCGAGCGAGAGGATGCAATATTTGTCTTTCTGTGCCTGACTTATTTCCCTTAGCATAATGCCCGCCAGGGTTGTCCATGCTGTGGTAACTGACAGGATTTATGCATAAATGTTTCAACAGCACCTCGCACTGTATCACACTATATAGACATTTGCTAGTAAGAGCATTTGAATTCTATAAGTATATATCTAGACCCTGTATTTCATAGGAAGAAAGGAAGAAAAAGAGAAAGGAAGAAAGAAAGGAAGAAAAAGATAAATCTTTTTAAGAAGAAAAGAAAAAATAGGCTCATTTTTCTTTGCCTACCTTATACATTTTAGACTGTTAGAGTGTGCCGAAATGCCTAGTTAAGCCAAGGATAGAACTGATTATGGTTAGATACCAAAGAACACACACACACACGCACACACACACCTTGAAAAGATAAGAAAGGATTCAAAAACGACCAGAAGCAAGTACCATAGCTGAAGGTTCTCTTTTTTCTGCTGGTGGTTTTGTGGTTTGTTACAAAACCAGAGTAAGCACTGTGCCTGGCCCAAGCTAGCCTAGGCTACGCTCCGGGGAAAACACGAGTTTACCTTTTCAGGTCTGTACTGCCACCCACACCCATGGTTAATCTCCACACCTGAGATGCAGAATTGACCAAGTAAGTTTGTCCACGATGATCTGAGTATTATTAATTTTGTGTTTTATGTGGTGTCTTTTATTTACACAGAGACAAGTGATGATTAATAGAGAAAGGATCCCTAATCGCATATTTAACAGAACTAAAGAATAAAGTTAACTTCTGTCTGGAAGCTTGGCGAAGTCCTCTGGGTCATATATATAATAACTTTAATTCAACTAGAATAAATGTGCCTTTGTCTGTTTAACTATTTGGAGGCTAAAATAAATAAACCATCCAATTTGCCTCTCTACCGAGTTTCAAATACAAAATCTGTAATAGAAAGAACATGCCCTTTTCTAAGTTTCCCCAGGTTTACTAAAATTTTTGGTCTACCAAGAACTGAATTTTTTTTTCCAAGTATAATTCCAAAGCCCAGAATAGGAAATAGCACAATTTCTGGATGGACTTCGTAACTATCCTTTTCATATATGAAGTGAAGTCCTTGTTCTGAATAACAAGTTTGTCATATCTAACTAAATGCAATTTATCTTAAGTGTGACATTTCTGGCATGGTCATGGTTATGAATCTGGTTTATTCAATTAGAACTTGGTAGAAATAGATTCTTATTGAACCTTTGCAAATAACTACTTCTCGTGGAAAATAAAGGGAATTAATAAAGGCCCAGATAATATTGCAATCAGGGCTAATCAAAATGTGTCTTTATTTTCTACAGAACTATTATTCTGAAGTTCTTCTAATGATTCATTAGCTTATAATATGTCTTAGAATTTTCGAATAAGACATTTGTCCTAGATTCTGAAAAATCAATTGAAATAAGTCTTAAGGAATTTCATTTTAGTGCACATAAGTATATTCAACTATTGAAGTTTTAAGTCATAATGAATCAAAAGGAGTTTATCTGATGCCCATCAACTAATAAAACTTGAAAACAATGCCAGCTGGGCCAGTTCTGTGGCCTGGTAGTTAAGGCAGTCAGACTCCACAAGGCCAATTATGTGGTTCATGTCCTGGACCTGGTGGCCCGCGGTGACGATCTCCCCACAAGAACATGCCTCTTGCAAAGGACCTCCTTCATCCCTCTCCCGAAGAGGAGAAGAAGAAACACAAGAAGAAGCGCCTGGTGCAGAGCCCAAATTCCTACCTCATGGCTGTGAAGTCCCAGGATGCTATAAAACCACCACTGTCTTTAGCCATGCACAAATGGTAGTTTTGTGCGTTGGCTGCTCCACTGTCCTCTGCCAGCCTACAGGAGGAAAAGCGAGGCTTACAGAAGGATGTTCCTTCAGGAGGAAGCATCACTGAAAGCATCCTGAGTCAAGATGAGTGGGAAACCATCCCAATAAACACATTTGGGATATGTCCAAAAAACAAGAAATACCCAGCACATGTGTGTGGGTACCCAAAACGCCTCAAATAGGGCAAAATGCAGGAGAAGTGATTGCAGTGTGACCATGATCCTTGGGTCATGCGTCCTCTCTCCTCTCTCTTTCCATCTTTCTCTCTGTCTCACTCTGGCAAGTAAACGTGCCTTCTAGCAATAAAATAAATAGTATTTCTTTTATTTGTTTTATTCAGTTCTACAAAAGTAATGCCTACTTGTGAAGCTATACTAACATACTAAGTTAAATACTGAAATATCAAAAGGAGAAAGTGTAAAAGTAAAATGGGATAATAAAAAATTAAAGCATTGTTAAATTATTTTGTTGCTTGAAAGTTTAGAAGAAATATTGATTAGTTTTAGACTTTGTAAAATTAAACATAGATACAGTTTTTAAAAAATAATTATTTTCTTAATTTTATTTATCATTATTTTTATTTTCAGTTTGACCAGAGAGAGGCAGAGAGAGAGAAGGAGAGAAAGCAAGCTGCCAGGTCTGGGACTCGAACCATGGTCAGCCATGTGGGAATCCAATCCCCCTAACTACCACACCAGCTGCTGACCCCCATAGATAAGTTTTAAGAACAGTTACTTCAAAAAAGAAAAAGGAGAAAAATGAAGAAAAGAAAAATCCTATTAGTCTAAGACATTACAAGAAAGAGAAAAAAATCATAGAAAAAGACAAAACAGAAAGTCAAGATGGAAACTCTGAATGACAGGTTAAGACACATGGGCACTTGGGCCATCTAGGTGGTGTGGTGGTTAAGGCAGCTGGATCCCACATGGTGAGTATGTGGTTTGAGTTCTGGCCCTCATGGTTTGGAAAATACACTAGACACATGCATGCCCCAAATTCTGAGAGGAGAATGGAGGAGAAGGGATTGTGGCATGGCCACTTCCCCTTGCGGGGGGTGTGATTTTTCACTTTCTCTTTGTCTCTTTCTGTCTCTCAAGGAACACATGCACTCTATAGGAAAAAAAAAAGATATATGGGGATTCAAATGAGAAGATGTAACACAAATTATAAATCCAATTGTAGCTCCAGAAGAAAAAAATAAAGAATAAAACCGAGATATATGTGTAATGATAATAAATAATTTCTCTAACTGTGTGCCAATTTATAGATCATTTTATAATGGTGGAAAATTCTGTCAGATTGCACTATGGAGAGGTTTTTGTTTTTGTTTTTGTTTTTGTTTTTCTTATTGGGCGCATGCGCTCGCCAGAAAGACAGAGGGATAGAAAGTGAGAAATCCCCCTTCCCCCCCAGAGGGGATAGCCACACCGCAATCCCTTCTCCTCCATTCTTCTCTCGGGATCCTGGGCATGCATGCACATGTGCCCGGCGTGAGTTTAAGCCACCGGGTCCGGGACTCGAACCACAGTCAACTGCATGGGAGTCCAGCGACATAGCCATTATGCTAACTGCTGATCCCCAGATTGTACTATGTAGAGTCAGACATACTGGCACAATGTGTACCCAGAGGTTTACAGAAGAATAGTCATAGCATACTCAGGAAACATCAGAAGCAAATAACCCCAAATATCCATCTACAGAGGGAACATGCCTTATGGTTGATGCAAGCAACATTGCAGTAAACAATAGTTAAAATGAAAGATTATCAGCTACAACTGTCAGCAAGAGAGACTTTCATGATAATACTTAGTTAAAAAGGACATTACAAATAATATATACAGTATTATACAACTTATGTAAAGCTAGAACACACAAAAACTAACCAGCCTATTGTGCAATCATGTTAAGGAAATAATGAATACAAAATGTAAAGTCTCTTCTATCCATGCTGAGCAAAAGGTAAATAAATCTCAGCCCCTGTACTATAGTTTGCACCACTGCTGGGAGGGTAGAAGCCACTGAGAGGCACAGATTGGGTTCCCAGGCCATCCTGAGTATCTGTGGTCCTAAATGGTGGTGATGGTGGGGGGGAGCTGAGACAACACAGAGAGGGATTCCTATTTCCGTCTCTCTGCCTTTCTCTCTCTCTAATAAAAGAAAAAAGGTAACCAAAAAAAGAAATCAAATCAGAAAAGGACTGGTTTCAGGTAAATGGTTATTTTCTTTTCTTATGTTAATTGTTTGTATAGGGAGTTTATTATTCTTTGTGTCTTAAGTTTCCTTCATACAGAGTATTTTATTATAAAATAATGGCATATGTTTTATCTTTGTTTTTCATTGATTATGCCTTGAGTGTATCTCTTTTAACTTTGATGTTGTGATTTCTATTCAGATAGATGTCATAATTAAAATATTTTAGAGTAATTTTATATATGTCTTTTTTATGAGAATAAGAGTTGAAACTCATCAAGTGTTCTTTTAATAATCAGTTGGAATGTTTATCTTTTGACCTACTTACATGATTTACATTCCAAAATAATAAATCATATTTGCAAGTTAGTGGTGAATTTTTTGGTACATTATTCTCTTGATGCACTGTTGGATTTGATCCACAGTATTTTGAATACTCATAAGTCTCTTTGATCCACAGTTTTCTTTTATGTGCCATCATTATAATGTTTTGAAATCATTTATACTTGCTTCATGAAGTGAATTGAGTGGCTTTACATCTCTTACATTTTCTGGAAAAACAGAATAATGTAGCATAGGAATTGGCTATTACCCACAAGTTTGAAATACTTCAAATGGGAACATCTGACCCCCAAAGACTTTAAGAAATAATTATTTAATAACCTTTAAAGCATTTTGCATGAGTGTTAAAATAATCACCTTTTCAACCTGATCTTATTTTCTTAATTTATACTCATATATTAACAGGAAAAAAATAAAAAATAAAAACCACCTCCTCTTGGTTGGGATTTTCATATTAAGTATATAAAGTAAATCATTTTAAATCCTTTTTACATGCCATATCTCCACCCCCATGATTTCTTTTTATTTCTTTTTTCATTTTCAGATTTTTCAGAAGTGTGTGTGTGTGTGTATACACATATTATTGCAATTTTTTTCAGAGTTTGTTTTCAAATGTATTTAACAGTACAGCTATTTCAGTGATTTGTTTTCTCATTTATGTATTTCTGCCTGGGTCTTCTGTATTACTTCCTTGCTCCTGAGATATTGGCCAAATAGACCAAGACCATGTGGATCATGGGCCCGAGAAAGCATATATTGATCCAGTATTTGTAAAAGATTCAAACTGAAGGACAAAACTGAGATAGCAAACTATATTAGAGAAAGAAGAAAATCAGAAACAGATACACCTCTGAAGTTGCATGCAGAATCTAGGACACTTATTGCAGGGGTTTAAAAAGCAGGTGGTGAAATGTGTGTCCTGAGTTTTGCCCAGGAACTTTAAGGAACCAAAATACGTATGGACCTGGAAGAGTCACTTGCTGCCAGGAGGGTTCATTGTTTCAGAAGAAAATTACAGTGCACTTGTCACGAGATTCTAGCTTTGCCCAACTTTAAGATATTGTGTGAATCAATAAAATGTGAAAAGTTTAATATGGAAGAGAGGGAGGGGAAAGGGGGAAAAAGTGTAAAAGTATGCTTAATTGACAAAAATGAGAAGTTATTTGCTGATGATAATGTACTTGGCAATATCCTTGTCTTGACTGACATGTATGATATTAGTGTTGGAAAAAGAAATATATACTGTAAAGACATGATAAAATGTAAATTAAAACAAATATATTTTTTAAAGGCTTGTCAAGGAGACTTTCTTCAGGATGATATCACCCAGATGTTAGCTAAGTTTGCTCAAAAGGCAGTCTCTCCAAATGTGTTACTATGATGGGTCTTTTATAGAGAAACACTTTGCTACCATCTTCAATTTAGTCCACATAACGCAAATGAAGGATTGAAACTTGTGTAGCTCTGACTGGTCAATTCAAGCAGCAGTCCCATTGGTCCATTATTGAAGCTGGTATTTTGATTGGTCGTTCTGCTGTTGCCTGCATCCTCATTGTCTCCCTGCAGTGGGTCTCAAACTTCGGTAAGTCAGTCTTCCCATTGTATGTGACTAATGCTGGCCAGTTACCTTGGCAGCAGGTCGGAGTTCTGATGTGGTACTATGTAGAGAACTTTGGCTTCTACCTTATACTTCTGAGACTTTGGAGGTAGAAGGATTGTTTTTGATTATTTAGCTTGGCTTTGGCTTCCACCCCGCCCCCCACCCCCAGAAATTTGGAGACAGCTGCTACGGAGTGCAATGCACAATGAATGGATGTGGAGGCTACATGCACTTGCCTATTAAGATTATGGGTCTGCGGGACCAGCAGTTAGTGTAATGGTTATGTCGCTGGACTCCCACGTAGTCAACCGCGGTTCGCGTCTGGGGCCTGGGGGCTTAAAACTCACTCTGGGCATGTGTGAGTGCGTGCCCAAGATCCAGAGAGGAGAAAGGAGGAGAAGGGATTGTGGCAAGGCCATCCCCCCTGGGGGGTGATTTCTCTCTTTCTGTCTCTCTGTCTCTCTCTGTCTGGCGAGTGCATGCACCCTAAAACAAACAAACAAACAAAACTCTCAAAAAAAAATGATTATGGGTCTGTGTGAACACACCTGGTGTGTTTTTCAAGCCATCAGGGTTAGTATTTGAACTGCAGTTGGCCATGTGGGATCCAACTCTTCGCAGTGCTTAACCACTACTCTATGGACTGGCCCAGGAAACTCTTTTAATACTCTCCATTTGTTCTTCACTTTGATGTGGCATAAACTTTAGCATGTGGTATTCCCAAACTTTAAGGTGAATCCTAATCACCTAAGTCTCTTTAAAGTGCAAATTCTGATCCAGTTGAATAGGGCTTTCTTTTATGCATTTCTAACAAGGTCCTAATGATGTGGTTAGATCCAGAACCAGAGCCACACTTTGTGTAGTGAAGTCATTGGCTTAGTCTGTGCTGCTATAACAAAATTCTTTAGATTGAATAAGTGATGAATTACAGAAATCATTGCTCACAGTTCTGAAAGCTGCGAAGTCTATGATTAAGAGACCAGCAATTTCAGTGTTTGATGAGGGCCTGGTCACTGATTCCAAGATGGTACCTTGAATATGTATCCTTACATAGAAGAAGAGAGAAAGTGGTAAAATGGGACCTAACTAATTCCCTCCTGCTCTTTCATAAAGCACTAATCCCATCCACTCACCTCCTAAAGGCCCTACCTTTTTATACTACTACATTGGGAATTAAGTTTCAACATAGACACTAACGTTCAAACCATAGGAGGTGTGGATGTGGTTTCAGTATTTTTGTGTGCCCCATGACATAAAGGGGGGCTGAGGGTCTGGATGAGAGACCCTTCCTTCATAGTGCGCACAGCAAGAGCAAAATGGCCTAAGACTGAAGGCTACCAGCTATGCCCTCCAGATTAAAGAACAGATGGGAGTCAATGACAAACCTTGGAGGTCTGAATTGCTAGAGAATGCTAAAGAGAGCTGGGTCATTAAAAAGATGTAGTGGAACATCCAAGTAGCACATATCCTAGTAGAGAAAATAAATCATGACGTCCATCAAGATTTCAGGAAAAGAACAGTAGAATTTCTAGGGACATGTGCCAAAATGTTGAAAAAGAAGAAAAAGAGTGAGAAAGATACCAGATGGGAAGATGAATTTTTTTCATTGACAGAGTATATAACAAAAAAAAAAAAGGAAAAAAAAAAAGAAAAGGAGTAACCTGCAAAGGTAGGTGATTGGTAAGGTTAACACTGAAGTATTTTTCACTGCTACTTAGCAGTTTGTATATATGTGTGTGTAGGTGGAGAAAGCTGATGACAAGGAAAATTAGTTCAGTCAGAGAAAACAAGTCCGAGTCCTTTGACACCACAGGCATAGTGCCTGAGACCCAGAATACTTTCAGGATCCCATGAAAATGTCTTCATTTATTTTATAAATCAGAAGAAAAAAATTAACCTGAAGGTCAAAGAGTAATTTGTCTTTATATCAGTTACATAATAAAACACACCTTTTACTATGTGGTTATTTAAGGAGGGGGCTAAAGAGTGCAGAGGACCCTTGAAAGTCCTAGCATGGCACTGCAAGTTACAATGCCTTTACATAAATAAATTCTGGCTTTCCAAAAACAGAAGAGGATATGGCTTATGTCATTCTCACAGTTCTCAAATATACGTATTTTTATGACCTCCTTTTATAAATTAGGTCTTGAAGAATATAAATGATGAAGATCTGGTTCCAATTCCCTGCAACTCTTAAGTCCAAACACGTAAGCATAGAAGATGCTCTGTTTCTAATCTAAGGAGACTTCTGTCAAGCCTGGGGTAAGGTAACTGACACTAATTATGTACATCGCTCTGGACATCCACACACAGCTGCCAGCTGCGCCCGACCCTTATCAAATATTCCTGTAGAAGACTTAATTAAGTGATGTTTGTGATTCCTTCGGCTGAATCTCCAGTCTGAAACTCTCTCTACTACCATCTTGCTCCTAATAGCAGCACTGTGCTTTTTAAGACTTCCAACTCTTCTACCCAAAGCACCAGTCCTACCGATTAGTCATTCCAAAAAAACTGTTTATCTATTTACTATTAAGGAATATCTATTTGATTAATTATTGTCAATTGTACTATAGCAGAGTTTCTTTCAAACCTTCTTGTGAAAGTTTTGGTCTTTCCACCTATTCAAGGAAGAAAACTGAAGCTCAGAATGAGTGGGCTATTCATGTTACCAAACTTACCTTCTCTAATATCTATCATTATTCCCCTCATCTCCCACAACCTTACTACCAACAGATTCACACCATCAGTTCTAAGATTCTGAAATAACACAGAATGAAACCTTTATCAGCTCCTTTTCTTTCTTAACAAAAATCGGGGGATGTGACAAGCTAAGTGTGTATTGACATTTTCACAAATATTTTTGTAAGTATTAAATTATAGTAAATGTCAGTATCAAATATCTAAAGTTGTATAAACCAGCTAACCCACAATTTAGAAGCTCAAAACAGTTGTCAACTATTTACTTCTAGTCCCACTAGGCAGGCCTGGTGGGGCCCAGGGTTGCATCTGGGCTTGCTCAGTCATCTGTCAGCTTGACAGATAGCTAGAAGTTGGCTAGTCCTGAATATCCACACTCACACACCTGACAGCTGACTTGCTCTCAGCTGGGGTGATGAGCATAACTGTCACATGTCACATGTTTCATCATCTAACCAGCCAGTCCACACATTCACTTGGTGACTTGGAGCCCCAGGAACAGTGAAATAGTACAAGCTCAGGTTTTTACTGTGTCCTATTTGTTATTGTCCCACTGGCCTAAAAGAGTCACATGGCTAAAGCACAGGAAGTTAGTGTATATGCATATTCTACAAGGGCACCATTACTGGTAGACATAATCAAAGAAGAAGATGCTTTTGCAACAAGGCATCCTGTTTTCCAAGCCAGCCCTCCTAGTCTTCCTCTTACCATCATAACATAGTAACCATCCTCAGGACAGGATAATGAGAGCATTATCCAAGGTGTTTGTAAAGTTACACTTTCACATGACCAGTGATTCTTCTTGGTTTCACAGATAAAACCAGAAATAGCTATTGAGTTGTCAGAAAAGTCATGACACATTTTTGCATAAAAAAAACAGAAAAAATATGACTTTTCTGGCAACCCAATAATATTCTAGAATCTTATTTGGGGATACTATTGATCTTCACATTTTTTAACTCATCCATTTTTCAGAACCACTCAGGTTTTACTTTTGGACATATGCTTGTTTAAAAGAAATTTTACATCAATGCTGAGTGAATATGTCTGAATTACCAGGAGTAAACACACTCTATCTGGGGTAGGTTTATTGACAGGAACTTACTGAGATAGAATTGGTAGCAGATAAAGGTTTTTTTTCTGCTGTTAATTACCACGTGGGGGTAGCACCCATGGATATAGCAAGTCTGGAGGACATAGTCCAAGGACAATTTTAGAAGGTGTGGTAGAGTGGTGGTTAAGGCACTGGACTTCAACATGGCCAACTATGGTTCATGTCCCAGACCTAGTAGCTTGAAACTCACACCAGGCACATGTGCATGCATGCCCAAATTCCCAAGAGGAGAATGCAAGAGAAGGAATAATGGCATGGCCATCTCCCTGGGGGATAACAAAAACCTAAAACAAAATGAAAGAGACAATCAAAAGAAGTGATAAGGACCCACCAGCTCCCAGCCCTGATTGATTCTCTTACCCAAGACTCATCACCTGAGACCAGAAGTTCTCAAATATTTTGGTCTCTAAACCTTTTTAAAATCTAAACATTATTGAAAAAGTATTGATCTTCAAAACAAATTTTAGGGTATAGCAGTTAAGCCCTGTGCATGGGAACCAAAACCCGTGTGGCTGACAGCATTTTGAATCCCAGTCTCAGAGGCTTGAAAAACATTCAGCACCTGTGTATGTGTGCCCGGGATCCTGACAGAATGGAGAAAAGGTGGGAAATGTATTATGACATGGCCACACCCCACTGAGGGGTGCTTTCTCTCTTTCTCCCTCTCTCTTTCTCTGGAAAGCACGTGTACCCTATGGCAGCTAAAAAAAAAAAAAGAAAAAAAAAAGTTCACATGAGTTATATATGTTGGTTTACTTTACCAGAAGCAAAGCTGATAACATTTAAAATATGTTTATTCACTTAGAAGCAATAAACCATTTATATGTCATCATAAACAAGAACATTTTTAATGAATGTTTTTTCCAAAGCAAGAAAACAGCAAAAACAAAATTAAAGTCATTGTTTTACATTTTTGGGAAAAGTCTTTAATGTCTGACTTATTGCAAAACACCTAGACTTTGATATTTCCTTCTACACTCAGTCTGTGATATACATGCCATTTTCTAGAAAACACTACACTGATAAGAAGAGCAGAGTTAAAAGGCTAATAACCTCTGGGTATTATTATGAGAATAATATTGATGGTACAGACCCCCTGAGACTATTTTGGGGTTCCCAGGGATTCAGACTGTGGCAGGATTTCAAGGAGCTCTGCAGGAGGTTAACTTCCGCTTTGGCAGAAATCTGCCTATAATCCGTCTTGTACAAGTTAATTCTGAAAAGAAAGAAAAAGATAGGCATTATGCAGCCGTGCGGCTTTTCAATATCAAACATCCCTGAAGAATACAGATAGAGATAGAGACAGGAAGGATGTAGCATATTTATAAGTGTTTACAAAGTGGCCTATTTAAAATTCTAAATAATAAATGATCTTCATATAATTATTATTACTTTTTTCTTATTTACATTTAATCATGTCTTTACAGTGTATGACATTTTTTTTCAGTACAAATACCATGCATGTCAGTCAAGACAAAGATATTACTATATCCATTATCATCAGCAAATAGCTTCTCATCTTTTTGTCAATTAAGCATACTGTTACTTGTTTTTTTCTTCCTTCCCTTTCTTCTCCCTCCCTTCTATGCTAAACTTTTTCTTTTTCACATTTTATCAATTCACAAAAGATCTTTAAAAATATGGACAAAGCTAAAATCTAGTGACAAGTGCACAGTAATTTTCTTCTGAAACATTTTTTTCCTCTTTCCATTCCCCCTTTTACTAGAGAGAGGTATAAACTAACTTATTTGCAAAGAAAAAAAAATTAGATTAATCTCAATTTGGTCTGTTATTTGCAGAAAGCCCCATAAGAATTCAATTTCGGATGCAAGGCAACAGATACTATTTGTATTATTGAACTTATGCAAATAACCATTCACTTTCCCAGAGTCTCACATTTAGTGTTATAGCCAGAGCAAGATTTTTGATTTCCTAATTCACTAACCAAGTGCTCTTTTACTTATTTCACTTATTCTTTCCTGAGACGTGAATCCAACCACAGTAATCAAACTCAGGAGGTTTTCCAGGGCTGACCCAAATTTGTTCATTTATTCTTTCTTCATTTCTTTTTCTTTCTCTCCATTCCTTTTTTCCTCCTTTCCTTCCTTTCTTTCTCCCTTCATTCCTCTCTTCCTTCTTTTCCTTTCTTCCTTTTTCCTTTCCTCACTCCCCTCCTCCCTTTCTTCGTTTTTATACTAGAAGGCACATGTGCCCACCAGAAAGAGAAAAAGAGGGAAAGGGAGAGGGAGAAAGCACCCTCGTGGGGAATAGTCACACCCGATTCCTTCCTCCATCTCTCCCTCCTTTGGGGATTTTGGGCAGTCTCGCACAGGCACCTGACATATTTCTCAAGCCATCCAGCAGGGACTCAAACCACATGGTGAGCTATGTTGGACCTAGATGCTTTAACCTCCAGGCCACATAGCTGGCTTCCAACCCTAATTATTATTTAAATCAGGATAATTGCTATCCATGTCAGTGACTTGCAGCACAGAGGTGGGAACTTGGGAGATAGAATGGCATACTTTATAAGACCTCAGCAAGTAGCTCTACTTCTCTGGGCCTCCATTTTTTAATATGTAAGATGCAGGTGACAATAGTGAATGTGTGAAATTTTTGAAAGGAACATACTGAATATTATCACATACAGTGAATGTGCTTGATATGATCAGTTTCTTCCTAGCCTTAGAAATATATTGTCAGTGATTGTTCCAGGATGTAGTTGCCTTGTCCAGCCATCTGAAACAGAAGAAAACACTAGAAGTTAAATGTGTGTATTCTTTTTCATGAGAGTTGATGACTTCTACTTGCATCTTTCTTTAGAAGAGTAAAAGGGTTTCTAATGCCTCCAGTGTTTTAATTAGATATCATTGTAACTTGTGAAAGGTTCCTTGGACTTCCTTATATACTGTGCATCTGATACCAAACTAGGGACATGTAACAAGTGTACAATAAATGTTGGAGAAAGAAAGAAAGAAAGAAAGAAAGAAAGAAAGAAAGAAAGAAAGAAAGAAAGAAAGAAAGAAAGAAAGAAAGAAAGAAAGAAAGAGAGAGAGAGAGAGATACTGTCAGGACCAGCAGGTGGCATGGTAGTTAAGGCTCTGGACTCCCACATAGCCGACTGTGATTTGAGTCCTGGATCTGGAGGCTTGAAAATCACACCAGATATGTATGCCCCAAATCCCAAGTGGAAGGTGGAGAAAAAGGAATTACCATATGGCCATCCTCTAGGGAGGTATAATTTATCACTTTCCCTTTCTCTGTCTTTGCCTCTCTCTCTGGTGTGTGCATGTACCCTATGGCAAAAACCTAAAATAAATAAATACATAAAAATCATACTGTCAGGCTTGAATATCCTGAATACTGAAGTAAACTCAGCCTAATTTTGTTTCTAGAAGAAATTCTATCCCCGTGAAAGACTAAAGGTAAGAACCACCAAGAAAGCAAAAACACTACTCTATGTGAGTTCAAAACACAAACTCTCTGTAGGGCTGAAAGGAATTGAGAGAAGAAGAAATTGCTATTCTTCAGCTAAATAAGTGAATTAGAGTTTGTATACAAAACAAAGACTTCTTAAAGATGGCCAGAGGAAAGAAAGGACAAGTTTGGCCTATCTGAGATACTTTGAATTTCTTACTAAGTAGGTTGCCTAAATCCCTATGAAGTCAGAGGAATTGCCTCTCTTTGTTCCCTATACTTACAGGTCAAACAGAGTTTGCACATTTTACTTATAATCATTTTACTTTGCAGATGGTTGGAACAGCTAAATAGTTCACTGAAAAAAAAAATAGTAGAAAAGGTGCTAGAAAAGAGAGGGAAACTAACATTTAAGAAAACTTACTTTCTGCTATTCACTTTTACAAATGCAATCCAACAAATTCCATCAAGAATTTTACAAGGTAGGTTTTATTGTTCTCATTTTGCTGATCTGAAAATGAAAGAGATGGTAATTTGCCCACGGCCCCACAGTCTATCTGGATCTAACTCTTGTGCTTACTCTCTCTCTCTCCTTTCCTTCTGGGTATGATAGATACTTGCAAATCAATGAAGGGTAGTGATGACGAAAGAAGAAATTTTACTGATCTATTGGCCCTAAGGGGTAGGAACAGAAGCATTTAAGTTTCAACTTATTAAGAAAGAGATTTTTTGCTCATTATAAAGAACTATCCTATGGAACAGTCAAAAATACTATGGGACATTTTGGGAGGTAATTTTAAACCACTAAATGGTCAACAGTTAGTGATAGAGATATAAGTTCACTTCTGACAGTGATTCAGGTGAGAATAAATGGGACAAATAATACAATTTTTGGAAAACCTTTGAATCTGGAGACTTTATTTCTAAAATGGGCTGATTTTTCCATAAAACACTTGCCAAGTTTTCCCACATTTATCCTCTCAATGTCCTTTCTTCATTTCCCCCCTAAATTCCTAGGATAAAACCAGATTTATCCTTAAGAGATACAGATTGAATTATAGTCCTGTTTTATGGATCTGAACATAGAACAAGTTGAGCAAAGAAAGGATGTTATTTCTGAAGATCAATTGGTCTCAAAGAGTGGAATCAACCAACAATGATGAAATCTATAGAGTATTATAACTTTTATTTTAGTTTTTTGGGTTTTGCCATAGGGCATGTGCACTCACCTGAAAGAGACAAAGAGAGAGTGAGAAATCACCTCCCAGGGGAATGGCCTTGTTGAAATCTCTTCTCCTCCATCCTCCTCTTGGGATTTTAGGCATGCACGTACACATCTGCAGTGTGATTTTCAAGTCAGTAGGTCTGGGACTCACACACTCAGGTATGAGGAGTCCAGTACCTTAACCCCAACACAATCTGCTGGCCCCATAGTCCTATTATTTTTAAATTGGATAAAATTACTATTTTTAAGAAAGCTTTATTGACACACAAGTCACATACCATACAATTCACCCATTTAAAGGATACAATTAATTGACTTTCAGTATATTCACAGTATGTATTCCCATATATACATCCATCATCAGAACCCATTTTAGAAGATTTTCTCAAAAAAAAAATTCTAGGGGCCAGCAGTTAGCATAATGGCTATATCGCTGGACTCCCACGAAGTCGACCACGGTTTGAGTCCCGAATCTGGTGGCTTAAACTCACGCCGGGTGCGTGTGCGTGTGTGCCCACGATCCCGAGAGGAGAAGGGATTGTGGCGTGGCTATCCCCCCTGGGGGGTGATTCCTCGCTTTCTATCTCTCTGTCTCTGTCTGTCTGGCGAGCGCATGCACCCTATAGCAAAAACATCTCCAAAATAAATAAATAAATAAATTCTATAACTTACAACTAATGCCTCCTTTTAGACAGCCAATAGTCTACCTTCAATCTCTGTTGAAATTTCATAGAAATGGAATCGTAAAATATGTGGTCTTTTATGACTGGCATTTTTATTATTTTTTTATTTATTTATTTTTTGGGGGGATCTTGGGCATGCACGCACACACGCCTGGTGTGAGTTTTTTTTTTTTTTGGAGAGGTTTTCACTGTAGGGGGGCGTCGCTC
>NW_006159671.1:1896538-1914205 GCF_000334495.1 Tupaia belangeri chinensis | reverse complement strand
GAGAAATCACCCCCCAGGGGGGGATGGTCACGCCACAATCCCTTCTCCTCCATTCTCCTCTTGGGATCTTGGGCACGCACGCACACGCGCCTGGCGTGAGTTTTAAGCCACCGGGTCAGGGACACGAACCGCGGTCGGCTACGTGGGAGTCCAGCGACATAGCCATTACCCTAACTGCTGGTTCCCGACACCTGGTGTGAGTTTAAGCCACTGGGTGCGGGACTCAAACCACAGTCAGCTACATGGGGGTCCAGCAACATAGCCGTTATGCTAACTGCTGGTCCCTATGACTGGCATTTTTAAATTGTAATATTTTCATGGTTTATCTATATTTTGGCAGATATTAGTACTTTATTTCTTTTTTTATTGATGGATAATATTCCCTTGTATGGAAATTATATATTTTATTTATCCATTCACCAACTGACAGATATTTGGGCTCTTTTCTCTTTTTGGCTATTATGAATAATGCTGTCAAAACATCTGTGCCCAAGTTTTTGTGTGGACTGTACTTTCATTTATCTTGGGTATGTTTCAAAATGTAGATTTGCTGGGTCATATGGTTAAGTTGTTTAACAACTTGAAAAACTGCAACAATATTTATTTTCCTAAGTACTTCATTTTATATTACACCAATATTGTGTGGGTGTTACAATTTCTTCATATCTTCACAAACACTTGTTATCAATTTTTGGGGGGGGACAGGGTTTGGCCATCATACTTCTCCCATCTCAGCTTCCCAGTTGGGACTATAGGCACATGCCACCTTGCCCAGTTCCTTTTAAGACAGAATCTCCCTACGTTTTCCAGGCCAGACTCAAGTTTGTGATCCTCCTGCCTCAGCCTCTCTGAGTGGTTAGGATTACAAGTGGTGCCACTGTGGCCCAGCCTTTAGGTTGGGCCAGGAGTTGAACCAGGCCTTCCACTGGACCCCATGAGCAGAATATGCCACTGAGGCTGGGTCTATTACCTGTCTTTTTAATTATAGTTATCCTGGTAGGTATGAAATGGCATCTTACTGTGGTCTGGGTTTGTATTTCCCTGGTAGCTAATGATGCTGAGTTTATTTTTAATGTGTGTGTTGGTCACTTGTATATCTTCTTTGTAGAAATGTCTATTTGAGTATTTTGCTTACTTTTTAAATTGGGCTATTTGTCTTTTTATTATTGGATTATATTTTTTCTGTGTTCTAGATATATGTCTTTATGAAATACATTATTTGAAGTAAAAAATTTCATTCATTCTGTGAACTATCTTTTCTGTTTATTAATTGTGTCCATTGAGGTATAAAAGCTTTTAATTTTAATAATGTAAAATTTACCTAATTTTTTTTATTGCATGTACTTTTGGCCAAATGAATAAAACCTTTGCCTACTCTAGAGGCACAAATATATATATATATCTATATTTTTCTAAAAGTTTTATAGTTTTAGATAATAAGTTTTGGTCTTTGATTCATTTTGAGTTTGTTTTTGTATGTGTTCTGATGTATGGATTCAAGTTCATTCTTTTGTCATTCAGTTGTCTCTGCATCACTGGTTGAAAATAACATTCTTTTCTCATCGAATTATTTTGGTACCTTTGTAGAAAATCAACTGATCATAAATGTTAGAATTTATCTCTTCTCTCAATTCTCTATTTTTATGCCAGTACTATACTGCCTTAATTACAGTGACCTTGTAATAAGTTTTGAAAACAGGGAGAATGAAACCTGTATCTTTGTTCTTCTTCAAGATTATTTTTGCTATTCTGGGTCTTTTTAATTTTTTTTGGGGGGAGAGGTTTTTGCTAAGGGCACGTCTGCTCTCTAGAAAGACAGAGAGAGACAAAGAGACAGAAATCAAGAAATTACTCCCCAGAGGGGATGGCCACACCACAATCCCTTCTCTATTTTCCTCTCGGGATCTTGGGCATGCACACACACATGCACGGTGTGAGTTCAAGCCACCGGGTCCAGCACTCAAACTGCAGTTGACTACATGGGAGTCCAGTGACATAGACATTACACCAACTGCTGGTCCCACTATCCTGGGTCTTTTGAATTTTAGGATCTGCTTGCCAGTTTCTGTAAAAAAGTCATCTGGAATGTTGATAAAGATTGAATTGAATATGAAAAACAATTAGGGGAGGATGCTATCTTAATAATATTAAATTGTCTGATCCATGAACAATGTTTTGTAGTTTTCAGTCTTAACATTATTTTTATTAATTTTATTTCTAAACATTCTTGATGTTATTATAGATATATTTTTTTCTTAATCTCATTTTTGGTTTCCTCTGATAACATATAGACATGTAATTAATTTTTGTGTATTCATCTTATTTTACTACCAGATAAGAGAATGGAAGGCAATTATCATTGATGAATATATTATAAATGAAAAAAAAATCAGTGAACTATTAGCATACTATTTTCAAAGTACATTAGAAGAATAATTCACCATTATCAAGTGTGATTTTACCCTGGAGGTCAGGGTTCAGCATACTCAAAGCAATAAATGTGTTTTGCCATAACAGAAGGAAAGGCAGAAACCATATGATTATCTCAGTAGGTGTATAAAAGTTTTAAGCAAATTCAATATTCTTTCATGACAAAAACTTCAAAATAATTAGGTATGAAAGGAATGTTTCTCATCACAATAAATGCATTTAATGACAAGCCCACAGGTAACATCATATTTATAGTAAAGCTTGAAGTCTTTTCTTCTGAGATCAGGGAAAAGATAAGGATGCACATTACCACCATTTCTGGTACTTTAGAGTACTAGAAATCCTATAGTCAGAGTAATTAGGCAGTCAAAGGATATAAAAGGTATTCAAACAGGAAAAGAAGAAATAGTCTCTGTTGATGAGCTGATTTTTTTTCCAAATTATTCATTCAATCTTATCCATCATTATTATTTTTTTTAAATCTGCTATAGGGCACATGTACCCACCAGAGAGAAAGAGAGAGAGAGGAAAAGCGAGAAGCAATCCTCCAGGTCTTGACCAAACTACAGTTGGCCAGTAGGAGTCCTTAAACACCACACCACTTTTTGTCCCCAATGACCTGATCTTAAATCTAGAAAACCCTAAATATGTCTCCAAAAAACTGTTAATAACTGACAAATTCAGTAAGTTGCAAGATAGAAAATAAACTTAGAAAAATGTATTTCTATACAGTAACTGTACTATCTGAAAAAAAATAAGAAAACAATACACTTACAATATATTCCAAAAAAATGAATATTTAGAAGTAAATTTGGGTCTAGCAGATGATATATTGTTTATGTCACTGAACTCAGACATGGCCAACTACAGTTCGAGTCTTGGACCCTCTGGTTGAAAATCACACTGGACACGTGTGTTCATGCTCAAGATCGCAGAAGAATGGCAGAGAAGGGTTTGTGGTGTGGCCATCTCCCATGAGGCGTGATTTCTCACTTTCCCTCTCTGTTTCTTTCTCTCTCTCCAGTGAGCACAGGCACTATAAGGCAAAAATCTCTTTAAAAAAAGAAAGTAAATTTAACCTAGAAGTGAAATATCTGAATATTGAAAACTATAAAACACTGATGAAAGAAATTGAAGATGAAATAAATGAATGGAAAACTATCGCACATTTATGAATAAGAAGAATTAATATTATTAAAATGTCTACACTACCCAAAGTGATCTACAGATTTAATGCAATTCCTATCAAAAGTCCAATGTAATTCTTCACAGAAATAGAAAAAAACAGCCTAAAATTTGCATCGAACCACAAAAGACCCTGATAACCCAAATCCATATTGAGCAAAAAGAACAAAACAGGGGGCGTTATACTAACTGATTTCTTATTGTGTTCAAAGATACAGTAAACAGAATGTTACTGTGAGATACAATAGTTACATAGCCCAATGGAACAGAGAGTTCCATGACATTTAGGGAAGTTACTTAGCTTCTCTATTTTCTGATGGCCTCAGCAATAAATTGGCGACCCTAATCTATGTGTTCCTCGTAAATTTCCTCAGAAGATTAACATATGCTAATATATCTAATTATTTAACATAATGACTGGCATGAAAAAATTGTTTGCTTTGTTGCCTTTGCTATCTTTAATATATCCCTACATTTGCTATATTTTAAAGTTTATTTATTTTTTCAGTGAACAAGAGATAGACACAGAAGTGCACTCCAAGGAGGATCTTGACGCAGTGTTCTACTCCCAGCTTCAGCTAGTTCCTGGCCATGTGCACATATGAGGTTTCTGGACAGGAGCATTCAGCCTGTCTCTGTGGCTCAGTGTTGCCTTTTACCGCTGTGCCACACCTGGTCATCTTCTATATTGGCTATTTTAAATCTTGCACTGTCTGGTCAATTTTTACATTGACTATTTTAAATCTGCATTTTGTTTACTTTGGTTTTTGTTTGCTAGTCTGTCTTTTACAAACCCAGTTTGCCTTTTAGACTGTACTTGCTGTTGGTCTCTTATCCTTGAGCCTCCTGGGGAAGTTTCAGATTTCTTGCTGGCTTCATTCCGGTTCATCTTTCAACTGCTCTTTTGGAATTCCCTCCCTGAGAGGACCCACTAACTAGTGCTTTGACAAAGCACTCCTAAGACTTCATTGACAAATGACAATGTTAGAGAAAGAATAAATCACCAATCACAAAACCAGGCGTGTTTTCCTTACCTCCACTAAGTCTATGAAAACAAAGATGATTATAAAGTTGTAGCCTGTATTCATGTTATTAATGAGGTGCTTCTTCACAATGCTTTTGTTTCCATGGTCATCTTGTAAAAATAAATTGAATTTTACTCCTTTTCTCCAATCAGTGACAGGGCAGATGGTCTATTTAATTCTAATTATTTTTTTCCCAGGGAGATGCTCCACTTAGATCTCAGCTGTTTCCTATGTAATTAAAAGCACCTCTTCCTTTTTTCATGCCTCTCTTCTGCATAACTGCCTTGATCATGATCAAGAGTCACTCTGCCTAAATGTATCTCTACCTGAATTGCATTAAGAGGCGATGCAAGTAATTCTCAGGCAGATCAACTTGATTGCTTAGGGCTTCCTTTCTTGGCTATGATTGCAGCACTGGGGAGGGCATGCTGGAGAAGGTACTTCATTTTTATATCTTATTCAGAAACAAAACCTAAACTGATCTCGAATTCAGAACCAATGACTCTTCTATTCCTAACTAGGTAAACTGACACAGAAAATATCAAAGATCACTTAGGATTGACACCTTCATTTTGCCAGGTCAGAGTTCGCACAGACTGCTGGACTTAAACATACAGAAAGCAAAGGAAACATACATGAGCAAGCCTGAAGCCCACATGCTGCTGTTTGAGATGGTCCATGTGGTACCAGCTTAATTGCACACATCTGGCTTGCTACTGGATCCCACAAGCCTTTGCAAATTAAATAAAGATGATGATTTGATTTAATCATAAATAACTGCAGTCATCAAAGAACTCTTGATGGTGGCAGAGGTAAAATCACCAGAGAAGCAGAAAAGACTGAGTAATAGCAGTATTTTAAGAGGATTGAGCCTTTATCTAGAGAAATCTTTTTTGGGGGGGAGAGGTTTTTTGCTATAGGGCGTGTGCGCTCGCCAGACAGACAGAGAGAGACAGAGAGACAGAAAGCGAGAAATCACCCCCCAGGAGGGATGGTCACACCGCAATCCCTTCTCCTCCATTCTCCTCTCAGGATCTTGGGCATGCACGCACACGCACCCGGCGTTAGTTTTAAGCCACCGGGTCCGGACATGAACTGCGGATGACTACGTGGGAGTCCAGCGACATAGCCATTACGCAACTGCTGATTCCCATTATCAAGAGAAATCTTAAACTTTGGCTGAATATACAATTGACAATCTTCAATGGAGAGAGAAAATCCAAACGAAAGGCCAAGAAATGATATGTTCAAACATTAAGGCAAATGTAAAGGTATTTCCTCTTTGGGGATATATATTTTTCCTTTTTTTTTTTTTTTTTTGGGAGAGGTTTTTGCTATAGGGCACGTGCACTCACCAGAAAGACAGAGAGACACAGAGAGACAGAAAGTGAAAAATTACCACCCCCAGGGGGGATGACCACGCCGCAATCTCTTCTTCATTTTCCTCTCGGGATCTTGGGCATGCATGCACACGCACCCAGCATGAGTTTAAGCCAATGGATCTGGGACTCAAACCGCAGTCAACAGCATAGGAGTCTAGCAACATAGCCATTATGCCATTTGCTGGTCCCATGGAGATTTTTTTTTTTTTTCAAAGAAATACTGATCTTAGTGGAAGCATCAGTTTTCACTAGCATCATGTGACACACCAGAATATATACGGGCTTTGTCCCTCAAGCTGTGTGATTGTAGACAAGTTACTTGAATCTTCTGATATTAAGTTGTCTCATCTGTTTCCAGGATATGAATATATCCTATTTCAAGTGGTTATTTTTACAATATGAACAGGTCAGAGAGCAAATCTTCAACAAATGCTTGTTTCCCCCCTCTTGTCTTACTCACTTCGTTTGGGATTAAGCATGCCTATATGAAATATTTCCAAAGAATAATTTTTTAAAGTTAACTTGGCATTCTCCCCATTCATTCATTCCCAAAGTATTATTAAGGGGTTTACTGAAAGCCAAGCCCTTTTAATTATTAAAAAATAAAATGGAGGGCCAGCCATGTGGCTTCATGGTTAAGGGAATTGGATCCCACATGGCCAATTGTGCAGTATAGAATTCCTGGTTACATGTGTGTGCATACCTCAAGTTCCAACAAAATGTAGACATGTAGGAGAAGGAATCGTGGCATGACAGTGTCCCAATGGGGGATGCTTTTTCCCTCTCCCTTACTCTCTCTCTGGCAAGTGCATATACATTATGACTATAAAAATAAATAAAATAGAATACTTCAGTTTTTAGAAACTCATATAATACCAGAGAGATCTTCAAATGACAAAAATTTATTTAATTAACCATTCATTCAGTATTTACAGTGTGTGTGGATGCTATAGACCAGTCACTTTTTAAGCATTAAAGATACAAAAATGAGCATAATTTATAACTGTGTAATCCACTGCTTAGGAGTAGTCCAACAACCCCATCTACATGGATTTTACATTCTGACATGGGGGCAGACAAAAAAATAAAACTAATTACGTATATTGAAAATGGCAAATGTTGGGGAGATAGAAAACAGGAAGGACAATAGGAATGCTGGATTGGAGAGTTGCAGTTTTGAAGAGTCAAGGAAAGCCTCCTTGAGGTGTGGACACTTAAGCAAAGATATAAAAGAAGTGATATCATGTAGCTGTCTGAGGATAAGTATTCCACGCAGAGAGAGAAGGACCTGAGTGAAAATGTGCCTGAGTTGTGCTAGAAGTCGCAGGACTCTGGTATGGCTGTAGCAAAGTAAACGATAGCTAAAAGGAAGGAATGAGAAGCTGCCTGAGAGACAAATGAGAAGACCTGAGAGGAAAACGAGAAGACAGGAAGATAAATTCTGCTTCCTTTCTTCCCTGTGTGGCACATTTTCTTGGCACAACATTCCAGAAATCATTCCATGTGAGCTGACAGATGCACTGGCCAAGGGACCAGCTGATTTCCGTAAAGTACTAGTGTAACACTTGCCAATGCATGACAGCCTCTGAGGAGTTCCACATTGCAAGACTGATTTAACCTCAAACACCCAGAATTTTCCAAATTTATAGGGCCACTGAACTGTGGAAAACACTCTTTGTCACATAAAATTTATTACTATTCTGGAACCCACACTTCAGGAATATTTTGTTTTAAATTTCTCTCAATTGTCACAGCCTAACCATGTGAGAGGAGTACCCTGGATTCCCTCCTCACACACACACACACAAACACACACACCTACCACCACACTGCAACCCTGGGTCCTGGATTCCCCTTGTCCTAGTCTGCGGGACAGCACTGTGCAAGAGAGCGACGGGTGAGCAGCAGAAGGAAGGACCAGCCTTAGCCACTGCTAGTGGTGAGCCGTCTTCACTGAAGCAATATGCCGCAAGGCAATATTGCCTGAGAGAATGAGGATGATTTTTTAGACCTGATTTACATGTGTCTAATAGATAGTTGTGAACTGTCTGGGTTAGAGTGTAGTTCCTACTTGTTTATTGCAAGAGTTCTATGTAACCCTCCTAACTGCTACAGACAGATAGATTCTCCCAGAAGAATAGTTTATGGGACCTTTGGCCTTCTTCCTTAACATCCAGGTGTGGATTCTTTGTCACACTCCCACCTTCCTTAGTTGACAATCTGTGGCTTCTACCTGCAACATAGAAATGAGAATAAAGCAGAAGTCCAGCCACAAAGAATAGAGGAGACCACTTTCGACCAAACCAGGGATTAGTGTAGTAGCCATCAATATTTTCTAGAAGGGCTGTGACTTATAGAAGAACAAGTCACCTCTGGGGAATCATTTCTGAATTCCAGCACAACCATGTTTAATCACCTTAATGGGATTCATCACTGAACATTTGGTTGCTGATTGGACGTAGATATATAATTTTATGGACCTCTGGATTTGGATAAAACATATTGTCTTCCTCAGTTCTTTAGTAGGTGTATATTTTAAACCAGGAATGGCTTCTAATGACATTTAAGTCTTCTGACCACAGCCATGATGAAGTATGTGTAATACCTAGCTTAGTTCAGAGAGTAGCTAATAACAGGTTTCACCAGGGAATGTTTTCAAATAATTTAATAAATAAAGCATTTAATTGAGAGAAGTAGAAAGATCCTTAAGGGTATTTGTACCAGTGGGGAGGGAGCAGAAATACAACTCTACAGGTATCAACCTGTAGTCTTAGTTTATCTCTTAACACCATTAGAATACGAATGGCGGTGGAATAACACCTCCTGGACCTTCCTCTGTGATAGGCCCTGACTTAAAAGCTGCATTAGTGTGTTCTGACTTATCTTCTTAAGCAAAAATAACCAACATTTACTTGGTGCTTTGTACTAGAACTATCATAAGTATTGTACACAGAGAACTCATTTAATTCCCATGATAGTCTCATGAAATACAATATACATCCCTACAATGCAGATTAGGAAAGTAAATTACTGAGAGATTAATAGCAGTCTGGGAAGTTTCAGATCAAAATTCAAACCCAAGTGATGGGACCCAAGGCCCATGTCCTTATCCACTATGCCATGCAATCGTTTGTGGATCTGGAAATGGCTTCTTATGAGACTCAAATTATTTGATGTTCAGCAATTCTGATAAACTTAAAAAATTGAACAGATCATCTTACATAGAAGGAAACCAAGAATCCTTGTTATTAGAAAATTAACCAAAATTGCCTAAGTTATTAGGTGATTAAAGTCAGACTTTGGTTTTCATCTGTGATTGCTAATCTTTTCTTGGCATGCCATTCTGACTCTAAAATAGTTTTCTAGGTTTTTAAGTTCTTGCCACACATGGGTTCAGTGTTGCTCTGGACTTCATACCCTCAAGCCCTTTTCCAGAACTACAAGAATTATTTATTTATTTTTTTGGGGGGAGAGGTTTTTGCTATAGGGCACGTGTGCTTGCCAGACAGACAGAGAGAGACAGAGAGACAGGAAGCGAGAAATTACCCCCCAGGGAGAATGGCCATGCCGCAATCCCTTCTCCTCCATTCTCCTTTCGGGATCTTGGGCACGCACACACATGCACCCGGTGTGAGTTTCAAGCCACTGGGTCCAGGACGCGAACCGCGGTTGACTACGTGGGAGTCCAGCGACATAGCTCTTACGCTAACTGCTGGTCCCCAGAACTACAAGAATTCTTTAATGCACAACCAAGAAGCACAATTGGAAACCTCCCTCAATATAGAGAATGCTTGGGTGTAGAGATCATCTCCAGTGTATCCTAGGATAAAATAGGAAACTGAGTTTCAATAACAGCAAGGACTTCAAGATATATAACCAAATGCTGTTATATGAAGAACAAGGATGACTCCAACGGGAGGCATGCAATGCTCGTCCTGGATGGCAATAAGAGGAAGAAAGAAAAAGCATTTTTCTGAGAGCTTATATTTACTATGCTCGTTTCCCACGCTGAAATGTCTTGTCCATGGTCCTTCTAAAATTGTGCTTGGATCATTCACTGTCATTTGAGTCATCTTCCAAATCCTTAGTCCTCAATGGTGGGGGCAGCTCTGCACTTCATTCTAACTGTGGCAACTGGCAGGTAGAAACATGTTTTGGCAGGTAAAGGACACCAATCTGGGTCACAGACCATAGCCCTCAAAATTAGCCTCTTGGTGTTTCACTTAAATAGGTCTTTTCCCTTTGCATGTTAGACATTATTTCATATTCTATTATCCGTGTCTGTTTGCATTTGGTGCAGTTGTTTCATTATTAATGTAAAGGAGCGATTCAGAATTTCATGATTAATTTTAATGTAGATCTTCCTTCTGTAAATAATTGATGAGAAAGATGATCAGAGCAGTACCAAGTCAGGAGCTGATATTCTTTCTGTCAACTCTTATCTTCTCCGATGCACTCATTTTCAAATCCCCCCTGAGAGCCTTCATTTGATTGCAGATGTTTTGTATTCCCCAAATTCTTGTCACTTAGTTCTTTGGTTATATGGCTACAAATCCTATGATAGCTTCATAAAGGAAATAAAACACTATATTTCCCTGCTTTTCTCCAACTATTTATAGGAAGAAAACCTGAGGCAGCAGAAATAAAGTTATTTCTTTCCTCCTGGGGTGCTGAGGCCAGTGGAAAATGAGTTAGGAGAAATCTAAGAAAGGAAAAACACCTTCCATTTCTATAGCATATTACACAGTGCTTTCGGAATTAAAATCGGAGGTGCCAGGAGCTCCTGGTCAAGTATCTCCCTCAGTCTTCCTCTCTTCTCTGTTGACCTGCTAACCAATGGCACCTATTCTAGATCTTCAAGTATGAGGCTCAAGCTTCACAGTGAGAAGAAAAAGGGAAATCACTTGGCACAATGCCCTTCCCATGCAGACTTTTATTTTTCTGATAGAAGAGTGAAGTAGGTTAGGAATCTGGAGCCAGACTCCTTAGGAGCCAGTGACAAGAATGACCAAAGAAGTATATAAAAGACTGCCGGCCAGCTGCAATGGTACAGCAGGAACATAAGCTCTGAGATGCTGAAGCCATGTGGAAAAGTCCGACTCCTTGTCCTTACTATGAGGTCTCCCTGAGAGTATCAAACCTGGCTTGAGGTGGATCGCAGCATGAGGAACTTCTTAGGGAGACTTTTTCTCTCTATCTCATGAAAGAAATAAATGCATAAACTTAAAAAAAGAAGAAGAACTACACTAGCATCTCATAGGCTTTCTGGTCCATGTGTTCATATCACTTTCCATTACATCTTTCATTCTGTCTTGGGCCATCTTGGGGCTTTCTAATCCTCATATTAGAAATTAATTCAACTCAGTTATCTCTCTCCCCTTTATTATGTGAGTCGTGACTTATGGTTAATATATAATATATATATATGTATATATATATATATATATATAATGTGTATACACACACACATACATATGTGTATATACATATGGTCCTTGGTCTTTGTTTTCATCTTGAACAGAGCTCCTAAAAGTCTTGAAATTCCTAAGTGGTGAGAGAGGAAAAGGTGAAAATGGTAGGTCAGACCTCCCTGATACACTGGACACCCATAAGCCAGGGCTTGTTGGAACTGGGGTATATCACAGTGTCCTCACTGTGATTCTGTCTCTCTGCCCCACTCCACTTATTCATGGAAGAAATACGTTTTAAAAAATAAAAGTGAAAGCAGCATATTTTATTATTCATAGTAAGTCCTTTTCAATCACACTAGACTTTAAGTTAATACAGCGAATTTTGGAAAGCCTCCAGATAATTACTGGGTGGGGGCTGGTTGTCAAGGGACCCAACCTTGTGATTAGGAAGTTAGACCTTTTAGCCTTCAACCTCAAGGAAAGAAAAGGAAATGAAAATGACATAATCATCCTTGGCTAAGGATTTAAGCAATCCTGCCTATGTAGTGAAGCCTCCAGAAAAACCTAAGATACAGATTTTAGGGGGCTTCTGGATTGATGGTGAGTGCAAGGAGGTGCCAGGAGAAGGTGTGGAAACTTCTAACCCTTCTCAAACACCTCGTCCTGAGTCCTATTATTTTATTATAAACTGCTAATCTAGTAAGTAAACTGGTTTCCTGGGTCCTGTGTGTTCAAGCAAATTATCGAACCTGAAGAGTGGGTCATGGGAACCTCCAATTCAGGATCTATTGGTCAGAAGCCCCGGTGATAACCTCAACTTGCTGATGGCATCCAGAGTGAGGGAGTCTTGTGGGTCAGAGTCCTAACCTGTAGATCTGACACTATCTCTACACAACTAGTGTAAAAATTGAGGTATGAAAAAAGCCTACATATCTGGCATCAGAAGTATTGAGAGTAGCTGTAGAATTGTAAACTGGACATTAGATTTATGCGAATTATGCATTGAAATTGGCGTTGAATGGGGAAATGAGTTACAGAGTAAGGTGAGATGTAGATTAAATGTTCTGGGCAGCCTGAAAAGTACTCGTGGGGCCAGTGCTGTGACGTGGTGGTGACAGCAGCTGGATCCCACCGTGCAGGCTCTGTGATTTGTCCTGGGCCGAGCTGATTGAGAAACACATCGGGCACATGTGTGTATATATGCCTAAAATCCTGATAGGAAGGACAGTGGAGGAGAAGGATGGTGGCATGATCATTCCTCATGGGGGGGTGCTTTGTCCTCTCCCTTTCACTTTGCTCCATCTCTCTCTGGTAAGCACACTTGCCTCTCAGCTAATAATAATAATAATAATAATCATGAAAAAGGGAAGAGAAGATAACATTTTTATAAAACTGTGTTCTGAGTATTTGTCAATATGTATGTTTTATAAAAGGACACATTCTTTGTCACATGTATGTATGTGATGTGGGTAGCACAGAGCACAGAGGGTACAGGAAGAAGGAAACAAAAGCAGAGAGATGTGCATAGGAAGAGACACATGGGGTCTGTTTCCGGAAACTACACTTGGATCACAATTTCAGTGTGACATTTCAATGCATACTGTCAGAGAAAAGCCTCAGAAAGAAAGTGTCAAATATTTTAGGGAATACTGTCTCATTTGGGCCTCAAAACATCCCTTTAAGGAAGCTAGTTAAGGGAACAGAATAACACATTCTTACAGAGACAAAAAATTAGGTGTCTAAGAAAATGTGTGACCTGCATACTCTACCTACAGTCACACAACTAGTAAAGGTAAGCTGGGAACTGGCCCAAGACTCCTCTTTGCCAAGCCAGCATTTATCCATTGCACCACAATGAGTTTCCCAAGTCTGGCATTGGACTGAGGAGAGCTTTTGACTCCTAGGGAATGGAAAAGGCCAGTTTTGCTAGATTCCTTCCAATCACAAATTCCCAAAAGCCATTACACAACACTATTGTTAATAGCATGAATTGTCAGCCCAGCTCTGGAGATACATGCTAAATGTTGCTGCTTGGCAGGCTGAGGCCAAGCCAAGCCTCAGGAGCCAGAGTTTGATTCCTGATCAACCCTAAAATGCCAGAGGTGATGGTGCAGGCTTGTAGTCCCAGCTGTTTGAGAGACTGAGGGAGAAAGATGGTAAGTTCATGGCCAGCATGCATGGCAAAGGAAGACCCTGTCGGAAAGTGCTGGGTACAGTGGTGTGTTCTTGTCCTAGCTGCTCGTGAGATTGAAGCAGCAGGATCATGACACAGGGAGACGCTGTCTAGGAAAACACACACACATACACAGAAATGATGGATTCTATCCTGATGAGGATGGAGAAGATAAACTTAAAGCCTTGGTTGTCCCACTCATTTTCGTTGTCACATTTGGTTACATTCTCTATGGGTCTTTTATTCTGATAGTTCCTACTGGAGTATTAGGAATGGCGACCACAGCCATTAGTCCTGATTATCTGAGTCCAGCTTCCAACGCCTATTCCCCAATGGCTAGGTTACCAGAGTGCAGTTTATCTTTCTGTGCCCACAAGGATAGAGACAAAATTACTGAGTTGCCAAAAAAGTCATGATGTATTTTTTCTATGTCCTGTGAAAAAATGCATCATGACTTTTCTGACAACCTCATAGTAATGCATTATCACAAGGCCCATAGTTATTTACAAATTTAGTAGGACCTACTTATACAGGAGGTAGAATAGTTGAGAGCAAAGGCCTTAAAATTTTCTGACCCTGACCAAGAATATGAAAATATTTTAAATCCTGATCCAGCATACACTTCAGCTAATACCACTAGTAATAATACTAATACTCGAGGATATAAAAAACAGTAATAATAATAATAACTCATACGTGGTAATGGATGAGTACTCACTATGTGCCATGGACTATACTAAGTGATTTATATACCTTAACTTGTTGCATTTTCTCAATAAACTCATGAACTGATCAGTATCACAAACTCATTTACAGACAGTGAACCTGAGGCATAGAGAATTAAAAGTTATATAGCCGAGCTACAAGAAGGAACCAAAGTAACTCCCTGTTAAATGTGACATGATAACCTGGCCCTTAAAGATGTTTTGCTTCCCTTTTTGCTAACTAACCTTACTTTACTATTTAACTCATAATAAAAAAAAAATCCTGCTCATAGTTTTGTTGAGTTTTCTCAGGAAATGGGCCTCAAGACCCTGGCAAGAGAGCAAATATGTCTAAGAAAATGAAGGACAGAAACTCGCTGGCCTTGAGGGCAAGATGACCACAATCATGAATAGCAACTTTGGTGCCAAAAGTCTCCATGTGAACAAGAGGTGACTGACGGCTCCTCTGCACCCCCTTCCTGAGCCCCCCAACTACCATCTCACTTCTCTTAACTTCTCACTGCTGTCAAATCCTTCACCCCGGTCTGTGACTTTGGAGGTGGTCTTTGAACATTAGTTTACCATCTCCTCAGGTCATCAGTTTCCTCAATAAGGTAGCTTTCCTTTCCACCAACCATTGTCTCTTGGGTATTGGCTTTTGAGTGACAAGTGACTGACCTTGAGTTCAGTCAATGCGACAGATCCCCAGCTGGTACGGTTAGTTACACAGGATCTTCCAGTTGGCAAAAGAGAGATCCAGAGCTGAAACCCAAGTACTACAGCTCCAAAGTTTGAGCTCCCAGCTGGTTTATGATGTTGCCATGTTCACATACAATCTCAGACACGCGTGCATACTGTCTTTCTTTACTATTTCACTATGTGTTTTCTACTTTTTGTTTATTAAAACAACCCGGTACTAATGAAATTAATTTTATAACTACTTGGTTCCCCTATAAAATGCATAAAAGTGACTTCTTCCACCCTGAAATTGTGCAGTGCAGTGACCTTGACACAAATGGGATGGCACCTGAAATTTGTAAGTTTCTGGCCTTGCATTGAAGACTTTTGTTTTTAGATTAATACAGATCTCACATACATAAAAAATGTGACTATGTTATAACTCTGTGATCTAAATAAAGTCATCTTTAAGCTGTAACTTTTATGAGTATCTAACCCATATGTTAATTAAGAGGTTAAAACAAAGTAGAAAACTGCAGCTATAATAGTTTTCCAAAAGTAGACTGGGTTTGGCATTTTCTTGATTTGATGAAATTCAGCAGGGAATTCTGAGACTTGACAAGTCTGAAGATGGAAAGAACCACCTCAGGGTCTGCCCCGGTGAATTCCAAAGCAGATTGTGCAGCCACCTGGTAGGGCTGGTTATGGGAAACTCAAGCATTAGGTGGGAGTGGGTTTGGCCTAGAGACTCTGAGAGTGCTCATGATTCAGTCATGCGCCGTAACCAGCCCTGTGCACCAGCATCCTCAGCCATCAATGAAAATTAGTGCACTCCCCTTAGTGCTCAGAGGGGTCTAACCTGTGGATTGTCACACAGCTCCACTGACAAGCAAATGAACTTGACCTAGGAAGCAATGCTAAGAGATGAGAGTTATTCTTAGACTTGATTTTTTAATCTAAGTACAAGCTCCACCACCCTTTTCTTCATGACCCTGAGCAAGTCTCTTAGCAAATTTCAGACTCTGTTTTCTCTTATGTAAATAAGGTAAGATATATCAAAGTCCACAGGGCTTGTGTGGAAATTTACTGATAATTATTTTAGACAAGGGAACTTAGATAATGAGAAGTTAATTAGTTTTCCAAGATCAGAGAGCTAGGAAGACAACAGTTCCTTACTTTGGAAATATGTATTAAAAACCTATTATGTGTCAGCCAAAGGGACTAGCATAGAGCCTGCCAAGCATGAATCACTTTATAAAGTTTCCTCTCTTCCCCGACTTTCCTATAGACCTCTCAGTCACAGCAGGGATGTGTGGTCTGTAGGCATCTCATGGCTCAAAGACCCAGTGTGAAAAATCAGATGGCAGATTTTCAACCTCACACTTTGTACTGAATTTATATCAGAAATGCCTGGGGTTGCCAATATAAAGATCATTTTTTTGTGGCTCATTATTCCTTTTACTAAAAAAGCATGGGAGATTGTGCCTCAATATGAATTTTATATAAAATTATTCTGTCGCATTTCTCTAAAGCAGTGAGCAGAATTGTTTTATTGGGGTAGATGGCAGAATATCACAGATTAAGAAACTCCTACTCATTTGTTTTTCAGCTTTCTAAAACTGTATCTCTCAACAAAGAGTGGTAGATTTTGTCAAAATGAAAACTTCATTAAGATTTTATGCAAAAAAGTTCATTACATCAGCATTTATATAGAAAAGGCACTGGAATACTTACAATGTCTAATAATTAGAGATTAGTAAACTAATGAGTTGTTTTATGGTTTCGGTACAGTCAAGATGAATCAGTAAATATTTATTAAGTAGCTACTTAAAGACATAGAAAAGCTGCTCTCCATGTCTGAATGTTTAAGGGAAAACAGAACTACCTAAAATTGGAATATATTTTATATTTTACATCATACGATATTTGGGTATATATAGTTCTAGGAAGTAGGATTATAGGTGTTAGTGTAACTTTTCTTTGGACATTAGACCTTATGTTTTCTCCAATGAAAGTTTATATTTGACACAAAGAACTTTTTAAAAAAGATTTTGCCACAGGGAATGGGCACTCACCAGAGAGAGACAGAGAGAGCAAAAAAGTGAGAAATCACTCCCCAGGGGGTATGGCCACACTGCAACCCCTTTTCCTCCATTTTCCTCTTGAGAGTTTTGAGTGCACATACACCCAGCATATTTTTCAGGCCTCAGGTTCAGAACTCGAACCTTGGAGTCAGCCATGTGGGATTCAGTGCCTTAACCACCATGCTACCTGCTGCCCTCCCAAAACTGCATTTTTCAGAGAAATGCTACCTAAAAAACAAACAAACAAACAAAGCTTTTGCCAGTTTGTTTTGTACAGTATTTTCTAAAGCACTAAAAAATAGGTTAACATTACATTATAAAATGTCTTTATAGACTTCCCTTCCTACTTTGAGATATAATTGACAGCTAAAACTTGTATAGATTTGTATATATTTGCAGCGTACACTGTGTTGTTTTGATCTTGCATACACTGTGGAACTGCCCCCTCCCTTTATCTAAGTCACGAGCTGTGGCGATGTCGAATCCACTTTACAATACTCTCCGTCACTCTCTACAGCTCAAACTGACCCCCTTCCCTTATCGTCTGACACTTATGGGTCATGAACCCCACTGAACTTCAGTAATTCCTTGGCGA
>NW_006159671.1:1822029-1896433 GCF_000334495.1 Tupaia belangeri chinensis | reverse complement strand
TATAATTCCAGTTTCCATGAATGCCGTTGGGCTTAGGTCATTACGGACTTAACGAGCAACCACTGAACTGAGACACGAACTAGCGCAGGCTGGAACTAGAGCGTGTTGGTAAGTGAGAATGTCTACCTGTGAGTGACATAAGAGCTAATCGAAGAGAAATAAAGACATACAGGTGATTTTAATTTAATGTGATAAGCAAATGTATTCAGAGCACCCAAACACACAGAAAGCCAGCTTAGAGACAGAAAATAAGTTTCTTAAAGGAGAAGATGCTAGACTTGAATTTGAATAATAATAAATAACCAAGTGAAAATAAGTAGGACAGCATTTTGCAAGAAAAATCTTCAAATGTACTATTGGACATAAACAATCATCCTAAAATAGGTATGTGGTTTGGGAGGGGGGGAAAGTCCTGTAAGACTTTTGACCAGTTAATGTTTCATTGTAATTAAAGCTGAAGTATCAAGATCAGCTGCAGAAGCTCAGAATAAAAAGAACTGCAACAGCCTCAAGGTTCCTGATGGAACCCTGTAGGAAGGAGGGCGGGGCATGTTCTCACTGCATCAGGCTGGAAAAAGCCAGGGGAGAAGCACAGCATGCTGTGAGCCAAAATACTCCACAGCTTTGTCAGTACGAAGGCAACACTGGAGGTCCCCAGCTGGCTCCAAAGATGGAAACAAAGGTAAGAGCTGACATTTCTGTGATTGCATACCGGCCAGACTAAGGCAAGGGCCCATGTTCTTGAACGCCTAAGGGGTCTAAGAATTAAAACAAAACCCAGACGAAAACCTGTATGCTGTCCTGGGGAGGACTTCAGGCGATTATCGCAGATACACTGATTGGGACCAAGACAGTGCAGAGAACTTTAACAAGTAAGACTTTCCACAGACAGAAAATGCTGGAATGCAATAAAAGTTGCAAATTTTGGAAGGCGTTCTCCCCTCCTGGTTTTTCCATTTGCTGAAAGTGACTTACAACATGTATTCACTTTGCAAGCTAAATAATGTGATTGAATGTATAAAAGAACTTGAAATAAAATAAAAAGATGAAAAAAAATGGGTAATCAGAAATCAGACCCCTGAGTGAAAACCTTGTACCAGATGGCTGAGGTAACCTGTAGAGCTCAGACTGGCAGGGCCCAGAAGTTTCACCCTGCCCCAATTATCTACATCACTGAGCCTCCCAGCAGAGGGGAGGGGGCCATTCTCATCCCGTGGATTGTCGCTGCCACCAGTCAGAGACAGCTCAGAAAACTAGAGGGTTGTGTTTTGTCCAATTTGATCCCAAATTTGTTAAATACTGTTCTAGCTGCCATTCAAAAGTTTCCTTCTGATTGGCTACATTCCTTTATGCCCGGTGATCAGGCAGCCACCTGGAAAGGTCCCTTCCAGTTGCTGCTGATCAGCTGTTCTTTGGCAAGCTAAGAGGTGTCTGCCCTTGTTTACACCATACTGGAGGAAGTTTATTGCACTCTAACCAAGGTAGAACTCGCACCCTGTGTCTGGACTCAAGTTGCATTTCACTCAAGAACCTGCTTCATAAATACCAATGCATTTCAAATATTGCTTTTTATTTACCTTGGTTTGTCCTGGGGTCAGTCACGGGACCCCATTTTTACCCACAGTGAGTACATGAGGCCTTGAATAAGGAGTCTTGTAGATCTGTGGGCTCCTGCTCTGTTCCAGCAGTTCAAGCCTTCTGTGGTAGGTGTCCCCATTACAAAGGAAGAAATAGAAAAAATAAATTAGTTTTCATTTCTATATGTTAATTTCTGGCCTGGGGTCACTTAAGATGCCAGTTCACAACAAAAACTTTATTACAAACATTATTGAATGGGCAATCTCTCCCCCATTCCCATCCTCTGGCAGAAAACACTCTATACCCAGAGGAAGGGCTTTTCCGGACATGGATGATTAAACCTGGATGACTCCCAGGGCTGCAGCTCTCCATCAGGTGGTTCTCTTGCTGGAAACAGAAGTCACACCTCCTATGCAGCTGGGACAGGGGAAGTTGTGCAATAGGAAGGGCTTTGACTTCTCCTGCTTTTCCCCAAACCCATGGGAGGGTGTCATCTTGCATAAGAAAAGTTCTAGGCAGAATAGTAAATAGATGAATAAATGAAAAAATTTATTAAAGACTGAAACCAAATAATGATTGAGAAACTATCAGGCACCATGTTTCTCAGTGGGGTGGACTAGTTCCAATGGATGTCCATATGCGACAGCTGAGAGAGACACAAGGCAGAAGGATGTTGAAAAAGAAACTTAGTGCCATGGTTCCGTAAGTTAGCTGGTTTGGGGTGGGTGGTAAAAAGCTGGGTCAAACAGTTCAACACAGTTTTATTGCAGGTAATTTTGGGAACCTAAGTTATGCTTTATATAGAGTAACAATGTGGCAGTTGGTTTCTCTGAGTAAATGATCCAAGACAGAAAGAGAACACACATGGTCAACATGAAAGCTACAGTCTTTAAAACACAACCTCAGAACATGTGCTATGAATCACAAAAACCAAAGTTCTTACAATGCAGAAGGGGACACAAAGCAGGATGTAGAAACCATGGAGGACCATTTTGGAGACTGGTCATGACATTGACTATTCCAGGCCTTCTCATTGAGATACTGAGAACTAAAACCTAACTGTCCTAGGTTTTGATGGATAGAGAATAAGCGATGAGAGGGTAGAGACAAATAATCTGGATATATTTCTTAACAAGTGCTACATTATGGGTGTGGGGGTAGAGGTAGCATAAAGAAGGCTATGGTGTCAAAGATTTGTCTTCTCAAGGGTGGTCTCTGTCTTTCTGTCTCTGTCTCTTTTTCTCTCCCTCTCCCTTTCTCTCGATATTTTTCTCTTATATAAATATGTGTCTTTAAAAAATATCTGTAGATATTATCTCTTGCCTCTGACCTCTCCTTTCTCTTGATAAGTTCAGAATCCATGTGCATCTGAGGTGGACTTTTCCTGCCCCTTCAACTGGAAAATAACCTCTGCCCTAAAAACCCTCCTTCTGGCCCAACACCCAGTGAAAAGCCAGAACATAAGAAGTAACATATAATCCAGCAGATGACCAGAAACCACCACCACAGAGGCGCAAGAAATACAATAAATCAAGAAAATATCTCTCCCCCAAGGAGAAAGAACAGCCCTTCACCATCCACAGATGGTACAATGGAATTCTAGAAATGTCAGATAAAGATTTTACGATATTCATAGTGACAAAAGCTAATAGAGATTCAAGAGAACAGAGACAATGAACTACAGAAGAGGTAGGAGAAAAGAAACAACAAGTTCCAGGAGGGAAAGAAGTTCTTCCATGATCTGAAAGAGGAAATACACACCACCAAAAAGAATCAAATGGAACTGTTAGAGATGAAGGTTGTAATACAGGAAATCAAAACTTCCCTTGAAAGTATTAAAAGCAGATTAGATCGTGCAGAAGATTGAATCTCAAATGTAGAAGATAGAATTTCTGACCTAGAAAATTTCACCAAAAAGACTGAGAAAATAACCTAAAAAAATTAGAATAATATATAAGTAATACTAGATACCATTAAATGCCCAAACATCCAGATAATCAGTATCCCAGAAGGTGAAGAAACTAATCAGGGCATTGATAATCTAGTCCATGAAATCCTGGAAGAAATCTTTCCAAACCTAGGGAGGCATTCAAATATCCAGACCCAAGATATACAAAGGACCCCACATAGAATCAACCCAGGAAGATCTTTACTACGGCACATCATAGCCAGATTGACCAAAACCACAGACAGAGATAAGATACTAAAATTGGCAAGAGAAAAATGTCAGGTTAGTTTTAAAGGATACCCCATCAGGCTAACATCGGATCTCTTGTCAGAAGCAATATGAATAAGGAAAGAATGGGAAAATATATTTAAAGTGTTAAGTGAAAAACTATTTTAACCTAAAACACTATATCCAGCAAGATGATCCTTCATGTGAGAAGAAAAGATGAAAACATTCTCAGATAAACAAAACCTGAAAAATTTACCAACACCAGACCAGCTCTTCAAGAAGTTCTGAAGGGAGTACTATACCAGGAAAACTAAAGAAAGACAAGAGTACAAAAATGACCAAGAGAAAGGCCAACTTAATGGTAGATAAAGGTTCTGAAATATCAATAATAATGTTGAATGTTAATGGAAAGGTCAGACCACAATAACACTGCAAATTCAACAAAAGAGATTACATGAGACTGAACTGGTGAAGTAGAATTCTGTGACTTTTTTCTAAAACTGATTTTCTTCTATGCTTTGTCTTCCAGATTTAAAGATTTTTTGTTTTCTTTTCAGTTATTGGGTTCAGCAATTTGTTAAATAATTTTTTTAATTGAAACAAACTTTTCTCCTTTCCTGACCCCTTTGCAATTAGAAAATATTTGTGAGCATTTTTATTTTGTGGCAGAATGGTTATTTGCATACATTCAATAATATAATAGTATCTGTGGCCTTGCTTCAGAAATTGAATTCTTACGGGGCTTTGTGCAAATAACAGACCAAATTGAGATTAACCTAATTTTTTTTGTTTGTTTGCAAATAGTTAGTTTATACCTCTCTATAGTAAAAGGGGAAAAGAAAAGAGAGGGAAAAATTATTTCAGTAGAAGGTTACAGTGCACTTGTAACTAGATTCTAGCTTTGTCCATACTTTAAGATCTTTTATGAATCAATAAAATGTGGGGAAAGAAAAGTTTAGTATGGGAGGTTGGGAGAGGGATGAGGAGGGAAAAAACTGATTACAGTATGCTTAATTGACAAAAAATGAGAAGCTATTTGCTGATGATAGTGCATATTGTAATATCCTTGTCTTGACTGACATGCATGGTTTTTGTATTGGGAAAACAAAATGAATACTATGAAGATGTGATAAAATGTAAATTAAAATAAATAAATAAATAACAGAGAAAACAAAAAAAAAATTTGCTCTTTCTTTAGCTCCCTCAGTGATATTTATTCAGTGGAGCAAGTCTTAGAGGTTTGAAGTTAGAGGGCCAGCAGTTAGCATAATGGCTATGTCGCTGGACTCCCATGTAGTCGACCGGGTTTCGAGTCCCAGACCTGGTGGCTTACAACTCATGCTGGGTGCATGTGCGTGTGTGCCCAAAATCCCGAGAGGAGAATGGAGGAGAAGGGATTGTGGCGTGGCTATCCCCCCCGGGGGGTGATTGCTCGCTTTCTGTCTCTCTGTCTCTCTCTCTCTCTCTGTCGGGTGAGCACACGCAGCCTATAGCAAAAAAAAAAAAAAGATGTTTAAAGTTAGAAAGATGGGTAGATGTTTCAGAGAGTGCTGGATTAGTTATCAGCAGAGGTGGTTACTAGTTCTTGGTTTATCACCAGTTATCTGACCTTAAACAAATGACTTTACTTCTCGGATCTCAATGAAATAATTGATGAAATGGAAATGATAACGTACCTCCCTCAAAATGCTCTTAGAAGACAGTTGATATTGTGTACAATAAAGAGCTTACCAATGGAAAAAGAAACCAGCAGCCCAGATATGGCTATTCATTTCCCCAACAGACATTTTTGGTTCTGTCCATGGGTGCTCCCTCTGTACAGAAGAGTGTTGTCTGTCGGTGCAGGCAGTACCCTTTTTATGATCACATTTTCAACGAGAGCAGCAGTCTTAACCATTGCAGCATGCACCTCTCTGTCTGGCAATAAGGCTGGTGTAAAGCACACCTAGCTTTTCACAGTGTACTTTCCATAGAATAAAATTTCAGGTCCACTACAGCTCAGTTTCCAGAATGTGGCAAAAGCATTATTTAGGGGGCACTGACCAAAGGCCATGCAGTTCATCTAGTTTCTCAGCCATTGCTGGAGACACTTTTGACTCATCTGAGCAGCTTTCTATAAAAATACCTTTTTGTGGAATTCACACGCATAGGTTATAATTTACTTTTTTCTGGGATATCATGTTCTCATCAGCTTTTTTAAATTTTTTTTTTGAGAGGTTTTCGCTATAGGGCGCGTGCGCACACCAGACAGACAGAGAGAGACATAGAGACAGAAAGCGAGAAATCACACTCCAGGGGGGGTGGTCACACCGCTATCCCTTCTCCTCCATTCTCCTCTTCCTCTCGGGATCTTGGGCACGCATGCACACGCTCCCGGCATGAGTTTTAAGCCACCGGGTCCGGGACGTGAACCGCGGTCGACTACGTGGGAGTCCAGCGACATAGCTATTACGCTAACTGCTGGTTCCCCTCATCAGCTTTTGTTCTTGCTTTTTGTTTTGGGTTTTTTTAGGAGCTTTTATTTTTAAAGCACCTCACATGTTTTGAATATTCAGTGAGGGCAAAAGCCACTGGTCATAATTCTGTATTATTTGCATCTTCTTTTGATCACCCAAATCTTATTCTTTTGCTGCATCATATCCATCATCCCCAAATTTGCTTGGATTACTTAAAGGTGCTTTAACTTGTTTAGAATTGACATGATGGTTGCTGTCCTATATCAAGAGACATTCTCTGAGACAGTTCTTTGACCCTTACCCTGTCATTAGAAAAGGTGTTGCTCATTATGTTACAGGGAACCTTTTCTTTTATTAAGAAAGCAGTAGCCTAAGGGAGATACTGGTGAAAGTTGCTGATTTGGTGTCTCTGGTTTATATTTCATTCTGGCCACTGCAGACCATGTGGACAACAATGTTTCTCTGTCTAGAAAGCTTAAACCCAACTTTGCTATCCACCTGAGGTAAGTGAAGAAGCAAACCATGATTATATTAAATACCTTTTTTGTTCTTTTAATTTCCTACCCTCCATTGCTTTGCTTCATTTTTCTTCTATATTTTAAAGTTTGTACATCTACTAATTAAACTATCTTAAATCCTTTGAAAGGGAATAGGCTATTGTTTGGATACCATTCAAACAAATTGATAAAAAATATTCAAGCAGAAGTGTCTGTTGTTTGGGTTTTGATTCAAAATATCTCATTTGACACCTTTCATATGAATAATAAGGTCCATTCTTCAAGCTCAGGAAGAAATATGAATAACTAAGCATTTCTAAATATTCAAGTTTTTAGTTGCTTTGTGAAAGCTCAAGGAAACCAGCTTTGTAGAACAGAGATCATCAGACCCAGAGATTGCCTTTTGGAGGCTATCAACATTGTTCTTACTGTCGTTCTTCTGTGTCTTTCCCAAAGATGTTTCCTCTTCTGAAAATAGTCTATTTTATCTTACTGAATAGACTATTGAAAGCAAGAAATGAACCTAATCGAGATATACATCTCTACTATCTTATAGACACTTCATATATCTTCTGCCTCTGTTTTGCCCAGGGATTTTCTCTCAGAACAGCATTGTTGAGAAAGGGAGGTAGTATTGTTATATTTTGATCAACTGGAGCTGGGGAGAAATTTTCACATATTGAAATGATCACCTTGTAAGCTAAACAATGTGATTGAATGTATTAAAAAATGTAAATAAAAAAATAAAATCTGATCCTAATACAATTTATTCAAACTACCTAGAATAAAAATTTCAGTTTAAGTATATCCCATGTTAATGTTTAAAAATAGCCCCATGTAACTGCATTATCACTAGATTTCCAAGCAAAGTAGCCTATATGAAGAGCCTGGGTTATTTTTAGAGAATTTAATTAGTATGGCAAGTGTGTGTGTGTGGGGAGGGAAGGAGCTAGCATAGTGCTTAGGCCAATGTGTTCAATGTTCTATCAGCATGTTAAAACATTACGCTCCCAATGTAAATGAAATGACATGTATTCCAGGAAGTTTAACATCTGTATTTATATAACATGTCTCTGAGGTATCAGAATTGAATATTGGAAATTTCAAGAAAAGCGAATCACAGTCTTATAACCTAAAACTTTTTAAAATTCAGGAATGTGCAATGTTCAGGATCTACAGTCTTAAAGCAGAGCACAGAAAGTATTGAGAGACAGAAACTGAACTGCCCCAGGAGTGCAATAGACGGGAAGTGGGACCAACCAGTGCAATAGAGGAGAGGTGTCCACTGTGGTCCTCCACTCCTTAGGCTGACTACCTAGACAGCTCACTCCCCATTACTTGACTACCCTTTTAAGGTCCCCCACCCCCCAACCCAAGAGGCTTCAGAGTTATGGTTTGGTCAGTCCCTATAATTCAGAAGATTCTCAAAGGCAGTTCTGCTCATGCTGAGCTATAAGAAGGCTCGGACAGTGGCTTACCACCTAGGATGGCAGTAGGGCCACAGAAGGACTTTTCCTTCACTTCGATGATGAGTTTAATACATTAGAGCTGTTACATTGACTGCTAACCAGAAAACATTTGAGTTAGCCTTGGGCAGTGTTTTTATGTAATTAGCTCAGGTACCAAACACCTGACTCTTTTTTTTTTTTTTTTAAATCTTTGATGATTTGATAATCTACCTCTGCTTTCAGGAGGCCAGGGGTCTACTGGGTATTCATTTCTAGCCAAAGCCAATTTGCATGCTTATGGGTACGTATATGATGATTAGCACACCCTGCAGAGTCTCCGGTCTATATTCAGTATCATCATACATGGGTACAACTACTGGAGCCCTTACTATTCCAAGTCTAGGTTGGCTTTGTCTTGAGAGACCTAGATGCTCAGGTACAAAATTCTCTTTTAGAAACTTCTCAGAGGTTCCTGTGGGGTTTTATAAAGCACAAGCCTATTACTGCTTCACGAAGCTGAACTCTCCCTACATAGCTTTCCAGGAGGAAGGGAGGAAAGGGGTAAAGATATTAATATAGCCATTCCTTACTCTTTATCTGAATATTAGCTGGTTGGTTTACGTTGTTTTTTTTTTTTTTTTTTTTTTTTTAAGAAAGAAACTCTGAGATAAAACTGTTCTAAAAAGAAAAGCATAAGCTAAGTGATTCTTAACAGTGCCCCCCAAAGAAGAATGCAGCCAGGAATTCAAGTTTTATTGGCCCCCAATTCCTTACCTTTTTATTACATCATGCAGCCTCCCCTGCACAGTGTGGTGAGCCTGGGAAGAGGTATTAAGAGAGATGTCCTACTGTGTAGACCCTTGAGTATTATTTTTCTTTATACCTCATCAATTTTTTTAGGGGAAAAACAAGTCCTACCAGATAAAATTCCTTGGCTATGTATGATGATTCGGTATATGAAATCTTTTAGATTTTTTTTTTTAAGAACAACAGAGATTTCAGTATAAATGACTTTCCCTAAGCATTCTTTAAAGCTGAGATGTTGCTAACTTCATTTGGAGAAGGCATATTTGCATTTTGAATGGTGATTTGAGCCATACCTAGAGAACTACATGGACCCACAATGAGTGTGACTTGCAATGATGTACTAGCTTCAGTTGATTTTTCATGCGGCTCACAGGTAAAGTCTATATTCAATTTGCAAACCTTCTCTCGGCTCTGTTCAGATAAGAAGGCTTGTGATTTAATCTCATAGGGTGAGCAAAAGGTCTTCACGCCACGGATTAGAAATACAGCTTCCTTAAAGGATTGGAGAACTTGAGAGATAACCACCCTCAAATCTCCATCTGCACAAGGTGCTGAGGCATAGAGCCAAGACAGCTGCATTCTTTCAGAGGATTTGCAGAGGCAGCCCTGCCCAGCGCTTTCAGCAGAAGGAGGGGGGGGACAGACAGGATGGCGGGAAGTGGACACAACAACAAGCTTACCTTTTTCATGGGTTCCAAAGGAAAAATGAACTGATTCAATAATAAAAAGGTTTTATTTTGATTTGTAGATTATACTTTGCACACATTTTTCTTATGTCTTCTTCAAAACCTCCCTGGATAATAGAGATTATTGTAGTTAGAGGCTTACCTGTAGAAGAGAAGAGCATACATTGCTCTCCAGGGCAGTGTTAGATAACTGGAAAAACCCAAGCCCAGGGATCAGGAGACATAGCTTATTGTATTGTGTGAATATCTTAATCATTTTTTTAAAAAACGACTTTCTGATATATCGTTGCATTTGGTCTTCCCCAAATTCCTCGAAAGTAGTTACAATTATCTTTATTAAGAGTTGATCAAAGCCAGATCTCATTAGTTATGATAAGAGAAAATATATTGTGACAAAGCTAAATAGGAGTTCACACCCCTAGACCCATGCTTTTCCCCATTGTTTAAGCTTCCTGGAGGTGAAAAACATTGATAAACAACAAAATATTTATCATATCAATGTCTGTAAGCTGCCTAGAACTCACAGACTAAATATTACTGAAAGCACTTTCAATTGGACCTCATTTAATCTTCATAAACATAGATAGGGTTGCTCATTTATTAGGTGCATATCCCTCAAGAAAACTGGTTAAGTACAACATCAAACTGTGGCCAGAAAGCCCTTAAAGTAGAAAACCTCATCCTTTTCATTGGATGGTGGTAAGGAACAGGGTTTGACATCAGGTGAATCTGAGATTCAGTCACAGCTCAGACATTATATGTATAATCTGGCCCAAATGGCTTACTTAACCAGTTTGAGCATTCTCTACCTCATCTGTAATATAGGGAAAAAATACTGTGTCACTTTGACTTACATACAAAGATATGGACAAAGCTATGATTTATATTTTCCCAGATCCCTTTACCATATGTTTCCAGATTCAAATTGGCCAAAAGAGGCACATGATCAAGGATGAGAAGGGGATGAGAAGCAGAAGTCTTCTTTTAGGATCTCCACATCTTACTCATTTTATTAGTTGTCTCTGATGACCAATACTGACACCAGGCCTATAATCAGGTGCTTGGAGAAGGACACACAAAAGCAAGAGTTACACACAGGCAACAGTTTCCCAAATAGTAACCATTTGTGCCAGGGTCCAGCCTCGGCGTGGGTGGGTTATCTCGACGGAGGCGGCGCTGGAAAGAAGGAAGACTAAGGCCTCAATGCTTTTCATGCACGTCCTTAGCCGGACACTCCCAGAGATCGCTCTCTGAGGAGTGACAACTGCTAGGAATCATCGTGCCTTTTTATTGAAAATGTGATACATGCAAGTAAATGGGTGAGGGGCAGTAAAAGATTTACTCTAAGGAACAGGGTATACAAAGCATGGAAGCAATAATTATAAAACATGCTGTTTGTCTTGTTAGCTCAGGTAAAGTCAATCACAGTTCTCAGGATGAGGAAGTCCATTTGTCTGCTGTATCTTCTTCTTAGATCTTGATTACTGGGAAGAGTCTTTTGAAGAGGGGGCTTGCAGGATGTTTGACAACTTCAGTCCCGGGCCAGGGCGATAACGTTGCTGGTTGCAAAGACCTAGATAGAAATCTTGTCTTGTTAAGTAAAGACACAGTTAATATATGGACTATCTATACATTACAACAATAGAGGGTGAGTCTATGATCTTATATGGGAAAGGAAGATGATCTTGTAGCTCCGGAGACAACACAGGATGTTTTATTAGCAGTTTTTCATAGTCAACAGCACATAGATGAGAAACTCTTTGTAGTTGAAAGCTACCTGTTGCTTTAGATAAGAACTCCCAGCTAAAATGGTTAATCTTTCTGTGGAGCCCTCAGCTTTGTTTATTCTGTTGTCCCATCCAGGCTTTTTCCTCTAATAAATCTGTGGGTTCCTGCATTTTGTTTGTTGAGTCTTGTCAATTAGTGAGTTCTTTTGTTGTAACTCTGAGTCTCTGTTATGTGGTGAATGTGCTGACTTTGCTAGTGTGAGTTAACTTTGGCCTGTAGCTTTAACAAGGGGTATGTAAGTAAAACTAACCTTAAACTAACTTAGTCTACATATGCTTCTAATGCTAATTTGGTTTATACTAACTTAATCTATATGTTAATTTTGACTTAAAAACAGACAGGTGGGGGAGTCTTAAACTTCCTGATCCTCCTGTCAGTCTTAGGGAACCACATTCCTACAAGATCACTAATTGGCTTTATTGCAATGGTTGGGGGTGATGTTTTACCCTTACACGGTACAGTAATAACAGTAAAACTCACGGCAGAGAAATTGAATACCGGCCAGTTCAAGGACACAAGGGAGAGCTCGTAAACTGGGCCTTGCCTCAGTTTCTTCCCAGTCCAGGCCTTGCCTTAGAATGGGAGGCAGCATCCTTACCAGCTTGTGTTGCCTGCATGGCCCCGTCACATTTGCAGCCCTGGTTCAGCAACTAGATGTGCTTGGATTCTTGCATTTATTTACAAGCTCATTTTTGTCCATTTCTATTTGACTGTCTGGTGAGTCATAGTTTCTCTGTACTCCTCTGACTCTTTCCATCCAGAATGTCACTTCTTCATCTCTTGCCATAGTTATGCAAATTCCGATTGACATAATAAAAACCTTAATCCCTTGTGATTTATAGAGACTCTTTCACTGACTGAACTTTGACTAACCAAGCTCCCCTTATGTTTGTTATCTCTTAATGATAAAGTTAGATAGTAAATAACAAAATCTGACATAAATACTAACACAATAGATGGTACCTATTATGGTCATCATCTAAAATGTATAAAGGTCAACTGATGGTGTTTCTTTTTCTTTGTGCTTCTCTATCATATAAAATTTATCAACTGTCTTCATAACTTCAGCTCATATGTAGTCTTTTGTGGATGCCTTGATCAAAATATTTAGTTAAAAAAATAAAATAATAAGCTCCAACAAGCAGAGGGTGTCTCTGTCCCTGACTGTAGCCAATTCCAGATTCCTAAGAGAGGCATCCAGTTGGTCAAGCAAGTAGACTCTGTCAACAAGAATCAGATTACCTGTCTGTGTATGGGTCCTGTGGATGCATATGAAAGTAGACCAATCTTGATGTTTGGATCTAATCCACTTGAATATAGACTCTAGTGTATAATAAAATTCCATTTTCTTAGAAAGTAGACAAACAATATGAAATAAATATCCTGCAGCCGATTCTATGCAAAACAATGCAAACAGAATATAAATTTTAAGTGCAGTTTGTAGAGAAGATTGTGCTTAGCTAGACAATCTTGTAGAGCTGATAAATTCTTACTCTCTCCTATTTCTTCTTAAGGCGTAATTTGCAAGTAGCAACGTGTACAGATCTTTAGAGTACAGTTTGATGAGCTTTGGCATTTGTATATACATATGTCATCAGTGGTCTCCTGGAGCCAGTCTGTAAGGGCCAATTATTAAATACTCAAAACTTTGCCAGCCAGCTATTAAATCATTGGTGACTTAAAATCAGAAATAGTGGGAGTATTTATACTAAATAAATTAAAAAAAAAAACTACAAATGCTACAAAATGAGAGCTCCTTGTTGCTGAGAATCAACTTAGTGTATCATAAATATCTGTTGAATTGTCAGAACAGCCATGACTGCATTTTTTCATAGAAAAACAGAAAACTATGTCATGACTTTTCCAAGAACCCCAAAATTTCTAGCAAAGTATTAAATAATACCTTGATACCAGAAAGATTCTTTCCTCCTTCCCTTTCTACACCAATCTCTCAGATTTAACGTGCTGATTTTCTTTTCTTACATTAGCTTTGTGTTTTCTAGAATTTCTTATAAAAGGAATAATAGTAAATATCTTTTGCATCTGGCTTTATTTGCTCAGTAGAGGGTTTTTGAGGTTCATCCAAGTTGTTCCACATATTAACAGTAGTACATAGCTTTCTATTGCTAGGAAGCACTCCACTTTTATAAATACAACAATTGATTGATTGTCAGAGAGCATGTGTGCTTACCAGAAACAAAGAGAGAGAGAGAAAGTGAGAAAGCATCCCCATGGGCAATGGTCACACTACAATCCCTTCTCCTCCAATTTTCCCTCCATTCAGGATTTTGGGTCTGAACACAGACATGCTTGGCAGGTTTCTCAAGCCTCTGAGATTGGGGCTTGAACCATGTGGTTGGCACTGTGGGATACAGCCATCTTAACCACCATGCCAGGCTTGACCCCACCTCATTATTTTTTACATACGTCTGGTTGCTAGAGACTTGGGTTCCTTCCGATTTTTCTCTAGTATTAGTTAAACTATCCTTGTTAACTCTTTTTGTGCACATGTGTTTTTACTTCTTGAACACATATTTAGAAGATGAACTATAGGCTTACAGAACAGATATTTGATTGTCTTCGTGAAAAACTGCCAAACTGATGGCTAAATGTGTTGGATAATTTTACACTTCCACCAGTATTACATGAAAGTTTCAGTTTTTCTCACCGTTGACAATATCTGCTGCAATCTACCATTTTTATTTTAGTCATTCCGCTTGGTATATAATGGTATTTTCCCGGGATTTTAATTTTATTTCTCTGATAACAAATAATATTGAGCACTTTTTCATTTTCTCAATGGCCATTCATATATCTCCCTTTGTAACGTAACTGTTTCCCATTTTTCTCCCCATTTTTATTGGGTTGTTTGTCTTTTTATTATCAAATTATAGGAGTTTATTTCTCAATACAGATAATTTTTCAGAAACAGGCATTGTGAATATTTTCTTCTAGTGTGACTTGCTTTAATAACTTCCTAAATAGAATTTTATTAAGAACATACATATTTGACTTTAACTAAATTAATTCGTATCAACTTTTTCTTTTATGAAAAGTTTGTTTATATATAAGTCCTAATTATAAAATCTTTGTCTATCCCTAAGTTACATTGATTTTATCCTAGGTTTTCTTTTGAAAGTTTCATATTTTTAACTTTGATGTTTATGTCTATACTCTTTAACAATTAATGTCTGTCTATTGTTTGAGATATAAGTCAAGCTTCCTTTGACTTGACTATGAAAACAGAGATAGGGCCCAGCCAGTGGCATGGTGATTAAGGCAGTTGGATCCCAGATAACTGACTGCTGGGTTCAAGACCCAGGGTGCTTTTCAAGCTCATGTGTGTGTGGACTCAAAATCCCAAGAGGAGAATAGAGGGGAAGGATTGTGTCATGGCTATCCCTCCTAGAGGATGATTTTTCATTTTCCCTCTCAGTCTCTCTCTCTCTCTCTCTTCAGTGAGTGCACATGCCCTATGACAAAAATCTAAACAAAAACAAAACAAAGTTTTTTTTTATTATTATAAACAAGCTCTAGACTCAAGATAAAATAAAAATGACCAGAGGAATAGTCGTTGATTTCCAAAGGAAAATAAATGTTATAAAATAAGACTCCAGAGACAGAGAGGCCTTTGTGGAATAAAAACATTAGAATAAACATGAACTTTCAGTATATTTCTCTACTTCAAGTTTGCCTGAGGGATTTAGTGCTCTCTTAACAAACCATTCATGGTAGGTTCGCGAACCGATTAAAAGTCAGATTTGACTAGGATCTATTGAGTTACAAGGATTATTAGCAATCTCTAAACTACTAAGCATTAGCTGTCTCATGTTGGTAATTATGTACTAAGCCTCCTTCTTGAGGCCTGATGTCAGAAAAAAAAGCATATGAATTTCATTCAAGATGCTGAGTCGATGATACGCAACATTTAAAAATGCTCCATCAGCTGTGAAACATCAAACAAATGTAAAAGATTCTTATTCTTCTGTGTCGTGGTGGGAACCATCTGATATATGACATTTTATATTCTGTGCCCAGGCATATACCACCATTCAATATGGCTCTGCCTTCCTGCTAAACCTAGATTTATCTCAGAATTTTTTTCAACAGAATTCAGGAGGCTGCCACCAATAGATCAGAGGAAACGACTTGTTATTTTTGAAGTTCTGCTTATGACCTTTAGAGTCTCCTCATATTCTACTTTCACTCACTTTGTCAATGATCTCTAAAGGAATAAAGGGGAAGAGTGTCTGTTTATCCTTTCCACCAACACGGATTCTCTGTGTGAGGGTACAAAGTGGATCTCTTGGTTGGTATGACTGGCTCTGGAAATTCTGCTCTGGACAACAATGTAGCTTTTACAACTAGGGAATAAATTTCAGAATAGAAATCCATGTTCCTGGCTAGAGGTTCAAATATTTCCCAAATCCAAAATGAACCTTCCTAGCTATTTCCATCGTGAAGTCGATCATAGCAACACCTGTTTGTCTTGGCACAAGTGGATGGTGTGGTCGAGTGTCACACAAAATCGTCCAGCTTGCAAATAGAAAAAAAGAGAAAAGAAAGAGAAAAATGTATGCAGACTCAGAGCACCTCCAACAGGAAGAGGGAAGAATGCCCTTGGAGGGGTGATTCTGAGATGAGTACCTTGCAGTGTCTCCTGACAAAAGGCCAACCACACTAAAGGAAGGGGCGGGGGAAAGCCAGGATTAAAGAACAGAGACAGAAAGAAAAACCCCAATTTTGCTCCCAAATCATCCAGTCTTTACTTAAGAATAATCTTGATGTTATATTCTGGTATTTTAATTAGCCTTTCTCTTCTTTTGCTATATGCGAATTTCCTTTTTCAAGAAATACGAGCACAGGAAATAGCTTCTATTTTGTCACGGAAATGACAAATTGATAAGGGCCCCAGCGTACTTCTTCAGTGTTGTGAGGTAAAAAACAATTATGCATTATTCCAAAATAACTGCAGCAGCTAAAAATTGAGGAAGTAATACCCAAATGACTGTGGAAAATAAACGGGGAGAATTGTGAACTTTTTAATATGGAGTTTTCAGCCTGAGCTCAAGTTATAAATATCAGCAAATGTTCTACCCCGCTTCATTGCATTCCTCTAGTGCAATTTGTTTAGTGCTTCGAGATATGAGACAGCCATATATTTTACTCTCACTGCTCGTAGCCAATTTGCAAGAAAGCAAGTAATATAAAAATGGCTATTTACTCTGTTACAAGTGGTACAGTCCATTATCACTCTCCACTGCTGTCGTTACAAGGATAGCAAATCAATAATCAGTTCTCATTCCCTAACTCGGTAAACCATCTGCTTCCATTATTGTAAACCATGCTCGGTTTGGATGCAACCTTAACTGGCATGCTAGCAGCTGATTCATTTGACAAGATCACAAACATCACCACAGGAAAATTATGCCTTAATTACCTTTCTCCGAAATGTAAATGGTTAAGTGGTGGGGAATTTCTTTGCAATGGGAGAAACCCAAATTACAAGATACTGTATCGACAGAGAGACTCTGTCTAAATCGTCAAATTACTGAGTCCATCTTTCGCAGCTTTTTCTGAATTAAGACTGTTCAAGTAAACATTCACTCGATACAGGAAGCCTCAATTAGAGATCTCATCACAGCCGGTAGGACAATGCTTCCAGAACAACCATTGAGATCAGATATAAAATCCTGAAAACTAAAATGGAAATTGTTGGCTGCATCGCAGGTTAACATTTTAATGGTCCCATGCTCCAGTATATGCAATAGCACTTTCTGTGTTTTATATTACTTACTTTAATTGCACATTCCAAGCCTCCATTGTGACAGAAAATGTCAAATAATAATCTCCAAGTAGAGTCACCAAAATTATGTTTTCTTAGTCAATTCACATTTTAAGTTGTGTCACTCTTCCTTACCAAACCCTGTGTTTATCTTCCTCTTTCCAGAGTTTTTTGTTTTGTTTTAATTTTGCAGAAGGGCATGTGTACTTGCCAGAGACAGAGACAGAGAAATCCAGAAGAAGGAAGCAACCCTGATGTGGTGTGGTCATGCTGCAATCCTTTCTTCTCCATTTCTCTATCCTGTCAGTCTTCTAGGCACACATGCACAAACGCTAGACATCTTTCCCATGTTGATCTAGAATTTGAACTCCATTTTTCAGGGTTCTATCCTAAGTTCTGAAGAGGCTAACACAATGTTGGGGGAATATGATTTTTATAATGCTTTCTATTTCTGTTTTTTTTTTCTTTTTTTTTTCTCCCCTTTAGTCACAATAGGGTGTGCATGCATGAGAGAGAGAAAAAAAAGGGAAAGCTGGAGGGAGGGAAGAAGGACAGAGTCATCCTTTACAGGATCTGGTCATGCCATGACCTCCTTCCTCCAGTCCTCCAGCCCATTACATGTTGGGAACTTACAAACCTGCCTGGTGTGTTCAAGGCTAACTGGGCATGTGATTTGAACTGAGTGACTCAGCTTCTCCTAAGCAGAGCATTAAAACTATTCCAAGCAGCTAAACCCTATTTCTATTTCTGGGTTTTTTTTCTTTCTTTCTCTCTCTCTCTCTCTCCTCTCTTCTCTCTCCTCTCTCTTTCTCATTGCTCTCTCTTTTTTTTTTATTCCTAGCATTTTTTGAGATTTCTACTTGCCCCATCCTGTCAAAAGTATGTCCCTTTCAGGCAATGCACAAAGATCCAGGTACAAAAGCACAGAAATGGGCCAACCTTTGTTTTGTTTTCTGAAGTTCAATGTTCTATTTCAGATTTCTGTTCTGTCTTCTCTTATGGTCTTCAGGGTCTTTTTGCTATTTTCTGTACCTCTTTCCAGAGGTGAGGGTAAAATTGATTGCTATTTTGTGTCACTGGGATGGCAGGTGAATCTATAGCAGAGCAAACACTCACATTCTCTCTACCATCCCTTGCAACCGTCTCTGCTTTATTGCTTTCACGTTAGTGTGACACAAGGGATATGGCTAAAACTTCTGATTGCCAGGATTCCAAAAAAGATCAGGAAGGCATAGCTATTCTCTGTACTGGGGTTCACAAGTTATCTCTAGGATGTAGAGACACACCCATACCTGGCACTTGCTTCTTTCAATGGCTCTTGTACTTCCAGCTCATGGATTCTCTGGTTAGATATAGAGTAGAAAAGGGAGCAAAAACTAGGTTTTTTAATTATGTTATTTCTTGATTCATAACTAGTTTAAAGCTTTTAATATTAGAAGTCAAAGAGTTGAGCTATTAATTCAATTTACTATGCTAACAATACTTAAGCAGTAAATGTCATCCTATCTTGTTGAATGAAAAGATAAGAGACTTCAAGTTTGTATCTCGGGACTTTAAGGCAAACTTGTGCCCTTCCCACCCTATCCAGAGACTGGATCAAGCAAGTGACCTTGCTGGATGTCAGGCTCCCTGTGGCTTCAGGGCCTGACAGCCCTGACCCATGGCACATCCCCTCCTCCTCTCACTTTTGGACTCTCAAGTGTGGTGGATAGCACATTTTGGGCACCTTGTGATCTTGTCTTTGCTTCTGAGGTGAAGTTCAGTGGATCAGTTTGAGCCACACCTGTTCCTTAGAATGAGGGAGAACTTTTGGGTTACTCAGGACCAGTGACAACACTGCAGGGTGCTGGTGAGCAACAGGGATGCAGAGCAGAAGAGAGATTGCCAATTTTCTACTCCTGCACACCTTTGAACACTCAAAGGTACCTTGAATAAGTTAGGAAGGAACGTATAGACCTCCAGATCACTAGGAACAATAGAAGAGGCACAAAAAATATGAGCAACCAACAAAATGTCTCTCCCCCAAGGGAAAAACATCAATTTTACATCACCCACAGACAACACAATTGAAGTCGTGGACATGTCCAATAAGCAATTCAGAATATTTGTAGTGACCAAACTAATTGAGATGTAAGAGCAAAGAGACAATGAGCTCCAGGGGATAAGGAAGTCCTTTCATGATTTGAAAGAAGAAATAGACACCTTAAAAAAGAATCAAACAGAACTGTTAGGGATGAAAAATGTGGTACAGGAAATTAAAACCTCCCTCAAAATTATTAAAAGTAGATTAGAACATGCAGAAGATCAAATCTCGAATGTAGAGGACAAAACCTCTGAACTAGAAAAAAGTATCAAAAAAGATTGAGAAAACAACCAAGAAAAATGAGGATAATAGATGAGAAATATTGGATATCATCAAGCACCCCAACATCCAGATAATTGGCATCCCAGAAGAGGAAGAAAATAATAAGGGCATTGATAATTTATTTCATGAAATCCTGGAAGAAAACTTACCAAACCCAGAGAGGCATTCAAATATCCAGACCCAAGAAATACATAGGACTCCAAATATAATCAACCCAAGAAGATCCTCTCTAAGGCACATCACAGCCAGACTGGCCAAAACCACAGAAACGACAAGATACTAAAATTGGCAAGAAGGAAATGTCAAGTTACCTACAAAGGTTATCCCATCAGGCTAACATTGGACCTCTCATCAGCAACAATGCAAACAAGGAAAGAATGAAGAAATATAGTCAAGGTGTTAAATGAAAAACAATTTCAACCAAGATTACTATACCCAGCAAGATTATCCTTTATAAGGGGAAAAAAAAAAAACAGATAAAAATATTCTCAGATAAATAAAACCTGGAAGAATTTATGAACTCCAGGCCAGCTCTTCAAGAAGTTTTGAAGGGAGTTCTATACCAGGAAAACTAAAAAGTAAGATGAACAGTTATAAGAGAAAAACAATCAAGAAAATGGCTCACTTAATGATAGGAACAGGTCTGGAAATATCGATAATAACATTGAAAATTAATGGGATAAATTCTCCAATTAATAGACACACACACACACACATACACACAAACACAAAAAACAGAAACCCTCTTTCTGTTGCCTGCAAGATATATACCTTATGGATAAAGATATACATACATAGACTAAAAGTGAAGGCTAAAAAAAAGATATTCTGTGCAAATGGAAATCATAAAAGGGCTGGAATTGCAATACTGATTTCAGATAAAATAGGCTTCAAGACCAATATTGTCAGAATAGACAAAGCCATTATGTGATAGTGAATGAGCTAATTCATCAAGAAGACATAGCACTTATAAAAGTCTATGCACCCAACTCAGGAGTACCTAAATACATGAAGGAAAGATTGCTGGAGCTAAAAGGAGAGATAGGTTGCGACACTATAATTGTTGAGGATCTCAACACCCCATTATCTCCTTTAGACAGGTCTTCTAGACAAAAACTAAATAGAGAGATACAAGACCTAAATGATACTATAAAATTAATGGGCTTGACAGACATCTACAGAACTTTCCACCCTAAAATTCCAAAATATACATTTTTCTCACCCCAGCATAGAACCTTTTCAAAGATTGACCATATTATAGGACATAAGTGAAGCCTTTACAGATTCAAAGGCATAGAAAATACATCTAGCATCTTTTCTGACCATGATGGAATTAAATTCAATATTAATTTCAAGAAACACCCTCAAAAATACACAAATAAATCAGGACCAGCAGCTAGCATAATGGCTATGTCCCTGGACTCCCATGTAGTCGACCACGGTTCACGTCCCGCACCTGGTGGCTTAAAACTCACGCTGGGCATGTGTGTGTGTGTGCCCAAGATCCCGAGAGGAGAATGAAGGAGAAGGGATTGTGGCGTGGCCATCCCCCCTGGGGGGTGATTTCTCACTTTCTGTCTCTGTCTCTCTCTGTCTGTCTGGTGAGCACACGTGCCCTATAGCAAAAACCTCTAAAAAAATACACAAATATATGGAAACTGAACAATTTACTACTGAATGACTTCTTAACTACTGAAGAAATTAAGTCTGAAATAAAAAAAATTATGAAAACAAATGATAATGAGTACAAGAGTTTCCATAATCTATGGGACATGGGAAAAGCAGTCATAAGAGGGAAATTAGTAGCAATTAGTGTACATAAGAAAAATATGGAAAGGTGGCAAATAGATAACCTAACATCACGCCTCAGAGAATTGGAAAAACAAAAACAACAACAAGAAAAAGTGCCAGGCAAAAAGAAATCATAAAGATTCAAACAGAAATAAATGAACTAGAAAATAAATGAACTATACAGAAAATAAATAAAAACAAAAAAGCTGGTTCTTCGAAAAGATTCATAAGATCGACACACCACTAGCTAGACTGATAAAGAAGAAGAAAGAAAGAAACCAGCTAAATCAAATATGTGATGAAACAGGAAACATTACAACAGACATAGTAGAAAGACAAAACATTATTAGAGGATACTATGAGTATGTCAAAAAAACAAGAGAATATGGAGGACATGGACAAATTCTTGGAAGCATGTAATCTACCAAGATTGAATCAAGAGGACATAGAACACCTAAATAGACCCATAAAAAGCCATAAGATTGAATTGTTAATAAATAACCTTCTGATGAAGAAAAGCCCAGGTCCAATGGCTTCACTTCTGAATTCTACAAAACTTTTAAGGAAGAGTTAAATCCTATTCTACTCAAGTTATTTATAAAGATACAACAGGAAGGAAATCTTCCAAATTCATTTCATGAACATTCCATCATCCTCTTTCTCAAAACAGATAAGGACATGACAAAAAAGAGAAAACTACAGACCAATATCTCTGATAAATATAGATGCAAAAATTCTCAACAAGATACTTGAAAATTGTATCCAACATATAACAAATATCCTTTATAATGACTAGGTAGGCTTTATCCCAGGGATGCAAGGATGGTTCAACATAAGCAAGACCATTAAATACATTATATTAACATAAAAAAGATAAAAATCATATGATAATTTCAGTTGATGCAGAGAAAACATTTGATAAAATACAACATCTTTTCATGATTAAGACTCTCAGTAAGACTGGTATAGAAGTGTCATATTCCAACACAATAAAAGCCATCTATGAAAAACCTATAGTTAACATTATACTGAATGGGGAAAAGCTTTTCTACTGGTACTAGACAAGGCTGACCACTTTCTCCACTATTTTTTATTATAGTGCTGGAAGTCTCAGCCAATGCACTCAGAAAAGAGAATAATATAAAAGACATTCAAATAGGTAAAGAAGAGTTGAAAATATCTTTATTTGCAGATGACATGATGGTATACTTAGAAGACTGAAAGATTTCATGAAGAATCTCCTTTAAGTAATCAATGAATATACTAAAGTGTCAGGATACAAAATCAACATAACAAAAATCTATAGCATTTCTATACGAACAACAAGTTGAATGAAGTAGAGGTGAAGAAAGGAATCCCTTTTACCATACCCACAAAGTGTATAATCAACCTAGGGATAAGCCTAAGAAAGTCAAAAACCTTTATAAAGAAAACAATGAAAATCTTTAAAAAGATATTGAAAATTACATAAAAAATGGAAAGATATCCCATGTTCCTTGATGGGAAAAATTAACATAATCAAAATGACAATTCTATCCAAATTAATCTACATATTTAGCACAATTCCAATCAAAACTTCTAGAGACATTCTTCACAGATCTAGAAAAGAAAATCATAGAATTAGTCTGGAATCATAAGACCTTGTATTGCCAAAACAATCCTATGCAAGAAGAGTGGAGTGGGTGGCATATCACTCCTTGACACCAAGGTATACTATAAAGCTGTGATAATCAAAACAGCAGGGTATTGGCACAAAAACATACAGGTGGACCAATGGAATAGGATAGAAGCCCCAGGAATAAACCCCAAAGCTTACAGCCAACTGATTTTGACAAAGGGTACCAGTCAATACAGTGGAAAAGGAAAACATTTTTAGCAAATTGTATTGGAAAAACTGGGTATTCACCTGCAGAAAGATGAAACTGAATCCCCATCTTTCACCATTAACAAAAATCAACTCAAAATGAATTAAAGATCTGAACCTAAGATCTCAAACTATGAAACTACAGAGGAAAACATTGGGAGCCTCTGGAAGACATTGGAGTACGCAAAGGCTTCTTAAATAAGACTCCTGATGCACAGGCAATAATCCCTAAAATAGACAAGTGGGACTATATCAGACTAAGAAGTTTCTACACAGGAAAGGACACAGTAATTAGTTTGAATTGACAACCCTGAGAATGGGAGAATATTTTTGTAAAACATGCCTCAGACAAGGGACCGATAACCAGAACACATAGGGAACTCAAATGGCTTATTCAAAAAAAAAAAAAAAAAAAAAAGAAAGAAAGAAAGAAAGAAAAGAAAAAAGATCAACCTAAATAAAAGATAGGAATGAGTTGAACAACAATCTCTCTAAGCAAGACATAGGAACAACCAAAAAGCATTTGAGGAAATGTTCAACATCCCTCATCATAAGGGAGATGCAGATTAAAACCACAGTGAGATACCACTTAACCCCTGTCAGAATGGCAAAGATTAAAAATATAAAAACTGATAAGTATTGGTGAAGATGTGGTGAAAGAGGAACTCTTCTACACGCTGGTGGGAGTGTAAACTGGTTAAGTCACCTGTGGAAAACAATACGGAAGTTCCTCAAAGATCTACAAATCGAACTACCATTTGATCCAGCAAACCAATTTTGGGGTATCTACCCAAAGGACAAGAGAATACTCCATCAGAAAAGCACTTGCTTATCAATGTTTATTACAGCATTATCCATGATCACTAAGAAATGTTCACCTATTGAAATATCCATTTTGTAAGATAAATAATAATGTTATTGAATGTATGGAAGAAAATGAAATGAAAAGAATAAATGAAAGGGAAAAAAAAGAAATGGAACTAACCTAATGTCCACAGATGATTAGATGGAAAAAGTGTGGCACATATACTCTATGGAATGCTATTCAGCCATAAAAAAACAAGACCCTGGCATTTGATAGAAAGTGGTTGAATATGGAGGATCTTTTGCTGAGTGAAGAAAGCCAGGATATGAAAGAAAGATATTGTATGTATCCACTTAATATATTCCAACTGTCTTCACTTTATGGTGGAGATCGAAATATTGGAGGGCATAAAAGCAGTGGTAATAGTTATGGATGCTGAAGACAGTGTGTAACGGGGCAGAAGAAGGGAGCAGTATAGAGAAGGATTGCAAGAGAACAGAGAAACATGTCATTAGTGGGACACAGAAATGGTTTGTTACCTGTTGATGATAACATATATAGTATTCTCAACTAGACTGGTCTGAGAAATATTTCATGTTGGATAAATTCTTTTTACAATAAAATAATATGTAGTGATTGAATGTGTAAAAAATGATAATTATAATAATCTGAAAAAAAATGATGAAAAGCTATTTGATGATGATGGCATGGATAGTAATGTCTTTGTCTTGACTGATATGAATGGTATGCATGGTACTCCTGCCAGAAAAAGAAATGTAATACACTGTAAATATATATATATATGATTCAAAATAATATTAAAAAGATTACAATAATAATAAATCAAATTAAATAATTAAAAGGTAAGAGAAGCACTGCATAAGTAGGAAGTATAGGACAGAGCAAGCTGTTTAATACTGGGACTTCTTCCCCGGATGAGATTAAGATTTAATTGGCCACTTCTGTGTGACAATGGATAGTCTTATCTTACCATGTTTATTATACTCAATCAGCAGCAAGTAATTGTTCTTTCAATTTTGTCTCTTATCTGATTATAACTATGTCAAGAGCAAGGATGCATCTTTCCCTTTATTTATTTTTTGGGAGGGTGAAATATAATCTTTATTCAAGATAAATAAATACACACACAGTGAGATGATTATAACATAAAAATGTTTAATTGAGTGATTATAGCCCTAACACCTGTATAACCCAATTGAGTTTAGAATGTTAGAGGCCGTGATGTCCTTGTGTTCCCTTCCTGATCAGAAATACCTTTTTATTATATAGACAAATTATCTTGATTTTAAAGATAATTTCATTTAAATACACACACTAATTGTGATTTGCATGGTTTATTTTAGCATAATTTGAACTTTGTGTAGGTGGAATTATTATATATGTTTTATTTTGTGAGTCTCTTTTTTTGTTAAAAATTATGTTCTTAAAATGAACTCTGTTGTGTGCAGCTGCAGTCATTCATTTTATGGTGATGTGTGGACTTCAACTTTCATTTTATATGAACCACAAGTTCTTTCGTTTTGTTTTGAGTTTGTTATAAGGCATGTGCACTCATTGGAGAGAGACAGAAAGAGAATGAAAATGAGAAAGCACCCCCAGGGGGGATGACCATGTTGCAATTCCTTCTTCTCCTTTCTCTTCTTGGGATTTTGGGCATATATGCATACACACCAGGTGTATTTCTCAAGCCACTAGATATGGGATTCAAACCATGGAGTTGGCCATGTGGGATCCAGGAGCCTTAATCTCTGTGTCACCTGCTGACCTGGCAACTTTTTTTTTTTCATTGTTAGGCCAGATCGAGGGCATTTAGAACAATGCTGCTGTGAACATTCCTATACAAGCACCCTGTTCTATATAAACACATAATTTTTTAGCATAAATATCTAATCAGAAATTCCTAGGATCATAGAATACACGTATCATCAGCACTATAAGGTAGTTCCATATAAATTTCTATAAAGTTGTAACACTTCAGAGTCCCAACAGCAGTGTATGATTGTCTCAAAAACACCAAATATATTTTGACATTTGTCAGATATTTAAATTTTTTCCAGCTGATAGATAGTTATCACTGTCTGAGACTTTAGTTCACAATTTTCTCGGCACCTTGGTTGAAAAATCAGTTGGATGTATACTTGGATATATTTCTCAGTCCTTTGTTCTGTTCCATTGACCTGTGTGTTTTGTGTGTGTGTGTGTGTGTGTGTGGGTGTGTGTGTGTTGTGTTGTTTTTGTTTTTGTTTTCTTTTTCCAGCATCACTCTTTTTGCTACTTATAGATTTATAGCATTTTTTATTTTTAATTTTTTATTTCACATTTTTTATACATTCAATCACATTTTTTAGCTTACAAAGTGAATATTTCAATATGTAAACATTTCTCCCTAGTCCAGTTGATTAAACTATAAAATACCTTCAACAGATAATACCACATTTCTTTGTCCCATTAATGTTTTGCCTCTGAAATTTTCTTCTAAATGTCCTTCCTCAGGCCCTTCTCTTCCACACACACTATATCTGTTATTTACAACTATTTATTGTGTTTGTATATTCTTTAGTCAATTAGTTTCAGTCATAGCATGTGGACACACACTATATATTAAATGGGGACATACAATATCTCTCCTTCATGGCCTGGCTTCCTTCACTCAGCAGTAAATCTTCCATGTTCTTCCACTTTCTGTCAAAAGACAGGATTTTGTTGTTTTTATGGCTGGATAGTATTCCGTAGAGTATACGTACCACAGTTTTTAAATTCATTCATCTGTTCGGAGGCATTTGGGTTGGTTCCATGTTTTAGCAATTGTGAATAGTGCTGCAATAAACATCGATGTGTAAGCACTTTTCCAATGAAGAATTCTTCTGTAGATACCAAGGAGTGGGTTGCTGAATCATATGTTAGTTCTATTTGTAGATTTTTGAGGAATCTCCAAATTGTTCTCCACAGTGGCTGGACTAGTTTACATTCCCACCAGCAGTGTAAGAGAGTTCCCCTTTCACCACACCCCTGCCAACACTTATCTTTTTTGTTTTTTTAATCTTAGACATTCTAACTGGGGTTAGGTGGTATCTCATTGTTGTTTTGACCTGCATTTCCCTTATGACAAGGGATGTTGAGCATTTTTTCATATTCCATTTGGCTATTTGTATGTCATCTTTAGAGAGTGTTTTTTTCAACTCATTCTCCCATCTTTTAATAGGGTTGATCATCTTTTTTCCAAATAGATGCTCGTGTGTGTGGAGGCATGGGGCCTAAGGAAGGACATTTGGAGGAGGGATATGAAGACAGAGCATTGACGGGATGGGGAGGTGTGGTGTTATTGATCAAAGATATTTTGATCAACTGGACTGGGGGAAAATGTTCACATATTGAAAAGTTCACTTTGTAAGCTAAATAATGTGATTGAATGTATATAAAAATTTTTAAATAAATAAATAAAATTTGTTTAAAAACCATATGGTCATATCGATTGATGCAGAAAAAGCATTTCATAAGATACAACATCCCTTCATGATCAAGACTCTCAGCAAAATAGGCATAGAAGGGCCATTTATCAATACATTAAAAGCCAACTATGAAAATCCCGTAGCAAACATCATCCTGAATGGAGAAGAACTGAAAGGTTTCCCACTAAACACGGGAACAAGACAAGGGTGCCTGCTTTCTCTTCTTATTTATAATATAGTGCTGGAAGTCCTCGCCAATGCAATCAGAAAAGAGGAAAAAAAATAAAAGGCATTCAAATAGGAAAAAAAGAGGTGAAACTCTCTCTAGTTTTAGATGACATGATTGTATACATAGAAGATCCAATGGTTTCCATGAAAAAATTTCTGGAAGTAATGCACGAATACAGTAAAGTTGCAGGATACAAAATCAATATACCTAAATCGATACCATTTCTATATACTGACAACAGGCAGACTGAGATAGAACTGAAAAAAGTTATTCCATGTACCATAGCCACAAAAAGTATAAGATACTTAGGAATGAATCTAACCAAAGAAGTTAAAGACCTCCACAAGAAGAACTATGAGAAGCTAAAAAAAGAAATTGAAAGGGACCAGCAGTTAGCGTAATGACTATGTCGCTGGACTCCCACATAGTTGACCGTGGTTCGCGTCCCAGACCTGGTGGCTTAAAACTCATACCAGGTGCATGTGCATGCATGCCAAAGATCCTGAGAGGAGAATGGAGGAGAAGGGATTGAGGCATGGCCATCCCCCCGGGGGGTGATTTCTTGCTGTCTATCTGTCTCTCTGTCTGGTGAGCACATGCACCCTATACCAAAAACCTCTCAAAAAAAAAAAAAAGAAAAGAAAAGGAAAAAAAATTGAAAATGACACAAAAAAGTGGAAGGACATCCCATGTTCCTGGATTGGAAGAATTAATATAATCAAAATGGCAATTCTACCCAAATTAATCTACATATTTAATGTGATGCCAATCAAAGTACCAGACACATTCTTCATTGATCTAAAAAAGACAATAATAAAATTTGTCTGGAATCATAAAAGACCCCGTATTGCCAAAGCAATTCTACATAAGAAGAGTGGAGTGGGCAGCATCTCACTCCCTGACCCAAAAATATACTACAAAGCAGTGGTAATCAAAACAGCATGGTACTGGCACAGAAACAGACATGTGGACCAATGGAACAAAATAGAGTCCCCAGAAATAAATTCCCAATCATGCAGTCAACTGATTTTTGACAAGGGGTACCAGTCAATCCAGTGGGAAAAGGAAAGCCTCTTCAGCAAGTGGTGCTGGAAAAACTGGATTTCAACCTGCAGAAAGATGAATCTGAACCCCTACCTCTCACCTTTGACAAAAATCAAGTCAAGGTGGATCTAAGATCTAAATTTAAGACCTCAAACTATAAAACTGCTCCTAGAAGACACTGGGGAAACTCTGGGAGACACGGGGGGAGGGAAAGACTTTTTAAATAAGACTCCCGCAAAGCACAGTCAATAATCCCCAAAATAGACATGTGGGATTACATCAGACTAAGAAATTTCTGCATGGCAAAAGACACAGTAATTAGTGTGAATTTATAGCATATTTTGTAATCCAATAGTATAATGTCTCCAACTCCATTCTTCTTTCTTAGGATGGATTTGGCCAGTCTTTTATGATTCCATACAAATTTTACATTTTTTTCTATTTCTATAAAGAATGTCTTTGGTATTTTGAAATGTATTGATCTGAATCTGTAGATCACTTTTAGTAGTATAGACATTTTAATGATATTGATTCTTTCCATCTATAACATAGATTTTTAGCCCTTCACATATTTTAGTACTTCTTTCTGTGTCTGTATGTGTGTGTGTGTGTGTGTGTGTGTGTGTGTGTGTGTGTGTAGAGAGAGAGTTATAATTATGTTCTCAACCATAACTGCTATATCTCCTAAATCTTGAGTTGAAGTTTTCTCATTAAGTTCAAACTATTTTCTTTAAAAACATTTGTATTTGTATTGCCAGAGGACATGCGTACTACAGAGAGAGAGAGAGAGTGAGAAAGCACTCCCTAATGGAATGTCATGCCACAATCCTTTTTCCTCTACTCCTCCTGACTATCGGGTTGGAGTACAGACATATATATACCTATCATGTTTTTCAAGCTGCTAGGGTAGGGATTTAAACAGCAGTTTGAGATATGAGCTGATTTGGAATTTAGCTCCCTAGGCACGGAGTTTAACAGCTGCAAATGGGGGTAGTTCTAGAATCTTATCTTATAGCCACTAAAATTTTTTATTTTGACCCATGTGTTATTTAGAATTTTTAAAAATTCAGTAATGCTCAAGAGCTTTTTTGTTTATTTTTAATTCAATTTATGATATTCAGATAATATATCATGTATAAATTCAATCTTTTAAAAATCTGTTGAGACTTGGGGCCAGCAGATAATGTAACGGTTACATCATTGGACTCCCACAAGGCCAACTGCTGCTTGAGTCCCGGATCCAGGGGCTTGAAAACTACACCAGGTGCGTGTGCATGCATGCCCAATTCAAGGAAGAGAATGGAATAGACGGGACTGTGGCAAGGCCATCTCCCCTGGGGGGAGAGTAGGATTTCTCACTTTCCCTCTCTCTCTCTCTCTCTCTCGATCTCCTAAAGTCAAATCCTCTCAAAAAAAAAAAAATCTATTGAGACTTATTTTTAAACACCAAATGGTCAGTTTCTGTAAATACTTGGCATGTGCTGAGAAGAATTTGTGTTCTAAGATTTTGGTACAATATTCTATATAATTTCTTTAGGCCAGTTTGTTTGTACTCCAAGTCTTTCATAGTTGCATCTGCTTTAATTTCTTTCATTGTACAGTTGTGTGGCTAACGACCCCAGTAAATTTAGGTTTCTACTTAAAGATCATCTCCTTAGAATTTCTTTCACCATTGTATCTAAAAATACACTTCAGCTTTTCTCTCCCTTTACCTTGTGTTAGTGTCTTTAAAGTATTTTTCCTGATGTTGCATTATATTTATTTCTTTTTTTCCTCCATCTTCCTAACTGTAATGTAATCACTCTGAGGCAAGTACTTTTTCCTAATTTACTGTGCTATTTCCTGCACATAGAAGAGTATCACATATTTGTTAAGTGTTTGATAAATGTGAGTGGATGATTTCCATGGAGTAATTAAAAATAATTTTTAAATGGGAACTCTGAAAAAAATATATTTCAACTTCACATCACTTCCTTTATTCTTCTCCATTAGATTCATTAGTACCTTGGCAATCAACTAGTAAGCCTAGAGCATGGATAAGAATGAAGGAAGAAATGGAGAATGAGTGTCCTAGAACCTGCTCAAGCAGATGCTCAATAAATATTTGCTGCCTGACTTAAATAAACTTGGTGAGGAGAAAGGGCAATGATGAGAGAGAGAAGAGAGAGATTAAGTTGTAAATTGACAATTTACACTAATGTTTGACACTTAAACTCAAAGGTAACAGAGACTATGTATCTCTCTACCCTCAAATATTTATTTTTGTGGAGGCCATCTTTCTGTTTCTTTTCTGTTCCTTTTCCTGCCACTTCTTAAGAAAGAAGAAATTACTTACATTATTGGTCAGTTGATAAGAAAAGTTGGGTGCATACAAAGCTCAGACCCTTCCTTGCTCCCCACATTTTGTATTAGTCTCCCTGCAGAGAATTTATATTCTACCCTCCTCCCCTATGCATTGAAGTTCACAGAGGTAAGTTCTACCTCTGGCGAAAGAGGCCTCCTCTCATCTAATGCAGGGTAGATATGAGTAGAATTCTGGAGACCAATTTTACGAAGACTACTGTTGCTGTACACCCAGGTTGCAGTCTCAAATGCTCTATCTGTAATCATCTAACATTTCCCCCTCTCTCTCTAATTCTCCAACTACTTGGCTTCTTTGCTATTTCTTGATTGTTTCTAAACTTAGGCAGGAGGTGGGTGTCTCCATTTATTGGGGCTACCTATAGCATAGTTTCCTTGATATGCATTATCAGTACTAAGGTTTCTCCTTCAAGCAAAACTTTCACAATGACAAAAACTGAGTTTCTCTAAAAAAGAAAATCAGGCTGAGAAAGCCAAGGGAGAAAAAGGAAAACAGGTTCTTGCTTCAGAAATTTATCCAATTTGTTATGTAAGCTTTTTCTCATCCCATTATTCAATTATGTCAAATGTCCTTAAGCTGTCTAGACAAGCAAAAGGAAATGTGGAAATGCAGCAATTACTCAGCAAAATCTGACTGGAGGAGAAAAAGATGCCATGCTGAGGATGCAACAGGGATTTACTGGAACAAATTACAGCTCAGGTTTGAGCTCTTAGTTGTCCTTAAAAATAACCTAAGTGTGATATCCTTTAGAGATGCTTCTGACCAACTGCATTAGAGAAGACCTTAGTGAACTCAGAAGTGTGAAAGACTTGTTGACTTGTAACAGTTTAGAAGAACAGAACTAGAATTGAAAGGTCTTCAAAGTAAATTCAGAAAGGACAGCATCAGGTTATGTTCCAAGGCTATGCAATGATAATGAGAAGTTTGATAGAAGGGCTACCTCATGCAGATTCTTTCAGTAGGGACATTTAGGGATAGCAGCACCCCCAGTGACCATCACAAATGGAAAGTAGCCAAATATGAATATTCTGAAGGGGGGAGAGGAGTTCCCTTCAAGAGCCTTATCTCAGACATCCTGGATTCTCTTAAAATTTCAGACTGTTGAAGAGGTAGTAAACTCTACATCAGAACTTCTCAGTAAACTGTTATCTCTCCAGAAGTAGACACTTTTAACTCTCATTCATGTGTTACATGGCTTATCTAACATGTTGTATGGCTTGCCATGTTTTTCCAATATGATAGAACATTATTCAATTCCGCAATGAATAATGATGGCTATTTTCAGGTCTATTTTAGAACTTAGTAAGAGGGAAATACATTAAAAAAAAGTTATGGATACAGAATATCTAATTATGAGTGTTAAAAGGGAGGCCTAACTGGAGCCATCAGATGGCAGAGTAGTTACATCACTGGACTCCCATATGGATGACTATGGTTCAAGTCCCAGGCACTGTGGCTTGAAAATCACAGTGGGCATGTGTGCAAGCATGCCCAAGGTCCCAGGAGGAAAATCAAGGAGAAGGGACTGCAGCATGGCCATCTCTCCTGAGGGATGACTTCTCACTTTCTTTCTCTCTCTCTCTCGTAAGCATACATGACCTAAGGCAAAAATCTTAAAAAATAAAAATGAGACCTAACTTTTGTAAGTGATGACATTCATAGGATGGTACTGTCCTAGATTTTTTTTTTTTGGGGGGGGGGGAGAGGTTTTTGCTATAGGGCGTGTGCGCTCGCCAGACAGAAAGAGACAGAGAGATAGAAAGTGAGACATCACCCCCCAAGGCAAATGGCCACGTTGCAATCCCTTCTCCTCCATTCTCCTCTCAGGATCTTGGGCACGCACACACACACGCCCAGCATGAGTTTAAGCCACCAGGTCCAGGACTCGAACTGCAGTCGACTATGTGGGAGTCCAGCAACATAGCCATTACGCTAACTGCTGGTCCCAGTACTGTCCTAGTTTATTTTGGCTGCTATAATATCATAAGCTGGGTAGCTTATAAGCAACAGAAACTTACTTTTCACAGTTTTGGAATCTGTAAAGTCAAAGATTGAAGTACTGACAGATGAGTGTCTGGTGAGGACCTATTTCCTGGTTCATACATGATACCTTTGTCTGTGTCCTCACATGGTGGTTGGGGAAAACACTCTCCCTGGGGCCTCTTTTATAAGGCCCAATCCTATTTATGTGAACTCTGCCTTCCTAAACTAATGACCCTCCTAAGGACTCCACCTCCTAATACTGTCACCTTGAGGGTTAGGATTTTAGTATATGAATTTTGGTGGGACACAAACATTCAGACTCTAGCAAGTATCATTTCCTTATCTCTTTCTAACTTCTATCAGTGCATTATGTTACTTTCTGACACTAAAAGGAAAGATAATCCTGACTCATTTAAGAGTATGTATTCTGTATTCTGTGTCACCAACCATATTATCAAAACTAGATGCTTAATAGCCACTTAGAAGCAAAAGCTGTAATTTTATTAAATCTAAGAATAGAAAGTAAGACTGTTCCAGCCAAAACCACGCACACTGGTAGACGCTGTTATTGAGCAGGTTGAGGCCACATGAGAGGCCCAGGTTTGATTCCTGATCCACCCTGTAGGCTACATGCAATAGTGCCTACCTGTAGTCCCAGTTACTTGGGAGGCTGAGGCAGAAGAATTGATACATGGCAAGACCCTGTCTAAATAAAGGAGAAGAAAAAAAAAAAAAGACGAGAGGAAGAGTGGGAGGGAGGAAGAAGGAAAGGAAAAACAGAAGAAAAATGCAAGTAGAGATCAATCAGAGATAAAAAAAGAGATCCTGGGGCAAATTGGCCAATGAGCCTTTTATAGAATCCACTGGTTTGTTCTCATTTTCCTTTCGGTTATTCCCTGTTCTGTTCTCTTTCTCCAGTTTTTGGATTGATTGGATTGAAGGAAGGGAACCAGTAGACAACTCAACTGTGGAGTAGGGTAGAAATTCTTGTCTCTATTTTAAGCAATGCTCTTAGTGGCTCTGTTTTCCTGTGAGACTCATCCTCATTAAGCTAATCGCTCTTTTTGGTCCTTACTCTAATATGAACATTCCCATCTCTTCTGCCATTGAACCTGACCTGGTTTCTAAGTGTTGCTATGTTAATCTTTGATTTGGCTTCCTCTGACTGCAGAGCGCCTCCAGCACATGTGTAACTAATACCCTACATTAAGTTTCTTCTGTTTTATTTATTTATTTTTTTGACAGGTTTTTGCTACACGGTGTGTGCACTTGCCAGAAAGACAGAGAGAGAGACAAAGACAAGAAATCACCCCCCAAGGGGGGGGGATGGCCAAACCACAATCTCTTCTCCTCCACTCTCTTCTCAGGATCTTGGGCATGCATGCACACGTACCTGACATGAATTTAAGCCACTGGGTCCAGGACTCGAACCACGGTCGGCTACATGGGAGTCCAGTGACATAGCCATTGTGCCAACTTCTGGTCCCAATTTCCTCTGTTTTAAATACCTAAATTTTTCTCTGCCCCCCCACCCCCCCCACACACACACTGGATTCAGATTAAAATATTCAGCAACCAAAATAAAAATCAGGAAGTAGGTACTGGCACAAAAAAAGACATGTAGACCAATGGAACAGAATTGAGAATTGATCCTTGATAAAAGGCACAAGACATTCTAGTGGGAAAAAGAAAATCTCTTCAGCAAATGATGCTGAGAGAAGTGGATATCCACCTGCAGAAGAATGAGACTGGATCTTTATCTCTCATCACTAACAAAAAATTAACTCAAAATGGATTGAGGTTCTAAATAAAAAACCTCGAACTATAAAAATACTGGTGGAAGACACAGGGAGAACTCCTGGAGACTTTGGGTCTTAAAGAAGACCTCCAAAGCAGAAGGAATAGTCTCAAAAATAGACTGTATTAGGCTGAGAAGCTTCTGCACAGCAAAAGAAACAATAAGTAGAGTGAGAAGATGATTCTCAGAATAAAAGAACATATTTGTAAACTATATCTCAGATAAGGGGCTGATAACCAGAATATACAGGGAACTCAAGCAGCTTATGCATACACACACACACACTAAGAATAATTCAATTAAAAGATGGGGAAATGAACTGAACAGACAATTCTCTGAAGTGGGCATATGAACGGCGCAAGAACATATGAAAACGTGTGCAACTTCTCTTATCATAAGGGAAATGCAAATCAAAACCACAATGAGATATCATTTAACCCTAGGAAATTTAATTTAACCCCAGGAAAAAAAAAAAAAATAAAAAAAAAAAAAAAGATAAGTGCCTATGAGGCTGTGGTGAAAAGGGAACTCCCCCACACTGTCGATGGGAATGCAAATTAGTACAACCACTTTGGAGGACAATCTAGAGACTCCTCAGAAACCTGCAAATAGAACTACCATATGACCTAGTAATTCCACTCTTAGGTATTTACCAAAAGGATAGAAATCAGTCAGAAAAACACTTGCACATCCATGTTTTCTAGAGCATTATTTACAATCACTAGGACATGGAATCAACCCAAATGTCCAAAAACAGATGACTGACTTGAAAAAATGTGTGATATGTACTCTATAGAATACTACTCAGTCATTAAAAAAAAAAGACCCTGACATATGTTACAAAGTGTACAAATATGGAAGACTGTATTTGATACAAAGTGTACGAATATGGAAGACTGTATGCTAGGCGAAGCAAACCAGACTATGAAAGACAGACTTTGTATGTCTCCACTCAATATACACCAATTGTCTGTGCTATAGAGGAGAAACTGAATGTCTCCACTCAATATATACCAATTGTCTGTGCTATACAGCAGAAACTGAAAGTTTGGAAGGTATAGAAGCAAGAAGCGCAATGGTAGATACTAGAGAAGGTAAGGATGGGGTAATACGAGAGTGGGTAGTGGAGGGAGGGGAACAGAGGAAGAACAAAAAATGTGTGTTTGATTGACAAAAAAATTAAAAGCTATTTGCTGATAATAGTGTATATAGTAATGTCTTTATCTTGACTGATATGCATGGTATTTGTGCTTGAAAAAGCAATGTGGTATACTATAATGTGATTAAATTAAAATTAAAAAAAAAAAACCAGGAAGTGAGATTGGGTAACTTTGTGGGAAAATATCAGGGTGGACAGAAGAACCATAATTTAACAGTAATTTTCTAATGTGAGAAGAGGAAAATCATGACCAACTCAAATAGGTCAATCGAAGGTTAATTCCTGCAGTAGATTCAAATCCCAGCTCTGCCTCTCAAGAACTCTGCAACCTTAGGCAAACTACTTAATCTTTCTCTGCTTCACTTTTCTCATTAGAAAATTTATGTTAAAAATAGTGCCATTGCCATAGGCTTATTGTGAACATTAAGGAAATTATCGACAACGCTTCATTGATAACAAGTCATCAATAAATATTAGTTACAATAAGCCTTCTACTTCTTCAATGTGTTAGTGATACTTAGGATTTTCTTGGCCATATTTAGGATTATTTAAACTGAATAGACATAAAAGTTATCTTCTTAAATAAAGAAGAGCTACAGAATGGATGAATGGATAGATAAGTAAGCGAAGTAATAATGTCAATGAAAAGGGAAAAATGCATACAAGAATGAACAAATAAATATCTAGAGCTGACATAATAAATAACGCACAATAAATAAATGTATTCCCTACTGACAGAGACAATTTTAAAAATACAAATAGTTTACTCTTTTGTATTTATCCTCAGGAGGGAAACAAGAAAAGACTATATTCAACCAATCTACTCACACCTCCCTTGCATATTTAAACTTTTGCTCTACTTTTCCTCCAGTTCTTCCACTTACTCAGACACACCCTACACACTTCATTACATTAGAGCTTTTACAGACTTAGAAGCCAAAAGCCTTCAGGACTGATGGCAGAGGCCAAGGGAGGAAGACTGCGTGGTTAGGAGTATAGCCAGAGAGGCTCTCAGTCAATGTTTGATCTGGGGGATTGTCTGTTCTCTGCCATCAACACTGCTGTTTCTCCAAGTATATTTAACTTACTCTTTTGTAGACATCTTGGCTCCTTTATTTCAAAATACCTAAAACAAAATTTCAGATTTCTTCACACCCCTGTGGCAAAAGTTATTGGGCCAAGGACTTGTCATTGCCAGCAATACCTAACTGGAAAGGCCAAGACTAAATATTTTTTTATTAGCATTTTAAACTTCAAATTTGGGAGTGATCAAATATTTTCTCCACTCCTCACTGGGGAATTGGTTCACATTTTGACATATAAGACCCTCCAAACTTGACCCCTGCCTCCCTCTTTAATTTACTTCTTACCATTTCCTGCTATTTCCTCCCATTTCACAATTCTATCAGTACAAAAGGTCTTCAAATAGTTCATGAGATGCATATTATTAAATAAGTAGGGACACATTTTTAAAATTTTGTATCTAAAGAAACACACTTTAGTTCTATGATTCCATAACATTTTGAAGTCATCTGGTGTATTAGTTCAATATACAAGTGCCACCCCTATCATTTCTCTGTATATTTGGCTATAATGTACCCATCGCCAAGGAAACTATTTACGGCACTATATTTTTTGTTGTTGTTTTTAATTTTTTTAGGTTTTTGCCATGGGGAACATGTGCTCACTGGAGAGAGACAGAGAGAGAGAGAGCAGTAGTAAGAGGTAAAGTGAGAAATCACCTCCCAGGGGAATGGCCATGCCACAATTCCTTCTCGATTCTCCTCCTGGGATTGTGGGAGTGCACGCACACATACCTGGTATGAATTTCAAGCCTCCAGGCTCTGGCTCTCACATAACTGTCCACCATGTGTGAGTCCAGTGCCTTAATGACCACATCATCTGCTGGCTTCCTTTTCTTTTCTTTTCTTTTTCTTTTTCTTTCTTTCTTTTTTTTTTTTTTTTTTTTTTTTTTTTTTTTTTTTTTTTTTGCCATAGGATACATGCACTCATATGAGAGAGAGAAAGAGAGAGAGAGAGAGAGAGAGAGAAAGTAAGAAATCACCCCCTGCATTCTGGGGGGAAGGCCACTCCACCCCTTCTCCTGGGATTTTAGCCACACAAACACACAAGCTTGGAGTGGTTCTCAAGCTGCTGGGTCAAGGACTCAAACTGTGGTCAGCCATGTGGGAATCCAGTATCTTAAGCAACACAACACCTGCTAGTCCCAACTACAGTGTTCCTTTAGATAGTTCCATCTCACTCAGGCCTATCAAGGTCTTGCCTAATAACTTTCTCTCCAAAAAGGATAAATTCTCCTTCTTTTCACTCCTTTAGCATCTTGTGGTGACTTTCATCAAAATGATGAACACATTAAAAAAAATTAAAAACTCACAATATGTAACCCCTTATAAAGTCTAACCTTTTCAAGTACAAGAGCTAAAATTATTTCATTCTTTACTCTGCTGATTGAGAAATAATGAGTGCATACTAAATATTATTGCACTTAAACCAGGTCACTCCATATGTAGTTCAAGGAATTTTGTCCCCAAGCTTCAATGTACATTTTTTCCCCTATAATCTAAGTAATTTAAGCAATCATTTTTGCTGTTGTTCTAAATTGTTTTTGTCCTAAAGTAACTAGATAATTGCATCTGGAAAGGATAATTGCAGTATCTCATGCCTGCTGTTTTAATATCATTTGAGCGCTTCCTTTCCTAAAATCAATATTATAATGTCTACATTTTATCTAATTTTATCCCTGATGTTGCCTTTCCCTGGGAATAGAAACAATAATCACCTGTAGATTCTTTGCCTTAAGACAATGAGTTTTAGAATCCCAGTGGGGTAGGAAAGTACTCACCTGTTTTGGTTACTCTTTGTGACCTCTTTTAGCAAGGTTTCATTCTGCACACCTAGATTCTGATTTTTTTTAAGAGGTTTATGCTATAGGGCACGTGCGCTTGCCAGACAGAGAGAGACAGAGAGACAGAAAGCGAGAAATCACCCCCCAGGGGGAATGGCCACACTGCAATCCCCTCTCCTCCATTCTCCTCCTGGGATCTCGGGCACGCAAGCACACGCACCCGGCATGAGGTCTAAGCCACCGGGTCTGGGACATGAACTGGAGTCGACCACATGGGAGTCCAGCAACGTAGCCATTACACCAACTGCTGGTCCCTAGATTCTGATTTTTAACATCTACCTTAGAATGCAATTCAGTCTTGGACGCTGAGTAGACACTGGCTGATTTGGGTTGATCAGACACATCCAAAAAGATCACTTGACAGCCCTCATGAACCTGAACACACAGTGGGAACTGAGTGTAAATTTAGTAAAGCCACCCAAGTAAGGGAAATTTTAGTCAATCTACTCAAAGTTTTCCCTGTTGAGAAGTTTTTTGACTCTCCTGTTTATTAAAAAATAATTTTTATTATGTATGTTTTTGAAGCTTATAGCATAATGTCATGCAATACATATAAATGGTTAAATAGTATAGCAGATTGATATCTATCATCTCATAAAATTAACTTTCATTGTTATTATCTGGGTGACAAGAGTAGCTAAAGCCTTGTTTAACAAACATCTCAAATATAATTGTATGATGACAGTCCTCATATTATATGTTAGACCTCTGGAATTGTTCACCCCACGTATTTACTACTTTGTAACTTTAGTCTATCACACCCATTACCTGCCCCTAACCCCAACCATGGGAACTACTGTTTTGTTATCTTTGTATATTTGATCTTTCAAAATACATTTTAGTTTTCACGTATAAGTGAGATTATGAGATATTTTTCTGTAGAGGTCTGTCTTAATTTATTTAGCATAATGTGTACCAGGTCTAACCATGTTGTAGGAGGTGGTAAGATCTTCTTCCTCCTCCTTCCTTCTGCTCCTCATTCTTTCCTCTGCTCCTTCTTCCTTCCTCCTTTCTCATTTCACCTCTTCATTTCTTCTCCTCCTTCTTCTATCCTTGTTCCCCTTCCCTTTCTCCCCTTTTCCCTTTCTCTTCTTCTATTACAGAGCACCAGTGCAAATGTGAGAATAAAAGTGAAAAAGAGAGAGGAACATTTTCCACAGGGGCTAGTCATGCCTCAGTCTGCTTCTTCCAGTCCTCCAGCATGTCAGATCTTGAGCACTGGCATGCATGCCCTGCATATTTCAGGTTGGTCAGTGGGTGATTTGAACCACAATCACCATCTGGGATCCAGCAGTACATTACCACTATGATACAGACCCAGCCCTCCTTTTTTAAGGTGGAATGATACTGCATTGTGAGCATGTGCTTGTGTGTATCAAATTTTCTTTATCCATTCTTCTATTGACTGACACCTAAGTTGTTTACGTATCTTAGCTGTTTTGAGTAGTATTGCAAAGAACATGAGGGTGCAGATATCTTTACGAAGTAGCGATTTCATCTCCTTTGGGTACCTACCCAGGACAGGAATGCTGAATTATATGATAACTCCATTTTTAATATCTTTAGAAACTTTCATGTTTTTCTCATAAAGGTTGCACCAATCTACATCCCACTTAACTTACTCTTTTTAACATCTGCCTTGGAATGCAATTAAGTCTTGGATGCTGAGTAGACACTGGCTGATTTGGGTTGATCGACAAATCCAAAAAGATCACTTGACAGCCCTCATGAACCTGAACGCACAGTGGGAACTGAGTGTAGGGCTTCCCTTTTATTCATACCCTCATCAACATTTGTCATCTCTTGTCTTTTTGATAATAGCCACACTAATGGACGTGAGATGATACAGTGCTTTTCTTTTATTCTTGCTAGAGGGTGTGTGCACTTTTGGTAGAGAAAGAGAAAGAGGGAGAGAGGAAGGATAAAGCACCCCCCTTTGGAGAACAACCACAATGCAATCCCTTCTCTTCCATTTCTCCCTCCTTTTGATTTTGGACATGCACACATGTCTGCCATGTTTTTAAGGCACCAGGTCGGGGACTCAAACTGTGCTGTCAGCCGTGTAAGATCTGGCTGTCCTAACCACCAGGCTATGAAGTTGGCCTTCTCATAGGTGTTTTACTTTGAATTTCCCTGATGAGTAATGTTGGTCACTTTTTCATGTATCTGTTGGTCATTTTCATGTCTTCTTTGGAGAAATGTCCGCTCAGGTCTTTTGCCAGTTTTTAAACTGGGTTGTCTCTTATTATATTAAAAGTGCCACTAGTATAGTGCTTTTTCAAAAAGTCCCTCCATTTTGTAACATTTTCAAGGTAAAAACGTTTCTTCTCTTGTAGAATTTCCGAGAGAAGAAATACTGAGCCTTACTAGCAGCCTAATATTTATCAGATCAAATGACTTTAAATTACCCAACTGATCTTTACCATTGGATTTCAGTCCTTTGGCCAGTAGGTAATCATTTCCAATCATTACCTACTTGCTTGCAACTGCATATCTATAATACACCCGTTTATCATCGTTCCACTTGTCTACACAGCCTGACAGCAGAATTCAAGTGCTGAATAGTTGTAAGATTTACCTAGCTTGTTAGCAGTTCTTCATCCATTTTCAATCATGCCAGCCCTTCCCCCAAAACACCTTCACATGCTAAAGTTAGTCATTCATCTTTTCAGAGGGGTAAAAAAAGGATAAGTTGTATATTTGCTTGATGGCTTAGTAATATAAATAGGATTTTCTTTTAAGTTTATTCTATTAATGATAAAGAACACATGCATTCATATAAAAAAGAGAGAGAGGGCACACTTGACAGGGACCCTCCATGCTGCAAGCCCCCTTCTCTGACCCTCGAGCTCATCAACATTGTAGACATGTGAGCATGTGCATGGCATGTTTTCAAGACAAGAAAGAGATTTGAACCCTCAGATACCACATGGCTTTCAGTACTGTAGTTTAGTTTGCAACCAACTGCACCACCAACCTGGGCCACAACTAAAATTTTGAACTCTGAAGAGTAGCATGGCTCTATCCCTGGCCAAACATTCATGTAGTTGCCTTAGAGTCAAGTGGGGAATATCATAAGAGATCCATACAAGAAAAGGCACCAAATAAAGACTCTTCTAATAATAACTATCCTATAGTGAGCATCTATAAGGTTTATGTACTTTATAGAGTATCCCTTTAATCATATTAAGGCCCCTGAAAGTATGTCTTACTCCCTCATTAATAAACAAAGACACTGACATTGAGGGAGGTTAGTAACTTGGTCACAGCTAACACAATTAAGAGATAATGACACTGGGATTCAAACCCAGATCTATTTGACTCTAAGACGTGTGCTCTTGACTTCCACTTGCCAACATTCTCCGGTTGCTAGGGTATAGGAGGCTTTATTCATTCACCTCACTGTAGTATCAAAACCACATCCTGTGACCTCATCCTGTGCTTCACACTCTCCCATTACACACCCTTTTTATATTAAAACTGTGTAAAATATCTGACACCAGCAAATAGTCAAATCTTAACTGATGCCATGGACTTCATTTTGTTATTACCGACCTCCACCCTCCTACAAACCTACTGACTAACCCCTGCGCTGCAAATCTTCAGGAATGTTGGGCTAGACTGGTTCTAGCTATTCTCTGACACTACAACCAGTCGCTGTTCAGATCCTGCCCCTTAGAGATCCTTCGAAATAGGTCTACTCTTTGTCCTAAACATCACCAAAATGAATGGCCAGCCTTCAGCTTTTTTCAGCACTGTGTTCTATGTCAGTGTAATGCTGGGTATTTTATCTTGTCATCTGGATGTAATATCTTTTTCCTCTGAATGCCTATAATAATGTGATCTTCCATGTCTTGACATATTCATTCTGGTGTTCCCAAATAACAGTGTCCAAAACGAGTGTTCAGTAAAATATTCAATGTCTAGAACAAATATGTATTTATAAATCAAAAAATAACCTTTTTTTTTTTTCACATGAAGAGAGTTTTTTGAACAAGATGTGTACCTGGTGGTTAAGAGGGAGTTCTCAGACACCCGGCACAAGTCGCACTGTCTTCTGTTTTTGTGCTGCAATGCTAGAGCAAGCTAGATTAAATTGTTTTATTATTTATTTATTTATTTATTATTTATGTGACCTCATGCAATTTCTCACTTTCGCTATTGTGTATCATATGGGCTATACACAAAAGCTAGTCCGACCTTTTATCTGGGTCTTTGTTCCTCAGCTTAACTCTTAAATTTATTCCTTTTTACAATATATCATTTGTTCATGTTCCAAACAGTGGACATTTTTAGTAGTTTTTGCCCATTGTAGAGTGAGAGTGATTTCTCATATTTTTGAAGATTGCTATGTAAAGTGACTAGAAAGATAAATCTCTCCTCCCGGAAAGCAGTGTGATTGAACCATCTAGATCCCGAGTAGAGAGGCAGATGATGAACAAGCTTCTGCCAGACCCTGGACAGCTGGGTGCATTTCACAGCTCACAATGCAACCGTCCTCATGAGAACAAATGCAGAGTCACAGGTCTGTGAGAAAGCAGCAGCAGGATGGCTCCGGACCGCTGAATGTCATTATTTACCTTGCCCAGAAAGAAAATGTGAAAATTAACAGCTGTTGAATCATAGGGCAAGTGGATCCTTCTAGCCAGGCCTGTGCCAGGCACATAACTGCTTCACCGAATGCAACATGGCAACATTCTATTGAATGTTACAGTGAAAAGGGTGGTCCCACAAGAACCAGAATGGGTCTCTGGCCCTCTGAAACCCACTTACCCCAGCATAAAAGATCTTTAATCTTTATTAGGACTTCCTTACTCTCAGGGCCCACTTTTTTCTAGCCTAGCTTCTCCATTTTTCCACCCCCTTATTTCTAGGAAAGATTTCCTGTTATTAACATTGCAAGGAAACCTCAAGTCTTATTCCCTAAAATGTTCTGGCATACCCATACGGCCTTAGAATCACAGGATCTTTACTCATGGCTTTGTGTATAAACACCCAGCACATGTACCAGGAAAGCCAAATGATCTAAAATAGACCCCCACTTCAGGAAGGGAGTATGGATGCTGGCTGTAGCAGAGCAGCCAATCAGAACAAAGCCAGTTTCAGTAGTGGAGCCTTGGGACAGCTTCTTGAGTTAGCCCATCAGAGCTGCCAGAATCAATCTGGTTTTTCAGGCCACAAGTGACTTCTGATATGTACTGGCTTTGGTTTGGTAACATGTACTTCAAGACAAGGCTATTTCCTCATTTCTTCATCATAAAATGTAGATCATTACTGCCAACTTTTAGGAGTGTTCTAAGTATAAAATAAGGCAAGGTTTGTGTAATGTTTAATCTCTGTCAAGTGGTGGATTGATCCTTTTCTATCAACTCCAAGAACACAAAGCCTGGGTGAGGTGCCCATTAAGCTTTTATTTAATACTTAATTTAAGCAGGGCTGGCAGGTGGCATGGTGGTTAAGGGCACTGGACTACCATGCTGTAGCAGAGCAGCCAATCAGAACAAAGCCAGTTTCAGTAGTGGAGCCTTGGGACAGCTTCTTGAGTTAGCCCATCAGAGCTGCCAGAATCAATCTGGTTTTTCAGGCCACAAGTGACTTCTGATATGTACTGGCTTTGGTTTGGTAACATGTACTTCAAGACAAGGCTATTTCCTCATTTCTTCATCATAAAATGTAGATCATTACTGCCAACTTTTAGGAGTGTTCTAAGTATAAAATAAGGCAAGGTTTGTGTAATGTTTAATCTCTGTCAAGTGGTGGATTGATCCTTTTCTATCAACTCCAAGAACACAAAGCCTGGGTGAGGTGCCCATTAAGCTTTTATTTAATACTTAATTTAAGCAGGTGGCATGGTGGTTAAGGGCACTGGACTACCATATGGCTGTCTGTGGTTCAAGTCCTGGACCTGGTGGTTTACTTTCTCACTTTCCCTCTCTCACTCTCTCTTGCTCTGTCCATCTCTGGTCAAATTTAAATAAATAAATTAAGTTAAATGATATAATTATTTTAAAAAATACTTGAAGTAGAATTGTAGTATATACTCTACTTCCAGAACAAAAATAACCATGGTTTTTCCAAATGTCCAGAGGTGGATTCATTGAGTCTATTTTTGATTGAAATGAAGGGGAAAATGAGTACCTCTAAATGAAAAACTACAGTGATTGTAAGTTAATGAGCTCATTCACACATTAAGAAATAACAGCTGATATACAGAACCATCAGAGATGCTAGAGAGATGTGTTCTGACCTTGATGAACAAAGGGTGATAGTTATAGTACACGCTAATACACAGCTAAAAGAGCATCAATCTTAAGCTTTATCTAGAATACTGTCAAGTATGAGAAACACCTAAAATTGACTTTCAGAGGAGAATTCATGACACTTTCTGGGTCTGATTAAAATTTCAGATAAATATCTAATCGACTGTCTTCCTGCTGTGTGTTCAGAAGTTGTTTTTTAACAGGAAAGAACATTTATCTCTACCTTCTACTTGTGAATTTTCAGTGTGTCTATGGTAGTTTGGGAATGGACATCCGATGCTATTGACTAAAGTGTCTTATATGAGAACAAAGTGGCAGTGACCTTATTGCTTCTTTATTTTCATAATTTAACTCTATCCAGGGACTTTTAAGCTTCACGACCTCAAATTTAAGTTTCTCTAGAAGAAAAGAAATTATAGAGTGTAGAAATGCTAGTCTCTATGTCTTCTGTGCAATTTGGATGAAAGGGCTTCTTCTTTACATGGGAGTGAGAATTACACCACAATGTATCTCCCCTATCGTGTTGGCTTATATCACAGGAAAAGGAAGAATCATAACTCCTCAATATCAAAGAGGTTAAATTCAGATTTTTTTAAAGCTTTCCTGATCAACAAAGTATATTCAGTTGAACAGTGGCACCCAAGATGTTCTCTACATCCTAATCCCCAGGACCTGTGACTGGTTCTGTATTTGGAAAAATACATTTGCTGACGTAATTATGGATTTAAACACAAGATAAATCTGGATTATTGTTGTTTCCAGATCCAATGACTAGCATTCTTTTAAGGGACAGAGAAGAGGAGACAATTGGACTAGGGTGACAGAGTAAAGTGATGTGGCACAAGCCATCTAGAGCCATCTAAAGTGAAATGGCAAAGAAAGACTTCCCCATGGAGCTTCTAGAGGAGGTGTGGCTCTGCTGACACCTTGATTTTAGATGCACCCCACAACCGTGAGTGAATATGTTCCCGTTAAGACACCACACACGACAATTTGTTAAAGCAGTCATGGGAAACAAATTGAGAAGGCTAGTTTTAATCATGATACTCTACAAATACAATAGGAGTCCCTTATCACTCCACTTGGGAGTGGTCTATTTTGTCTCTATTTAATCTCTGAATATTTTTTCTTATTTTCTGAATAACAGAGAGACATAATGAAACTTATTTTCTCAGGTGGACTGCAGTTAGTTAAGTGCTCTGTTATTATTTCTAAGAAGGTATTCTCTGTATCTCTTTCTTGATCACTGAAGAGGATACTCCAAGAGTCTGCCCAGGGCTCACATGCTTTCCATTGCCTTATGCTACCTGAGCTTTCCTGGTCAGCTTGGCTTTGTTTGTGTGTGAATCAGAGTGAGGTTGGAACAGACAAGATGTTTTGGTCTAACTTACTTGTTCTTCCACCGAGTTGCTGTAATATTTAATCATTCACACACTCACATGAATTAACCCATATTTGTTTTCTGGGTATATTTGTTGAACAGATCTGATGAAAAATAAGACATTTTAATCTGAAACCTTCCGAATGAATACATTCTACAAACACACCATTTGTTTCAGAAGTGGAAATATTTATGGTGAGTGATGGTGCCTTTCTTTTTTTTTTGGAGAGGTTTTTGCTACAGGGCACATGCGCTCTCCAGAAAGACAGAGAGAGACAGAGAGACAGAAAGCGAGAAATCAGCCCGCAGGGGAAATGGCCATGCAGCAATCCCTTCTCCATTCTCCCCTTGGGATCTTGGGCATGCACGCACACACGCCTGGTGTGAGTTTAAGCCACCAGGTCCGGGACTTGAATTGTGGTTGACTACATGGGAGTCCAGCTACATAGCCATTACGCTAACTGCTGGTCCCAGTAATGGTGCTTTTTAAGGGTAGGATGCTGATCTTCCACTTAAGAAGCAAGTTCTCTCATTTCAATAGAAATAGTGTCATACATAACTTGCAGAAGTAAACACAGAGCACATTGGGGAAACTATAGGATTTATATACCAATAAATGCCATGATTGGTGTGAATGAAAAATAGGAGGCGGTGAAGTTAGAGTAAGGATAAAAGCAACTGATTAACTGACCAATAAAATTTGAAGGAGTATAACTTCTAGGGTTTCCTGTGGATCTGAACAAGAGCTCTGTGACAAAATGATCCTTTGGGTCCCATCAGTTCATAGACATGTTTTGTATGGTCCAAATTTGTTCTTAAAATAAACTCATAGTATTACATAAAATGCAAATATAGGGATTCTCTTGAAAAATTGAAAAACTTGGCAATACCTAACCTATTTTTTTCCTAAAGAAACATTTGTTCATTCCACTAGAGATGGCACCTCCAGCAGAATTCCCACTCTACAATCCACTTTCCCCTTCTTCCAGTATATGCCATGAATATGTGTTTATACAGGGCAGCCCCAGGAAAAGAATCTGGGGCCTTCACATGTGGGTTCAGTCATGATACTGTTGTATCACCATCCAGGCTCTGGTCTCACTTTTTTTTTTTTTATTCCAATTGCCAGAGACAGAGAAAATGGGGGGTATCCTCCCCACTCTGACCCCTGTGGGGTGCGGTCTTGCTGCAATCCCTTTTTCTCCAGTTCTATATTCTGTTGAGATCTTGGGCACATACATACACATGTCCATTGTGTTTTTCAAGCCACCAGGGCTTATATTTGAACTGTGGTCAGCGATATAGCATCAACTCACTTAACAAGTAGGCCATGGGGCTATCCCATGGGTGCACATTCTTTATTGGCAATAATTGGCTGACAAGCTTTGAGGTATGCAGTGTTACTGTCATTATTTTCACTCCCTCCATACTCTAAGGACTTCGTTAAATTACACTGTCCTTTATAACAGTTGATATTTAAGAAACTGATTTAAGAAACCTCTGTGACTCTGATTTATAGTATAGAGATCCATTCATTTAATAAGTTGTTTTGAGGACCAGGAGATGAGGTAATGGTTACATCCTTAGACTCCCTCATAGGCAACTGCAGCTTGAGTCCTGGACCCAGCAGCTTAATACACCCAGTGCATGTGCATTCATGCCCAAAATCTCGAGAGATAAATAGAGGAGAACGGAATGTAGTGTGGCCATCCCCACAGTGTGTGTGTGTGTGGGGTGATGTCTCACTTTCTCTCTCTCTTTCTTTACAGTGAGCACATGTGCCTTATAGCAAAAATTTCTTTAAAAAAATTACTTTTTCATCATGTGAGATTGGCATATCAACTGATATTTGGCATTTCAGTTCCTAAATAATTGATTTGCCTCCTCAAGAGTCCATTTATTTTATTTAAAAAAAAGAACAATCCTAGGTTTTGAAAAGTTCCTGCAAATTTTTTTCTGGTTGCTTAAATAGGTCTATCCAAGAGCTCTGTATAGTATGGTGGGCAGCACCATCTTGGAAGTTGACAGCTACATTCTATTAATAGTGTTATTGTAGTGGTGGTGGTCATTACAGATCCCTGATTAATCAAAGAGATTTTCTTCCACCCTAGCTTGAAGGTAGAGTATAAGTTAGGTGACATCACAGTTATGAACGACAGATATGATTATGATTCCAGTGAGCAAGAACTATGAAATCAAGTGTGGGTATTACAAAGGCAAAGAATAGAGGTAAAGCCCCAATTCTTAGTAGATGGTTTCTGAATTTATTGCTGGATATGCCATATCCTGTTTTTTTCATTTACGATAATCAAACTAGAGTTTAACTTCTAACAGAAAATGTTTTGTTTTATATTCTTCTTGGACATATAACAGAAATTTCATCATTTTTGTTGAGTGGTAATTAATGTAGATTTATAGGTGGCTAAAAAAATAGCAAATTGCATAAATCTGTGTGGATGAAAAGATGGGTAAATAAACCCTTACCCCTTTAATAGCCAATGATTTCAGAATGAAAATGTAACTATGATGGCCTCAGAGTTATGGCCTGCAACACCTGTCTCCAGCCTGCCTCTTCAACCTCATCTCATGTCATTTCCTCCTCAACTTTTTAGCCTCTGGCTCCAACCATGACCTTCGGTACACTAACCTTTTTTTCACTTTGCAGTCTTTTGCACTTATATTCTTTGCCTGGACAGGTATGAGGCTCTTTCTTATTCTCCAGGTCTCAGTTTGGTATGTATACATAATTGCCTCTCAGTGTATTTCCTTGTATTTTGAGGTGTGTGTGTGTGCGTGTGTGTGTGTGTGTATTAATCTTCAGAAAAGGAGCATTTTAAACTTTTATTTTCCCATAAAGCAAGAGATTGGGTGATGGGGTAAATGATTCATGGCTATTGTGGGTTTACACTGACCTCTTACTCTGAATGTTTCCCAGAAGCCATTATCATAATTTTAATAAAGCAATATCACAATCATGAGGGACATGGAACACAGAGACAATAACAGATACTACACCTCATCCATGATTGTCTTTTAATGTCAACCCTTTAGAAGGAAGAAAGGCTCACTTGCAATTGAAATGCGAAATCACATTTGGAGTCCTTAAGATGGCACAGGGAGAAACATCGTGAGTTGGGTGGTAGTTCTAGGTTTATGATTAATTAGTTGCAAACTCTAGACAAATCACTCACTCTCAGTGCTGGTTTTCTTATCTGTAGAGGTGAAGGTGAGGTGTTGGGTCACTTGTTTTCAAGCTGTGCTCTGTTGAAAGCTGTGTAAGGATGAGGTATACTAGCTCTTCAACCATCTTGGTGACAGAAGACTAGCTCTTCAATGCCCTATTCTAACCAAAAACTGTTCTCCATTTATCCAATTTTTGTGCTGAATCACTGAATACATTTGATTTTTAAAATGGGTCTTATTGTCTGAGAATATCTGAAAAACACTAGAGTGGACAGTTTGCAAAAGCTGTGATAATTTTTTGATAATACGAAAAATTATAAATTGAAATGTAAAAGATTTAAATGAAACCCACTCTATGTAAGGCACTATACAGGATGCTAGATTTGAACTGTACATAGAGCTAGTTTATATAGTTAATATGAATGATGCATGTTGCATGTGAATATATACTTCATATAGAGATATATGCGTTGTATGTTGCATACGACTATAAATGCATAGGAATAACTATTATATATCACTATTTATGCATGTGTACTACGTACAGCCTAGAAGAAAATAATGAGGCAAAGTAGTGTTTAATAGATACGTGTTTAGTTAATGTATAAACTTTCATCTTCCCTCATATTTTACTCTCTTAAATTAACAATGCTTTTTACACTATTAATGTTGGGATTTTACATAAGGGCCCACCGTTTGCCCAATCCCTGACATAGAGAGTCACAAATGATTCTTGTAAATGTCTCTAATTTCCAAGGAAAATTGAAAGTTTTTTAAATGTAATTTTAATAAACACTTTTAAAAGAGTTACTTTCAAATTCCCTTCTCTAAGATTCCATTTAAATAATTCAAATAAAATAGATGTGTTCTAATTTACTATGCTATACCAGTCTTTGCCAAATGCTGTGATCATAATTAAGTTGATTTAATGTAGTGAACTCCAACTTCACTAAAGATTGAGTATCCTCTCTATTGTACAAATACCAATAAAAAATAGTAACTGGAGCATAGAGTTTTAAAGTAATAATTCTAATATCTGGAGTCTAGGTATTATTTTAACATTGTTGGGGGGGTGAAAAATGCATGAATTTAGTTCAGGTAGATGAATTCAGGAGCTTTTAGGTATTAAGAACTAAGATGTGATTTATCTGAAACTACAACTGACGGTTGAATTCTCACCTCAGATAAAATGTGATTTACACTTTTTATTCATCTTGTATCACTTGATAACTGGCAGCTCTTAAAAATGTGGTAGTGGCTCAAGTGGAAACAAACATTCACTGTTTTAAGATAATTACTGGTCATACAAAAGTGACTCCTTTTTCCATGTGAAAGGCAATGTGGTTTAGTGGAAACAGCACTGGACAGGAATTACAAGGCTCGGTTACCAATACTAACATGCTGAAAATCAGCTAGCTGACCAGAACTCCTGAATCCATGCTTCTGTAATGTAGGAAAAACACTATTCACATATACTGTGATAATTTGTATTAATGACTATGAAATATTAATAATTATAGGAAGACCTTGTAAATTATCAAATAATATCTAAAACTAATTCAAAGACAAATTCACTTTCAATGGGAAGAAATGCTTTTAGCATTGCTGCTTCTCAATTGTGGTAGTGTTACTTTTAAGACAAAGGAGAGAATTATTTTAAAATTATTATTTTCTTATTGTTATCCTTCTCCTCTTTAACCTATCAGAAGTTTTTTTTAGTCTACGTAAGCTGAAGGAGTGAGCATCGGAGTTCAGTAGTTGGAAAGATAAGTCTGATGCAATTCGAGCTGACCTACAACATTTCATCAATACATTTCACAGGGTTCTCAATACTAAGTATGCAGTGGATGGGACAAAATCACAACAGGCAACTTTATTTTTAGAATTTGATCCAGAAATCAAAAAATAAATAAAAGCTGAGTCTCTCTTTTGCCAGTATACAAAGCAAAACCAAAAAACACATTGACATTTACTATGACATCATTGACATGTATTTGCAAATGATCTGATCAGGGAAACATGAGTTACAACTGGGGAAACTTCTTTTAACAACCGTAGACTTGAATGCACTGCACTGTAGATCACCTAGACTGGGGTAGCAAGAATGAGCAAAGTGCTAGGTCCGAAAGGCAACCCCAACACCTTCCTTAGATGGAGACTTTGGTAATTGTCTGTGGTAGGAAAAAAAAAAAACAAAAAACCAAAAACAAAAAACCAAAACACCAACTATTCTTCATCATGTTGGATGGTCATTTTGTCAATCTTTCTCCTGTGATGAGTCCATTTTAAATACTTTAATTATTCTGAAGACACTCCAAATCCACAGAACAGCAGACTCTCCCATTCTGCACAAAGACACAAGTGTTAGCCAATGGAGGGAAAGAATATAAACAATTAGCATTTTATGATTTGTATATTTAAAACAACTTACTATTGGGTCATCAAAAAAGTCATGATCTATTTTTGTATAGAGAAAACAATCAAATATATTCTGAGAAAAATTCCAAATGCTTAAAAAAATGCTAGAAAAAAATGCTTGAGAAAGAGTCAAAAGGAAGAAAGGACTGATCGATAACCCTTCAGGGTTCCTTTTTCTAGGGTTCTGTTAGCAGTACCATTTCATAGCCACACTTCACCCCGCCCACTCAGGGACGGCTCCCTGGTGTTTCCAAGTCTTCACACAACTCATTTGCTGGACTTGTTTCAAATGAATGTCTTTTCAAAAATAAATCCCTGAAAGATGATGATTAGCCGTTTTTAAAGCTAATTAACAAATAACTACAATAATCTGAAGGCAAATCCAAGATGCATTCCAGAAAGATTTTCATTATTAGTGAGAAATATTAAATCTCTCATGCTGGCTATGAAGGGAATAGGACACATTTAAATGTACAAATTTTTAGAAATGTATTTAGAATCAATTTTATGTATTAATGTAGATATATCTTTATAATTCCCCTTAAAGAACCTCAAACCTGACATCAAAAAAATAGTACATAATACAACAGGTCTTTAGTTTTCTGGGGCTAATGGGACCATGACTCATTTACTAAGTGAAATCTGATATTATCCTATTTCTATTGGGGTTACATATGAAGATGGTATTTTTTAGGAAGGAGAAAAGAATTCACATTTATAACAGTGTAAAGAGGCAAGCTGGGAACCTTCCACTGACACCTAAAGCTGAACAAGAGTTGATGGTACCAAGAAGACTAATATTTTTAGCACGCTCAGTCATGGGAATCTTAAACAGATATTCTGGCAGAGCTTCTGCTAATCGTGACTCCAAACAAACTGAAGCTACAGCATTTCATGAGTTTTGATGGGAAGGGATGGTCAGTATTTTTAATCATAAAAAATATACGAGGGTATTCTCATAGGGCTCCAAAAAGACAAAGAAAATAATACAATTATTTTGATGATTAGGCACTCTGATAATTAAAGCAATAAACTTCACTGAGCACCTTTTAAAAAATAACATTGACAATTTCATGAAAAAAAAAATACTAAATTTTCCAAGATGAAATAAGGTAGATCTTCTTCCTCCCTTTCAATAAGCAATTTACAATAACTTATCTGTGAGCCTGGCACCAACTTTTAAGTTTAGAGGCAAGAGAGATTATTTTATTCCCTGTTTATTTGGAATATGCCTTTAGACACAGTGTGGCTAGGATCCATTTAGACACATTCACTTCTGGGGGAAGTACATGCATCACTTGGGTCTCCAGTTGGTCCCTATGGAACCTGCACATTTAGAATCAGCAGGAGTGAATCTCCTGCAGTGTTTGCTGGCTACTGTTCAAGGCCTGAATATCCTTAGGACTGCCAATTACCTTGCATTTACAGGTTGTGCAGGGAGAGCCGGCCATTGTCCACACTGAGCCACTAAGCCTCGAAACGCCAGAGCTGTCCAGGCAAGATTTTCTGATGTCATAGGTGATGTTATCAGCCAGGCAGGGGTCACTCACACAGCGGGGACAACACTCACCCTCCAAGATGGCCGTGTACTCACACCCCAAACTGGGACAAGTGAGTGGCCAGCAATCTACCTCTCCTTCCTGTGGAGAGAAAATCAGAATTGCATCATCATTGCTCTTATGCACGATTTTATTCCCAAAGTCCTAGTCGGGGGAAGAGCACAGTAATTCTCATCATTCTCCTCACTGAATGTTTCTAGTTAGCATCACAATAGGTACCATAGACATCCCCCTGGAGGACCTACACATACACACATACACACCCACGCACCCACACACACGCACACACAGAAGATGACACGTCCTGTCATCAACTCTGACAGGATGCTCTTATGGACAGTCTCTAATACAGTCCACAGAAAGCATTAGGTTAGCTCCCTGTGTGCCAAGCACAGCTTACATTTTTTTAAGTATGCTATTTTTGATTGCCTCATCATTATCAGTACAATTCCACATTAAGTTTTGAGCTGTCAAGTTTTGGGCTTGATTTTTTTCTTTTCCAGTCAATTCATGGTAATAATATGAATAAATAAATGGAAAGTTACTGGCTAGTATATAAAGAAAATGAGTTTCTCCTAAGGTCAAAAGGAGAACCTGAAGCACTATTGTATTGCTATTGAATTTCCAGTTGAGGTTGCATAATATCGGAGCCATTTCAAAATGGTTTGGAATGTAATATGTAACCAGGGAGCTTTCCATAGTACAGGTCAAATGGAGCCTCTGTATGTCTCAGCACCTGGCAGGTGTGGCTCCACCGAGCTGCCATGGTACAGCTGCTTCCCTGTGCAGCCTCCTCTTCTGCGAGTGTGTGTGCGCGTGTGTAGGGGTATATCTAAAAAGTTCATGAAAAGTACATATTATGAAAAATCCACAAATTTCAATTTTTAAGAAATATCTATTATTAAGTTTGCTATAGGGCACATATGCTCACCAGAGAGAGACAGAGAGAGGAAAAGTGATAAAATAAGCCACCAGGTCCAGGACTTGAACTGTGATGGACCATGTGGGAGCCTAGTACCTTGCCACCTGTTACGACATAAGGTAACTCTTGTGTAATTGTCTATGTATTTGGTAGGTAAAGACCATAACTATCTCGCTCACCATTAGACAGTGAGTGTCCCACACAAAATGCAAAACTCTTGATAAATATCACATATGACCCATACTATTCTCAAGTGAGTCTTCAGTTATACACTCCACAGCTTCAGTTTTCCCAGAAAATAGTATCCTTAGGGGCTGGAGATGGAAGAGGATACATTTTTGTATTTCCATCTATGAAAATTTTATATATAAAGTTAATGTCAATTTTTCTGACTATTTGATGATTGGCTTCTTGAAAAAGACATAGAATCTCCTAGAAATGGAACCAGTTTTATACTTCTGTTGGATTTGTTTCTCTTGAGATGGGAGTTTGAAAAAATAACTATAATTTGAATTTATCTGAGTTATACTCTTAAGTATTCAGAGTGCTTGGGAGAACATATTCGATGAGGATTATTTGTACTTCCACTGAGAGATTTTGGGAAATCTAACAACAATTTAGAACATAATTTTTCTGAATGCTTGTTTTCATATAATGCTATTGGGTTGTTGGAAATGTCATGACGTGTTTTTTGTGTTCTATGCAATAATGTGTCATGGCTTTTCCTACAACCCACTAACAGACCGTGTCATTAATTTCAGTAAATATAAAGAGTGGACAACCATCCTATACCTTCATCACAAGTTGACTCAGGTAGTATGCTCCATGGTTAAGACTGCCTTACTGAATAAGCATTACATTTATTAGGACAATATGTCCTGAAAGTCTTCTCATCCCTAGAAATATTTGTGGTATAATTTGAAAGAAACAAACAAAAAAGGAAACAAGTCCTTTTCTCTCTTTCTTTTCTGGACTTCCTCAAATTTGATTTTACCATTAGTGTCCCTCATACATTTTTCCAAGTTTTTGTTATGGTGCACATGTGCTCACCAGAGAGACAGAAAGAGAGAAAGTGAGAAATAAGAGTAGATTTTATGAAAAGTTCAACTAGTCAAGACTGAAAGCTTTGGGTCTTGCGGAGATTTTACCTGATCTGCATTTCCTAAGAACAGCAGCTGTATACTAACTTCACTCGGGCAAAATCTGTCCCACAATACGTTCAGTCTTTACACAGCCTTTTAAATATAATCTGAAAGTTTGTAGGCAGAGCATATGCCCCTTAGTGAGACCATACGTCCTCCATCCCACTGGACACTGAATTAGTAAACCCTTCCAGAGTAAAGGGAAAACATCCTCTAAAGGTAGCTGACATACCAGACACCGGCACTGCTGACAGCTATGGGTCCAATTGTCTCCACTTCGGTAGAGCTTGTGTCCATTTTGATCTAAACATTGACTTGTGACTCTCGTGTCACACTCTGGGCAACAGAAAAGGTCAACACTTGGATTCTGGCAATCACAAGCTGTCCGTCGACAGAATATCTTCCCGTCCTGTGTAGAAATGAGGTGAAAGGAGGTTTCATCATTAGAGAAAGGTGAGAAAGCTATACTATCATAATCGAACCTTGTAAATACTACACAGAGCACATCGGAAGAAATTTCTTAAGAGTCTTAGTCATGCCCTCACCATCTCGCATTTTGGACAAAACAGATGCATGCACCTGAGTTCATGAAAACACACCTTCTTCACCCAGTCTTGCCCACAGAGCAGCCCAAGTAAAAATGGAGAGTTAAAGAAGTCAGTATGTTCTATAAAAATACCTTTTTATAAATGTTTCCTTGTAGTTCTCAGTAAGAATTATAACTACACTAAACAGCTAAAATCATTTATATGGTCAGCATTTCATTCTAATGGAAAACTATGCTACTGTGTCTTCCTATTTAGGTTATTGGAAAAGTTATGACATGTTTTTCTGTTTTTCTATGTAAAAATGCTTCATGACTTTCCCCATGACCCAACAGTTTACAATGACATCCCTAACATGTTCAAATGTGTTCATCTAATTTTGTCTCTGCTTCAACTCTGGAAAAAAAGTCTTGTTACATCTTTCTTTTTGGTGGGGGGCGGGGCAGATAAATTAACTCTGGCCCAGAGAGGCTAAGTGACTTAAGCAAGATTACACAGGTACTAGTTCTCTAATCAGTACCACAGGATCTTATTCCACATGACAGCCTTTAGGTTTTGCATTACAAGAGTTTATAATCAAGTGTACCTTCTGTCTTGAGACAATTGATGAAATTATCTATGCAGCATAATTTTTGGAGAATCGGTCTTGAGAACTCACAGTTAAAAGAATGTGAAGGCCAATAGCCTTTAAGCATTAAGACTAAACATTTTACAGCAAGTATCACTTAGATGTCTGCCCCTCATAGTAACTTCCCACCTTACACAGTGAAGAGGCTGATATTGTAAGGTAAGAGCTATAGTCATGATTTATGATTATAACTGCTTGGCTGCAGATTTACTAAACCAAAGACTCTCAAAGCTGGAAGGACACATAAACAAACCTCCTGACCTATACCTGAATGTTCTTTATAGCAATTGTATTCAAAAGTCATCAGCCTGTGATCAAAAATCTCCAGTTTCAAAGAATAACTCACCATCATAGAAGGCATTCAAAGTATGCATCTCTGTACATGTCAATGTTAAAAATTAAACTTCTTGGGACCAGCAGTTAGCGTAATGGCTATGTTGCTGAACCCCGATGTAGTCAACTGCAGTTCGAGTCCTGGACCCGATGGCTTAAACTCATGTCAGACATGTATGTGTACATGCCCAAGATTCTGAGAAGAGAATGGAGGAGAAGCGATTGCGGTGTGGCCATCCTCCCCGGGGGGGAGGGGGGGGCGTGATTTCTCACTTTCTATCTCTCTGGCTCTCTCTGCTTTCTGGTGAGCACACACACCCTATAGCAAAAATCTCTCCACGAAAAAAAAAATTGAACTTCTTGTTACCTCAATTCACCAATCTTAATTCATGTCCTTGATAATCATGGAACTCCCGATACCTTTGTCACATTCATTTCAGTTCTTCAGTACTTAAAAGACAGCTCTTACATATTCAGTAAATTGTCTTATCTCTTCATTAATCATACCTGATTTCTCCACCAGTTCCCATAGATTTTAATTCTTTAACTGTCAGAGTTGTCTCTTCCTTCAACAGTTTTGAGTATTTCCTATCATCATAATTATCATCCATAAACTGAATACTTATCTTGTGTCATATATTTTGCTAAGTCCCTTATATGTACATCATATTTAATTCTGATAATTTGTGGAATAGTTTATATCTCCATTTCTCAAGAGAACAAAATAAAATTCTTCAGTATCAGTCTATTAACACGGGGTTATCTGAGACTCATGGTCACTTTTTTAAGTGGTATACTTTAATGTTTCCTGATTTCAGTATTTACTTTCTTACTTTGGTTATGTCATAGTGTTGACTTATATTGTGCTTAATGAGGACAAAACCATCATTAAGCTCTAGCCCATCTTGTACAGCTGGTTGTTGAGAAACAGTAGGTGTGTAAGCTGATGTTTATTCCTGTTGCATTTCACCTTGTTAGATCCATTTCATCTCTTCTGACTGTCACAATGTTTGCTAAATGCTTTTTCTGTCATCCACCATAGTCCGCCCTCCTTCACAGCTTGGTGACATCTGCAAACTTGATGGACTTGCCCTCAGGGTCTTTGATTGTCTCCTCCAAAACAATGCTGATTCAGACAGAGCTTGCTGAGATAAGTTTAGTGTCAGCTAAAGTGGAAACCTTTCAAAGCTTTATATCCTTTATGGAGAATGGAAAGGAGACATGCAGGCAACATACAAAATAAAGTAACAGGTTGAAAACTTCTTACCCTCAAATTGTGTGCACTGGATGCATTACTGTGGAATGACAAGTAATCACAGTATTCCAGAAATATCAAGAGATGAAAGATTATACACACATTTTTGTGTGCATGTGTATATGTCAATATATATAGAAAGAGCTTGCAAGAAATTCTATAGGTAAGCTGGTGAATTAATCAGAGCATTCAGCTAGTTTGGAAAAAGAAGTGTTCAGATCTTAGGAATCTTTTAACAACAAGCCTTTATAGATCATATACCATTATTTTAACCCACTGGTACTAGCATATTTTGCTTGTGAGAACATCCCAAAATGACTCCCTGGAGATTTATTTTAACCAACAGAAGCTCAAAAGAGTGATGATAGCTACATCATGAATCATTTGATCAGCCAAATTTCTGATGGCATGGTATTACTCTCCATAGGTATAGAAGGGCTAAACCTGGGCCAGCGATTGATGAAGTTTACCCACCTGTATTCCACATGACTAACAGTGGATCAAGTCCTGGACTCAGCAGCTTGAAAAGCATGCCAATCACATGTGTGTACATGGCCAAATTCCCAAAAGGAGAGAGAAATGTAGAAAAAGGGCTTATGGTGAGACCATCACCCAGAAGGGTGCTTTCTAACTTTCCTTCACAGATACCTTCTGGTAAAGTAAGGATAAATAATTTTTTGAGAGGTTTTTGCCTCTCTGGTGAGGGCACATGCACTCACCAGAGAGAGACAAAAAAAGTGGGAGGGAAAGTGCGAAATCACCTCCCCAGGAAGGATGGCCACACCACAGTCCCTCCTCCTCCATTCTCCTGGGATCTTGGGCATGCACGTGTGCCTCAACATGATTTTTAAGCCACTGGGTAAAGGACTTGAATCATGGTCAGCCATGTGGGAGTCCAGTGATATAACCCCTATGCCACCTGCTGGTTCCATGAATAAATTTTTAAAAAAGGGGTAGGGGGCCTAAACCTCAAGAACCAACATGGTCATGCCATGACCAGCATCCAAAAAAGGGATACATTCTTTTTGAAGAGGTTATTGTACAATTGTCAATGAGACTCAGGACATTGAACTTCTTCCAATGTGCTGATTAAAAGAGGAACAAATGGATAGCTTCCAGGATTGTTCAAAATAAAGCAATCTCACATCTCACCAGTTATGCGAAACACCAAATAGGCCCCTTTTAGCTTCGTGTATGTTTCAGAACAGTGGCTATATTCACTTTGGCTTTGAATTATAGGCTGTCAGAAAATCATTTTTAATAATGAAAATGTCACAAGTGACTTCATTAATTCAGTGAGAATGCCACTATAAAACCTCAACTCAGCAAGCACAACCACACAGAAACCAAATCTGGAAGAGAATGGAACCCTCTGATGGTTGAGTCATCCTTCTCATCATAGATTTTGCAGCTATTTCCAGAGCTCAGCCTCTGTTCCAATAGGATAGTCAGAATAATCTTTACTTCAATGTATTTTTCTGCCATAGAAGCTAAACTTTTTATGCAATTCTATAATGAAAGTTCAGCTATAAGCAACTTATATTGTAATATTTAATTTTTTTAATAAAAGCAAAAACAGTGACATACACTTTCCTAGCAAATAAAAACTGAATTTATTCTGATGCCAGGAAGATTGTAGGTTTTATATAGTAAATTATGCATTTTATTACTGAATAGTCAACATGCTGATATATTTATTCCAGATTACATAACATCACAATTTTTTTCCTGCCATACAATTTGGGAATTTTTAAATCAAAAGGTGGATTGGCCAGCTCAGTGGTGCAATGGTAATGCAATGCTCAAGGGAAGCCAGATCCACATGGATGGCAGGTTCAGTTCCCTGGGAGGAAACTTAGGGAGGGGGTGATAGGCTCATGGGGCTCTATTGAGGGTACTTCTCTCTCTCTCTCTCTCTCTCTCTCTCTCACTCTCGCTCGCTCTCTCTCTCACTCTCGCTCGTGCTCTTTCTCTCTCTCTCTCACTCTTGCTCACGCTCTTGCTCTCTCTCTCAAAAAAGAAATACATTTTTTTTAAAAAAGGTGGGTTTCAGGTAAGATTATTGATGTAAATTGAATAGTGTGAGTAGAGGTTGGCAAACAGGTATTAATGGTCCATATTCAGTTGCCTTTTTTCTATATAAAGTTTTATTTGAACACAGGTTTCCTCATTCATTTACATATTTTCTTTGGCTGCTTTCATATTACAGTGGCTATGTTAGTATTTGGAAGAGACCTATGGTTTGCAAAACCTAATATATTTAACCCTTTACAGAAAATGCTGCTAGTTTCTGCTACCAACTTAGAATCAGAAGTGCTACTCATAGGTTTTGCCCTCTCCCACACAAGTTTACTGGGCTGTGATATACAACCTTTTGATGCATATTCATTTTGCCTTCAGGTCACTGCCCACACACTAGTCCTTTGGTCCAATCTAATTAGCTCCTCAGGTAGAAACGCATGTAGCAGTCATTCTATCCAAACATCTCATTTTAACAGAAGAAAACAGGCCCAGGAAAGGGAAGTAATTTTTCCATATAGAATTCAATAATGAAACAGATACTAGACCCCAATCTGGACTTTTTTAAAATTTTCAAAGGGTGCATGTTTTCATTTGAGAGATGGACACAGAGAGAGACAAAGCCAGGGAAAGGGAAAGCACCAATGGATCATGGTCATACCGTGAGTTCTCCATCATTTCTTCTTCCTATTGGGATCTGAGACATACATGCAGAGGCACATGGCATGTTTTTTAAGCCATGAAGGCCAGATTTCAAACCATGGTTGGACATGTAAAACCCATCTCCCTTAACTATTAGAGCACAAGGCCTGCCCAAATCTGGACTTGTATAACAATAATTTTCCAAGATGCATCTATGAAGGGGCTGGAGGGTAGGGAAAAATGATTTCAGGTAAAATGAGTTTAGAAAGATTTGAAGGAAATGTCCTCAAATCAGCAGTGTAACATTTCCTGGGAACTAACTGTTATGTTGCTGGGAAAGTCATCACCTATTTTTTGTTCGTTTGTTTTAATGCAAAAACGCATCATGCCTTTCCTGACAACCCAATAGAAATACCAATTCTAGAGTCCTATCTAAGACCTACTGAACTAGAAACTCTGGGGGTGGGACCAGCAATCGAGTTTCACAAGCCCTTTGGGTGAGTCTAGGGCCAGTGACAGGTTCGGAACCACTGACATTGAAGCAACATGACCCCATCAGTTAATGAGCAAGCATGGCATAACAGGAAGCTCCTACAATGAAAAGATGGAGTTTGGAACATCACAAAAGAAGGAAGTCCAGGGAATAACATGAGACTGTCTTCCTTATCACAACCAGAGTTTTGAAGGCAGAGCAAATTTTGCTCTCCTGCTCATCTTTCTGAGAAAACAAAACACAATCTTCAGGCTTGCACAGACAGCCTCCATCACCAAAAATGCCTCAGACAGAACGGTATTGATAATGCCGCTGATTGGGTTCAGAGAGCAAAGTCAAGCCTTTCTATGAGGAGATTGCAGAAATATGACTTCTGCCCTGGTCCCAGGCACAAACCCATTCACCCTGGTCTTCACTGCAAGTGAGTGCCATGCTCAGAATGGCAGGGACATTTTACTGGTGGCTGCTTGAAGATAAAGTTCTTCCTTCCTTGCCAGAAAGAGACACGTCAGTTCTTTAAGCTGTCCCTACCATGACTCTCCTCCTCAGCGTGTGGGCAAAGGCTCCTTTAGCCAGGTCGAATGGCCATTGTTCCGGACACTCTCAAGGCCAAGATCTTGTCCACTCTGCCTTCCCTTTCAGCATGGCCACAGTAATTCACCCCTAGCTTTGTATAGCAGAGTGGGTGACCTGTTATTTGTAATACTCATTTCTCTACTCATCTCTGAAATTCCAATAAAAACCCAATCCTTGGCATTGTTTGTCTTTAGTACTATTTGAGTTTCAGAATGAACACTACTCACTTCTGTTTTTAACTGTATGAAAGCATCAAAATCAAGTCTGGCCTCCAGAATCTGTTCTCTTCTTCCCACTAGATTTCCCAGTTACTGACGACAGCAGTAGTAGGTGTTGGCATCAGTGTTTATGTAGGAGTAGGTGTGCTTGCAGCCAATGTCCAGTGCATCCAAGTGCAACATGCAAGCCCTTCCTTTTTCCTTTCATCAGGCCACCTTCCCTTTCCAGGATTCTTTTCACCCAGGAAAATGAGCAGCTACATCTCAAATCTCCCACTCTGGAACATCTTTTATGTCTCCAGGATAGGAAAGGCATTGTCACAGGGGCTCGGTCTCTGGCACTATCAGTCAATAGAACCCCATCATTTTATTTCTGGATTTTCTCTCACGTGATCAAGCTTTTCCTCTCATCCTTACTCTCGTAAGTCTTTATCTCAGCCTGAGTGGTTTCTTTCTTTAGCAACCATCTTCTGAGGCTATCCATCATGCTGCCAACCAGATCCTGATTGGGCTATGCCAATCCCCAAGGCAAAAATCTCTCATGATCCTTTTGCTGGCCAAAGGATGAAGTCAAAATTCCGTGGCCTGGCTCTATCTCCAGCCTCATCGCTGACTATGTCTTGCTCCTGATATTCTAATTTCATCATTTACTTTATAGTTCTAAAATAACTGTGTTTCTTTTTCTTTCTTTTTTTGTTGTTGGTTATAGAGTATGTGCACTCACAGAGAGATGATGAAGGGAGAGTAATAGGGAGAAGGTGCCCAATTGGGTAGAGTCAAACCACAATCCCTTCTCCTCTATCCCGCCATCCTGTCAGGATATGGGGCATCACATACACATGCTAAGAGGACTGGGACTTGAACCAGGCAATTGATCATGTAGTATCTGACTCCCTTAACCACCGAGCCACAGGTCTAGCCCACAACAACATATACGCTTAGGCTTTGTACCTTTGCTCTTGTGGTTCCCTCTGCCTGGGATTCACTTTCCTCCACATCTCTACTTGGCTATGTCTCTCATCCTTCAAGGTCTTATTCAGAAGTCACATCCGCCATGAAGACTTCCTCCATTCCCTCTGCATCCTCCTAGAATAGAGTGTACTTTCCTTTCTCCCCTAGGGCAAGTTGTTCATGCCTCTACCACAGCGTGACAAGTGGTCAACGATATAACCATTTCCTCTTTATCACCACAATCTCCAACATAAACACAACTATTTGTACTAAAATGCAGCATTTCCTAGAAACAAATATACCTATGCCCTCTCTACCTTCTTATACAGCACAGGTGAAAAATAAAGATGTCTCCCTAAGGCCTTGGGCAAATTTATGAATGGAAGAGCTGTAAATGGGTATGGGGGAAAAACTGAGCTATAACCAAGATTCAGGCATAAAGCTCAGAGAGAGAACCATTGCTCAACTGAGTTTCTGTGGTATTGCTGATGTTGGAGGAATATGGGTTCCAAGCAGTTCAGCAGTCTTTCAGTACCTAATTAACTAAGAGGTATAAAGGGAGACAAAACCATTGTCACTACCAGGGAAGTATATAGAATTTAAACAAAAGCCCAAATCCATTTGTGCTGGCCTCACTTTATTGATTTCCACTCACCTGACATGTTTCAAGAACTCTTTTTCAAGTGCCATGAGACACTAGCAGCTCACCGAATGTATTGGCATTCAAGGGCAATACATTTGAGAGAAACTTTGCATCTTTCAACATTAATCCTTGACCCTTTGTTCCTTTGTGTGATGATGCTACTGTGTTATTTGGTTTTATTTAAATGTGAAACATCAAAGATATGATTGAAAAGACAGTACCTTATACCCCAACCTTGACTTTTTTCTTAACCTCAAGATAATTTATTATACTCATGTATTTAGATGCTTTAGTCCAGAGATACTTTTTTAGAAAATTGGAGTAGAATACTTTCAACTGAAAATAATGGAAACAAACCAAGAGGGTTGCAACAGTTCACTTAATAAGCATAATTTACAGAATTTTATCTAGGGTTCTTAATTCAGCTTCTGAAATCAGGCCCTCATCCCCTCTCCTTGACCTTTAGGAAACCATGCTATTCGTGGGTAATGAATGCAATGGAAAAGCAAACCAAAAATAAAAATAAAAATATTTATGTAAAGAAATTTGCCTAGTATTTTATTTAGAAGATGAGTGGTGATGGTGGAGGTGCATCATATTAACAAAATAAAATTATAAGGATTGTTTCTCTCCTGTGGGATTTTCAGTCTAATTCTCACAAAAATTTGAAGATACTTTAGTAGTCAAAACAGAATAAATAAATTAGACTCTTCAATAATTTAAGACAATTAATGAAGCTCTGGGAGATTTAAAATAATTGGATTTAAAATAATTTATCTACATCATCATGAGCTTAAAGAAAACAAAAACTAGAAGACGAATTTTGGTCTTCTACTAGTTAAGACTCCACTAAAGTCCCTTGTCTATATGAAGGACTGAAGACTGAGAAAGTCTAAAAAGGATTTGGGGTCAAATTGTAATCATCATCAAAAGTCAAGAAGAATAATCCTTTCTTACAAAGAACTAGCAAAGAATTCATCCCCATTTTGCTGATTGAACAATAAACTTAGCCTTCTCTTAAAAATTTTCCCCTTTGCGTTCACACCAAATGGTTAAGTATTATTTTTAATAGTTACCGACATCCCACCAATCACTAACATAGTACTGAATTGAAAGTTCAGCTCAGTCATGTTAAACTGACAGATTTCCTAAACAGATATAAATATATTAATAGAAAATCTCTGTAGAGTATTAGAGAACATTTTGCAAGATGAGAAATATTTGGGATAAGCAAGTAGAACTCAAGTCCCAGCTTAGACATGAAAGTCTTTAATTTTTACAGAAAGCTGGGACGAATAGATGGTATAATGGTTACATTGTTGGACTCCCACATAGTTGACCATGGTTTGAGTCTTGGACCCAGTGGCTTAAAACTCACGCTAAGCATGTGTGCATACATGCCCAAGATCCCAAGAGGAGAATAGAGGAGAAGAGACTGTGACATGACCATCCCCTCTGGGGGGTGATTTCTCCCTTTCTGCCTCTCTGGCTCTCTGGCAAGCACATGCGCGCCCTAGCAAAAATTCTCTTTAAAAAAAAAAAAAAGTAAGTTCCTAGCAAAAATTCTCTTTAAAAAAAAAAAAAGTAAGTTAACAGAAAGTTACTTGACCCCTGGGACCAGCAGTTAGTGTAATGGCTATGGCGCTGGACTCCCACGTAGTCGACCACGGTTCCCGTCCCGGACCGGGGGGTTTAAAACTCACGCCACGCACATGTGCGTGGCGTGAGTTTTAAGCCACCCGGTCCGGGACGCGAACCGTGGTCGACTACGTGGGAGTCCAGCGACATAGCCATTACCCTAACTGCTGGTCCCAGGGGTCAAGTAACTTTCTGTGAACTTACTTTTTTTTTTTTTAAAAAAAAAAAAAAGAAAAGAAAAGAAAAAAAAGAAAGTTACTCGACCCCTTAGAAACTTGGTTTCTTCATTTTTTAAAATTGTGCTATAAGAATTCAATGGAATGTTATTCTTAAATTATAAGATGCTTGAAACATAGCAGGCACTCAAGAAATGGGAAAAATGAACTTCAATTTGGGTGTGTGGGGAAGTAAGTTTACATAAAAGAGAAAACGAGTTTTATGGTGTAGTGGTCTAAACACTTGGTGATATAGCTCTTACAAACAGGTGCCCCCAGATTTACTGACATATGGAAAACTTGAAAGGAGGAGGATGAGCTACATCATTTCTTTCTTTTTAAATTTGCCAGAGGGCATATGTGCTACCTAAAGAGAGTAATAGTGAGAAAGCGACAAAGTGAAAAAGCATCCCCTGTTGGGATGGTCACACTGTAAATCTTTCTTCTCCATTTCTCCTTTTGGGATTTTGGGTATGCACGCACATACACACACACAGGCTCAGTGTCTTTTTCAAGCTGCTGAGTCCTGGACTCAAACCATGCAGTTGGCTATGTAGGATCCAGCAACTTAACCACCATGCCACAGACTGACCCCTGGATGATTTCTTAAGGCTTATTTTGGCTCTGTGTCTAGGGAGCACACTGGAAATTTATCAGGAAACCCAGCTCTTAAAGAGGCTACTAAGCAAGTAATTTCTCTTGGTCCCCATGCTCATAAAGTCCAAGATTAAATAGTCCCACCCCAATAGACATAAAAATACAAGGCAAGAGCCACAGTAAAGCAATAACGAAGCAAAATAAATAGGCAAGATCAACAAAAGAAGAAATAAAGCACAAGGAAATCAAACACTTTAATAGACCCATTTTGCAAAGCATAAAGCAAAACCAGACAATGACAGAGTTTCATTTTATAAGCATTAAGTTCACTTCCAAACAACTTAATGTAAGAAACAGCCCAGCACTGAGAATGACAACAAAGGCATCAATTACTAAGAGACCTCCAACTATCATTATCAATTGTTTGTTATAGAAGTCCATCTGTCTCTGACCACTGGAAGCAAATCTGTAAGCCTTGCTTTTTCTGGGTGAGGTCACCACACAAGTGAGCCAGTGCATGTAGGTGACCACAACAGGAAAAGAGTAGTTTGAATCAGCCAGTTTGTGTAAGTGTGGGATGAGATCTCATTAAAACTCTCACCTGATCAACCTAAAGGGCACTGTGGGCGATCAGTGGGAAGACGAACACGGGCTCCACTGCCAGCTTCCCCTTCTCTGCAGCCTGTTCTTAACCCCACAGCTCACTTTTCACTAACCATAATGAACTGAAAGCAGGTTTGCCTGCCACTCGGCATCACTAGCTAATGGTGTGGACGAGAACACGAGAAGCTTTTCAAGAACTACAGGAGACTTGAGTCAGCAGCCAGAGAACAAGATGAGGGGAGGCAGAGAGGTGAGGGAGGAGAAGAAGGAACAGTCACAACTTCTGCTGTACCTCCTGGGCCTTACCTTGCAGGAACAGACAGAGCATCTGTCTTCTTTCAGGGTCCACACCTGCCCATTGCGCTTTAGTCCTCCTTCGTGGGGGCAGTCACCGGAGCAGGAGGGGCCGGAAGGACAGAGGCAGTCAAAGCCCCCTGCCAGGTTGATGCAGGCAGAATCATTCCAACAGGTGTGAGTTCTTAAGGCACATTCATCAATGTCTGCCAGAGATAAAGCACGCAGCTTTAGAACCAGCCAAGGGAACTTAGAAAACAATCATTGCAATGGAATAGAACAACGTTACTGAGCATTTCCTTTGTGCTTGGTACTGTGTCAAGCTGTTCTTTTTGTTTATTTGCTTTTTGCCGTAGGGTGCATACACTCACTCTAGAGAGACAGAAGGAAAGTGAGAATTCACTTCCCCCCAGGGGAAATGCCCACATTACAATCCCTTCTCCTCCATTCTTCTCTTGAGATTTTTGGGAACACATGCACACACGCCCAGCATAATTTTCAAGTCTCTAAGTCCAGGACTCAACACTGTGGTCGGCCATGTGGGAGTCCAGTGCCTTAACCACCACACGATCTGCTGGTCCCAAGTTTCTCACATTTATCTCATTTACTCTGCAAGGCATCTCTGTGTTGGAAGATCTGTTCTAATTCCTATATTGTGAATAATGGAACTGAGGCTCACAGTGTTAAATAACATGCCCAATGTCATGGAGCTATTGAGTCATCAGAAAAGTCACAACACTTAGAAAAACAAAGAAAAACACATTATGACTTTTCCAATGATCCAAGAGCTAGTGGCTGGTCTGAGACTCAAACCCATAGCTGCTTGACTTTAATTACTGTATCATCCAGGAGCAGCTATGAAGAGGTTTGAGGATATCCTCAAGCACTGTTCCACCTAGAGACCATAAACACTGTTAATTCAGTAAGAGCATGGATACACTTCATGGAGATCTGGGCCTTTTAGAAAGGTGTGAATAGATTAGCCACTGAGTAGGAACGAAGGGGCAATTAGGGCAACTCTAACACAATTCAAGACTATCACAAGTTCCTGAGGCCAAGGTTTAAAGAAGTGGGAATAATTCATGGTACATGCATGGTCTAGCTGAATCCTTATCACTCTAGTGCCAGCAATGTTTCTTCCCACACAAGAAAATATCAGATCTAGAGTAAGGCATGACATGGATGCTGCTGAGAGACATACATGACTAATACTCTTTTCCATGGACAGAAGGAAAACATAAATCCAGCCAACCCATTCTGATAGGGAAAGCTAGAGACCTTAGTGACATAGAAGCACACACCTGTCCAGCCCTGGCTTGATCTCTTATTACTGCACAAAGCAGCTGATTCCCTCCCTGAATGAGCTATTAACAATGCCTCCCTTAAACTGAGATAAAATATATTACCCTACAGCTTTTATACATTGTTGCCAGGTCTGAAACTGCTGAGAAAAGTCTAGTAGGTCTTTTTTACCTGTGTCAATCCTTAAACTATTTGAAGATCCTTGTCATGTGATCATCCATTGATGATCCATGCTCTTGAAATATCCTTTAGACAACAACGTTGATTCCAACAAATGTTACCAGAAGTCTGCTATGCACAGTCTTTTGTGCACTAAGTACAGTGAGTGTTGAAATTGACACCTGAGCTGCTGTTGGTAGGCTTGACTCTCATAGGAAGTTAGGATACCAGATTAACAATTTATTCTACACATCCTAATTTCATCTTAAAGTATGTATCAAGTTTTAGGCATTCATTTAAGGATTACATAACCAAATTAAAAAATAATTGAGACCAGCAGATGGCATAATGGTCATGTCTCTGGTCTCCAACTTAGTCAACCATGGTTCAAGTCCTGGACCAGACACTCACACTGGGTGCATGTGTGTGTGTGCCCAAAATCTTGAGAGGAGAATGGAGGAGAAGGTATTGCAGCATGGCCATCCCCCCCAGGGGGTGAATTCTCACTTTCTGTCTCTCTGTCTCTCAGGTGAGCACACATGCCCTATAGCAAAAATCTCTTAAAAAAACATTGTAAATGCACATTATTATAAAATTTCAAAGGCATGATATCAAATTTATTGGGCTTGTTGGGAAAGTGATGATACGTTTTTGCATAGAAAACAGAAAAATACATCATGACTTTCCTGATGACCTAATATAATATTTCATTATTTGTTAAGTTTGCTATAGGGTATGTACACTTACCAGAGACAGAGAGGGAGAGAGAGAGAGAGAGAAAGAGAGAAAATGAGGAAACACCCCCTCATGGGGATGACCATACTGCAATTCCTCTTCTTCCACTCTCCTCTTGGAATGGGGTTTGGGGCACACATGCACACATGCCTGCCATGTTTTTCAAGCTACCAGGTCCAGGACTCAAATTACACAGTTGTCCTGTTGTCAATGTGGGATCCAGCTAGCTGCCTTGACCACCATGCTGCCTAGCTGGCCCACTTCTTTATGTAAATTGCTTCACAGTTTTCAAAGCTATTTTTCATGAGTTATGCTATATGATAACAAGGTTGAAACATTTATTATTTTACAAAAGAGAAAACTAAGGTGCAAAAAGTTACTGCTCATACAGCTGGCTCATGCCAGAAGAAGGAGTGTGTCCTAGGTCTTCTGATAGAGTCACTGGAGCTCTTTCCACTCTACTGTGCCAACTCAAGGTCTAAAGTCATCTTACAGCATCCTTGACTGTTCTGCAATTTTATCTACTGTCAACTACTTCCCTCCAGACCTTGAGGTTTATTTTCAAAGATAAGATCTTATTTATTTTCAAAGATAAGATCCTCTTTCAGGTTTCAGTTGAATTTCTGAGAACTCTCTATGTAATATCAATTCACAATAATCACTCACTTTTTCTGAATTCCCATTGCAATATTTGGTAGAAGATGGCTTAATGTTGAGGTCAATACCGTCTCAGAACAATACTAAATGGATACATTTGCATTATCCGCACTCCCTAGGTCTTTCTAAAATGACTTAATTAAAAATATTTATTATTATACTTTTCTCAATGCATGTATAACCTAGTTTGTATATCTAGGAGACAGACAGGCAGGCAGATGGATGCTTGTAAGTAAAGTAAAATTCAGGTTTCTTAGGATATTTCACTAGTGTCCTCCCCAGTCTCCCTGACTCCAGCCACTAATCATTCCCTCTACTGATTTTTTGATTATGGGTATAATGCAAACATTTGGGGAATATTTAAAAATACCAATGCCCATGTATACCGCCACTGAAGACTGATTTCATTTCCGTAAAGTAGGATCTGGATTTCTGGGCTCTGAAACCAGGTGAGAGCCATTGTTCTACTCATCTTCCACCTGAGGGTGGCCTTCTAAGAAGCAAATCTGATACAGTGTATTCTGGATGGAAAAATCTCATTTTGTATGCTGTAATGATGTACAGTGAATGGATGTTAATAAATAAATTTAAATAAAAAATAATAAGATTTTAAAAAATAAAGAAGCAAATATTTCCATGTCACTCCTTGGCCTGCCACTCTCAGTATTTCTTTGCTGCTTATAATAGAAGGTTCAAACTCCCAGCAGATCATATGACCTTCTACCTAACACTTCGATATGTATTGTCTGTCTCTTCCCCTTTGTGGCCAAAAGCAATGAATAAAAAAATTTAGTCAGATGGGAAGCATAAGTTCAAGAAATCTACTCTACAACATAGGGTCTATAGTTAATAACGATGTATCATATTCTTTTTTGTTTAAACATTTTGCCACAGGTGTGTGTGTTCTATGTACTACAGAATATACTGTGGGTATTAGGAAAGTCATGACACATTTTTGCATAGAAACATAGGAAAAAAAAGTCATGACTTTTCTGACAACCCAATATTATAAGTCTACTTTTACAAAATTTGACCTCTTGATTGCTTAGTAAGTGTAAGGCACAACCACAACCCTGCCCTTCAGAGAACACACTTTATTATTGAATTCTCACCAGTGAAAGCCCTTGGGTCTGGTTTAAAATAGAATAAGTATAGCAAAGTAGTAACCATAATGCAATAGAAGCCCTCCTGCCGTCCTTCCTATGCCAGGAAGAACATTTGATTCTCATATCAGATACTTGAGGACAATAACAGAGGAATGCCCATCAACAAATTACCCCAGAAATTGTCTGGAAGTATCATTTCAATTGATTCACTACCACTGGCTACAAAAGGTTCTATAATTTATGGCTTTATCTCACATAATCTCTACAGTAGCAGCTCATGACCAACTATAATATGCTTTTTTAATAGTTGGTTATTTTGCATATAAAAAGTTAAAACACATATTGGCAGTGTTGTCCTCTCATGAATTAAGACACATGCACAAAAAGACAAACATATCTAGTGCTCCACAACAAAAAGTAGGGTGCAAAACCAGGATTTGCTTTCACTTTTCCAGAATGAAAGGATTTCACAGTTGAATATAGGACCATATTGCCAACGGAGTTCCATGTAATTGCTTTACTTATGACACAGAAATCTAATTCTGCTTCCATGCAATTTAACAGATTTATGGAAAGCCAGATGTTAGCAATTACGGAAACCAATATTATTCATATTCTTGGTAATACAGACCTGTTTGCTCTGCACAAAGCCAACTTAATCTATTATACATATCCCAAGGCGCCCAAAGAGAAGAGGCACCCTATTTACATATTGCAACTGTTGTTCTCTGCTGAGCAAACACAAAGATATTCACTCATGAGACTTACCCAAATCATCAGACAGGCATCCCAATGACAGAGAGACCATGAAACAAAACTCCAGCAAAATATTCTGTACTCAAATCTATAATCATTAGAGCATGCTTTTTTTTTTTTTTGTAAATAATGGTTCCCTGTGATTTCCTTGCTCTTCTCCTTATAAATTCATTATTTAAATGTCCCATGTTCAAATGAGGGTTTTTTTTTTTCCAATAAAATTACATGGCTGAGCTTGCATTGAACAAATTTTCTTGCACTGACATTTTTATAATTTGAAAGCTGTTATTATTGTACTCAATTTTGCTTTAAAAAAAGTCTTGTGTGCCAAGTCAGTCTTCTTTTTTATCTGATTTGAGGTTCATAGGTTACTTGGGCATGAAAGAAAACATAATTACAAGATGTTTATATTAGCAACAATCAAACCAGTCCCAACCAAGCGCCAATTTTTCTACCCTTCAAGAAAAATGACTGCTGAAGTTTCAGTAGCATAGCAACTGTAATGGTATCTGCTGCAGGAGCTGAAACTTCTACAGGTTGATTTTAGAGATCAAAGAAAACATTGCCCATCTTTGCCCCCAAGGATTTGGTAACAGTAAGGTCGAAGGAGTGAACTTTTTCATTACCCCTCATTCCTCTTTCCTGGATAACTTCCAAGGTACATCTAGTCTTATTTTCAAATCTAAAACAGGTGATGTGTCGGAAAACAAAATTTAACCTGGGGTTTGAATATCCAACTGTGTGTGTTCTGACGTGGAAATCATTAGCAGACATTAATGGCTCAGAAATGAGAACAGACCTTGCGGGTTTATTAATGATAGACAGGATAGAACACAGCTACCTTTCCAATTGCTAAAGCAATATTACTTCTTTTATAGTGGCAGAGAGAAAATTACAGGGAAAAATATACACACTGTACATCAGCAAAATAAGTGAGAGAAAAGACATAAATAAACCTGAGGTCTGATGTGACTTTCAAAAATAAAAGACTGGGACTAGCAGTTAGCGTAATGGCTATGTCGCTGGACTCTCATGTAGTTGACTGTGGTTCACATCCCAGACCCGGTGGCTTAAACTCACGCCGGGCGCGTGTGCATACATGCCCAAGATCCTGAGAGGAGAATGGAGGAGAAGGGATTGCAGTGTGGCCATCCCCCCTGGAGGGTGATTTCTCGCTGTCTGTCTCTCTGTCTCTCTCTGGCTTTCTGGCGAGTGCACATGCCCTATAGCAAAAACCTCTCCAAAAAAAGAAAATAAATAAATAAAAAATAAATAAAAGGCTAATGAAATTTTAAGGTGTACAGTAAACTTCAGGTCCAGAATAAGAGATGGGAGCCATGCTATCTCATGTGCTGGTCTTACCACACTTGGCTATAATGTTCCCTTCGAAGCACGGACTACTAAGAATGAGGTTGATATATTCAGGACACACAGAACAGATCCACTGGCATAGGGAGGGGCTCAAACTCATTTCACTTTAACAGAATATGAGTGTTCAGTCTGAAAAGGTAAAGATTAAGGGAAGAGCTAAGTGAGCTATACTTTTATCTATTTGAGATGATATTGTGTATCTCTCATGAAGACTTTCTGATCTCCCTCCAGTGTTAACTCTTGGGTCTCTGTTCCAGCCCCTTGCCTTTCCTACATAAGGAGGAAATCTCACCCTACGGCTTTCCTCTCATTGTCGAGGATTCGGGTTCTGCCATGAATATTCTCCTTTCCTTTAATTGAGCAGACTTTCTCTTCAAATGACAGAAAAAGACAATAATTTGGGCTTCTCTTCTTGGCCCTAGATCTGAATCTTACTTCCTGGTGTCTACCTGACACTACCTCCATTTTCTTCATTTGCTAGCTTCCATGTCATCCTATCAGCAAAGCTTCATTCCTGAAAGATCTCACCACCACTAATTTGCAAAATCATCACCTTTACTTAAGAAATATTGAAGTGGGACCAGCAGTTAGCCTAATGGCTATGTCGCTGGACTCCCAATAGTCAACCGTGGTTCGAGTCCCGGACCTGGTGGCTTAAACTCACGCCGGGTGCGTGTGCGTGCGTGCCCAAGATCCCGAGAGGAGAATGGAGGAGAAGGGATTGTGGTGTGACCATCCCCCCTGGGGGGTGATTTCTCGCTTTCTGTCTCTCTGTCTCTCTCTGTC
>NW_006159671.1:1810264-1821998 GCF_000334495.1 Tupaia belangeri chinensis | reverse complement strand
GTCGGGGGCACCCCCCCCCCCTAAAGCAAAAAAAAAAAAAAAAAAAATCCAAATAAATAAATAAATAAATAAAAGAAATATTGAAGTAAATATTGCTACTGATTATCCCAATCTAAACTCTATCCTCAATCCTTCTGGGGTGTAAAATTACTCTGTGAATCATCTTACCTCATTCATCTAGTCACTAATAATCATCAAGTAATTAAATAATTCTCCATATGTTTATTAAATATCCATTCTATGCTAGATATATGGCAAAGGACTAATGATACAATGGAGAGAAAAGTCAGATGTCTTTTTGTAAGTACAGATCTAATAGCCTTTTCTCACATTTAAAATTATTAATATTTCTTAAGTTTTCACTTACGGTCTTTGTTTCTCTTTCTCCTTAGTATAAAGCAGAGTATATACTAATTAAAACTCAAGCTTGTGGCTGGCAGGGGGCATGGTGGGTAAAGTGTTAGACTCCCACATGGTCAATTGCGATTCTGAAGTTAATCTACACTATCTTGGTTTGTGTAACTACATTCTATGATGTTTGCACACAACAAAATTTCCTAATGATGCATTTCTCAGAGCATATCTTGTCATCAAGCAACAAATTATTACATTTAGCAGTCATATGCTATTGGCAGAAATATGAATAGTTAACAATTCCAAAGAATATTCTGCCAACATGAAATTACTCTGATACATCTAAAACTGCAGACCAAAATATATGTATAATATTTATTACCACAATGTTATTCATAGAACAAGTGGAGGAAAAAATTAAAGTCCACCAGTTAACTAGTCTGACACCATACATAGTTCTTCCAAAACCAAAATGCTATGAATCCTTTAAAAAGAATTAAGATGGGGTTGGCAGGTGGCATGGTGGTTAAGGTGTTAGACTCCCACATGGTCAACTATGGTTTGAGTCTTGGTCCTGGTGACTTGCTTTCTTACTTTCCCCTTCTCTCTCTGGCCAAATTTTAAAACAATAATAATAAATATTTTTAAAAGCTCAAGCTTTGGAATCCAATAGTTGTGGGTACTAGTTAAAGTGACCTTTTGTCCAAGTTTGCCTGGGACTGAAGGGGTTTCTACAATAGAGGATTTCCTGTACTAAAACTGAGAAATTTCCAGATACATGAGGACACGTGAAACAACTGCATTGTCATCTCATTCTCACAATGTATTAGTTAGGCAACTCTGGAAAATGTACCTAACTTCTTTGAGTCTTGTTCCCATCATTTTAAAAATGGCTAAAAATATAGCCCATGGAATAATTTGATGATCTGGGTAAAGACATCATGAAATATTCATTTTATTGATTTTTTTTGGAAAAGGACATATTTATATATGGTTTTCCATGCAAAAACATGTCATAACTTCTCCGACAACCCAGTATAATTGCTCAAAAATGATTAGCTGTGGTTATTGCCCTTGTTCCTGTTGTTTCTATACATTTTTCTTTCCTCAAGTTCATCTCTTGATGAACTTCACTCTTCTATCTTACCAGGATGTGCTCAAATATGTACCATAACTCCTGGCCTCTTAATATGCAGCCAACCCATACCTTCCTCTGTCTGTAAGAAGTTATACTTTAATTCTGAATTTTAATAAAAATTATCACGGTTTTATCCAGCACATTACCCAGCCAAATCCATAAATGAAACACTTGAGCTATCTCTGGGCTCTAATCTATAACTCTGATGTTAGGATTAAGTAAATAATAAAACAGGATTTTCTGACACTCCATGAACTTGCCTTGGTTGCAAGGCATTTTATTGACAGGCCATACAGATGTAGGTGTTTTACTGCAGGTGGAGAAAACATTTCCTTCCTGGTTTGAAAACAAAAGAAGAAGAGTAAAGCAGCCTTCTACATGAACTATGTTGGTTGACTTTCTGCTGTGGACAAGTCATACTTCTTTAACTGGTGATTAAGTCTGTTTAAAATCAATACAATTCTGACCAGTGGTGAAAATAAATTTTTGAAAAATCTATAAATATTGAAATACTCGCCATCTAAAGAGAATTTTTATTACACAGAGAGGCTAAAGTATTGATGCCAATGGCCTTAGATTTATATGTTTTTATGTATCTGCTTATGGTTGGGAGGGTGGGTGGTATTGCATCTGCAGCTTGCAACACAAAGAAGCAGATGGATGAACAGATACCTGTTTACTAAGTACAAAATGCCAAACACTGGGCATGTACATTCTATCGTTATTGTCACTGCAGTGTTTAATCTCTTAACACAACCAATTTTTAACCTTTATTAAAGAGAACTACTCTTCTTGTACTTGAATTTTATATTACTTATATCTCCATCATATGCTTCATAGTGAACATATTTTTTTTAGCTTCCTTATTCATTCAGCTATATAAGATTCTAGTCTTATTTATCTTCATTTCTCCCACAAAGCCTTTACAAGTGTCTTTCACCTATTAAGAAATGCATAAGCATTATTAGGTTTCATCTAGTTGAGCTGTGATTTAAAAAACAAAAATAAAAACAAATAAAATCCTTACCCTAAGTGGGTTCAATTTTCTCTTTTGTAAAATAAAACAGGTACATAAAATGTTTTCTAAGATCATGTCCATTTCCAATTTTACATTATTCTTTTCACCTCTGTAAAACTGAGCTTGTAATTAGAATGTTAGAATATGAGTGGTGACAGATGGAAAGCATGAGAGAAGTGAAGGGAAGAATCCAGCCTCAGGAAAACAAATGAATTTCTTAAAATGTAGCATCTTTCTTGGACATTCAGTATCTACTGAAAGATCCATAGTCTTCTTTAATGAGTTTTACAAACAAATGCCAAAGAGAGAAACACGGTTTTCTGGCCTGCAGTGAAGCCTGGGCAATGTAATCCTTGGTGACAAATATGCTGGGGAAACACAGTCAGGGTGAAAACCAAAACTAATTCTCTATGTTGACAAATCATTCTCTCAAGCAAGTTGTCAGATAAGAATTTATTTTTTCTCTTTCTTATGCCAAGGAGAGGTCCTAGGCACAAAAGGTGACAAAGTAATTTCATTTAGGACAAGAAGCATCCTGCAATTTACTCAGAGTCAAAGGTCAAAAAGTACACTCTCCTGCCATACTAAAACCAGGTTCAGTCTACGTAACAAGAAAGTCTGATTAAGGCAGGTAAGAATTCAAAGAACTTTCTTGCTATTCTTTATTGTCTTCTTTCACTACTCGGCCCCTTGTCATCCCTAACTTCTAATAGCAACTCAAGGCTCTTCTAGAATAAAAACTGCTTCCATAAGAGAGTTAGGACATTGCTCAAAGAAGTCCTTCTTTTACCATGCAAACAAGGGTAGACTCTGTTGAGAAAACTAACAACTAAACCCTGACTTGACCTCATGGTGTCTTTTCTGGGTGGATTTCAAATCTTTGGATCTTCTTCCCTTTCTATTTCTTCCCTTATAGAAATCCAACAAATCATTTAAGATAAAAAGGCCTGGGTGGGAAGAGGGGGCTTCTACTTTCAAAGGAGTATTCTCTGGAAAGATCCAAAAGACTTTTTTGAAGACAAAGAAAAAAGAAAAACAGAGTAGAATCTCAAGCCCACTCTACTCTAGACCTCTTGGAGACAAATTCTCTTTATTTTGTATTTGTCTTTGTTTCTTACACAAAGGGAGGTAAAATCATTTGGGCCATAACTAAGTTGATTTCCAAAGAAAAGTCAGGAGGCCATTGGAAAATATTCTATTCCTGACTGAATTCTTATTCTATTACATCTCTGATGTAATAGACTCTCAAATACTTTTTGTTCAGTTCAGAGACAACCCCCTTACTTAAAAGATTTCAACAATGCTACTGAAACCAACTAGAACTGGCCTAGGACAAAAATAACAATACTGTTACTATATAAGTTTACTTGCAGGGCAGGTGGAGTGACCCAAAAATGACCATGCTGCAACAGAGAACAAAAATGCTGATTACAGTAGAAAGAAAAATACTGTATATATCCACTTGATAAATACTAACTATCCATGCTCTATGCTAGAGATTGAAATACTGGAGGACATAAAAGCAGTGGAAATAGTTATGAAGGCTCAAGACAGTGTGGAACTGGGGGTGGAAAGGAAGAAGGGAAGAGTATAGGGAAGGAAATCAAGGAGAAAAAAATAGAGGGGCATGATATTTGTGGGACCCAGAAATGGTTTCTTACTTGTTAATGATAACATGTATAGTATTCTCAACTGGACTGGTATGATAAGTATTTCATGTTGGGTAAATTCTCTTTACAAGCCAAATGATGTATAGCAATTGAATGTTTAATAATAAGAAGAACAATAATAATAATGAAATCACGCCATGTGTGTGGTGTGTGTGTGTGTGTGTGTGTGCACACAAACCCATGCCCAAAATCCCTAAAAGGGAATGGAGGAGAAGGGATGGCAGTGTGGTCATCCACCCTGGGGATGATTCCCCCTAACCCTCATCTCTCTCTGGCAAACACAAAAAGAAACAAAAAAGACCCAGTTATGTAGTGGTTGGCATCTATGTGTGTCAAGCAGAAGACACACTTGTTCAATAACAATAGCATAGTTTCTAACTGCTCGGGACTTCATCCTTAAGATGAAAATTGGGAACACCCCACCCGACTCCCCCATGTTTCTGCCTGGAAAAATTCAAGGCTGCAAAAAGAATTTTCTGTTTGTTTCAGTCAACAACTGAAGCGAGAGCCTCTGTCGCCCAATCTCTGTTGGAGAGTAGGAGTCGAACTTCAGGAAGTTGCCAGTTACCTCACTCAGATGGGTTTCATATGCACAATCCTCTCTGGCTTTTGTAAATTCCACTTCTCTGGCTGCTTAAGTCCCCGACTTTCCCCCTTTCCTACTCTCTCAATCTCCATCTAAAATACCTAGTCACTTCTGCACAAATTGGAGTTGAGTTTTCAATGGACCCTCTTCCCTACTGAAATAGTTTATTACTGACTACGATCTATTTTTACCATTTTACTACTGTCTTCTTTATGTTTGTTTGTTTGTGTTGAGTTTGCTGTAGGGTGTGTGCACTCTCCAGAGAAAGGCAGAGAGGAGGAGAAAGAGAAAAAGTGAAAAAGCACCACCCCAGGTGGGGTTGCGGTGGGGAGCAATGGCCACACCATAATCCCTTCTTCTCCATTCTCTTCTTGGGATATTGGGCACACACACCCATGTTCCCAGCATGTTTTCATACTGGATCTTGAACTTGAATAGGCCACCTGAGATCCAGCTGCCTTATCTATCATGCCACATGGCTGGCCTCAGCTCTGTTTACCTTTAGTACTGCTGGTATTTTTAATACCACTAGGACTGCTAGAATATAAACAAAAGGAATTCTTGCAGTTCACCCATGGTCCAACTCAGTCCCTCAGGGTAAATTGCAGATAGGGTCCAATGTTTTCATTAGTAATAAAAATAATTGCTTGGGGAGTCCCTTTATTAACTTGATTTTTTAATAAATATTTACTGAGTACATAAGATATGATAGATGTGGTTATAGACACTAGGTCTGTAATAGTCAAAACAAATAACACTTCTGCTTCCGAAAAACTAGGTTTTGACAGGGAAGGAGAAATGATAGTTAATGCCTTTCATGTAGCTTTATCAAGAACCTGCAGATGATTTGATATTCTGGCCAACCCAGGTAATTTTATTGAGTTATGATTAACACTTCATTATTAAACAATGATGTCTCTGTTTTCAATTATGTATTACAACAATATTATACTAAATTCTTACACACTATGCTCTTTCTAAAACCTTTCCAACTCATGATTTAATTTGTCCTTCAAAAAAATCTTGAAGGGGAGCCTTGTAGTACAACAGTTAAGCACTGTGCATAGAAAGCTAGATCCCACATAGCTGACTGAGGTTCAAATCCTGGTGCCAGTGGCTTGAAAGACACACAGATGCCTGTGCATGTGTGTCCAAAATTATGTTAGGAAGAGGAATGGAGGAAAGAGGATTATGGTCTGACCATGCCCCATTCAAGTTCTCTTTCTCTCTCATTTGCATACATATCCCTTGACTATTAAAAACGAAATAATTTTAAAAATTAGAATTTACCATTACCATTATCTCCACTTAATACATAACCCAACTGAAGGGCACTTAAATGATCATGGTTTCTCAAAGATTTCTAGCAAAGTTATCTCCCTCCATAGCAGAAAAGAGTAAATACTTGCTTCTGGGAATCCTAAACATACATAAAGGGAACACTAAGAGTATAAAATATATTTGAAGTTTTATGTTTTTTATTTTAAAAATTGTTTTTGCTTTTTGTCTATAATTTAGTCAGAATTGTTTGTATAGAAATCATTTTTCCTGGGACCAGCAGGTGGTGAAATGGGTACATCGCTGGACTCCTTTGTCGTAGACTGTGGTTTGAGTCCCAGACCTCGCGGCTTAAATCTCACATCAGGCATATGTGTGTGCATGCCCAAGATCCAGAGAGGAGAATGGAGTAGAAGGGGTTGCAGTGAGCCATCTCTCCTGGGTGGGGGAGATGATTTCTCGCTTTCTCTTGCTTTCTCTCTCTCTCTCTCTGTCTCTGGTAAGTACACGTCCCCTATAGCAAAAATCTCTCAGAAAATCATTTTTCCTTGAAAGCACTGAATAAATTAAGATTCCCCTCTTAATTCTGCATTCCTACACAAGCAGAATCTGCTATCAGCAATACTTGTGCCCCAATATACGCCATGGCCAGCCCATGGTGTGGTGGTTGAGGTGGGTGGATCCCACATGACTGAGTGTACAGTTTGAGTTCTAGACCTGACAGCTTGAGAACACACCGGGTACATGGGTATATGTGCCCAAAATCCCAAGAGGGAGAAATGGAGAAGAGATTTTAGCATGGCTATCCCCAGAGAGGAGAAGAGGCAGAGCTTGCTCATTTTCTCTCTTTCTCTTGCTGTCTTTCTCCTGAGATGGCCTGTGCTTTCTGACAAAATTAAAAAAAAAAAAAGAATAAAATAAAAACAAGTACAGGAACATGGACAAGGTCAAGTAACTTGTCTAGGGCCATATACGGGTAAGTTTCTTAATCAAGACACAAATGGAGGCATCCTGACTTCAGTCAGGCTTGTCTCACCACATCACATGATGGCTGGTTCCCGGCTCTATAGAGTATAAATACACTGGTATTAATTTCCAACAAATCAACTAATACACAGATTCTCTAAATATGAACTGATACTCAATATATGTCAAAATCAGTAAGTCCCTATCTATTAGGTTGATGCACAAGTAATTATGATTTTGGACTATGAATTTTAAATCATTAAAAATAGTTGATCTTTATTAATTAAAATAGGAATCATTATAATCAACACATGTTTGCCAATGAGAAATAAGTTTGTTTATTCCTGTAGCATAAAAATCCATACTTTAGGGTTCAATGAATTCTTAGAAAGCATCTTCTTCATCATGCTGGTTGTGGAAACATTTTTCCCTGCAAAAAGTTGTCAAGATGCTTAAAGAAGTGGTAGTTGGCGAGAGATCAGGTGAATACAGCAGATGAGACAGAACTTTTTAACTTTCTTTGTTCAACTTTTGAAGTATTGGTTGTGCAACAGATAGTCAGGTGTTGTCGTGGAGAAGTATTGAGCCCTTTCTGTTGACCAATGCCAGCTGCAGCTATTGCAGTTTTCAGTGCATCTCATTGATTTGCTGAGCACACTTCTCAGACGTAATGGTTTTGCTGGGAATCAGAAAGCTGCAGTAGGTCAGACCCCATCAAACAGTGACCATGACCTTTTCTTAGTGCAACTTTGGCTTTGGAAAGTGCTTTGGAGCCTCTTCTCAGTTTAGTCACTGAGCTAGTCATAACCAATTGTCACATAAAATTCAGTTTCTGTCACATGTCATAGTCTGATCAAGAAATGGTTCACCATTGCTGCATTAAACAAGAGGAAATGACACTTCAAAATGATAATTTTTTTTTTAATTTTCAGTCAGTTCATGAAGCAGTCACATTTTGAGCTTTCTCACCTTTCCAATTTGCTCTGAATGACTGTAGAATGGTTGGCGTTGAGTTCTTTAGCAACTTTTCATATAGTTGGAAGATGATCAGCTTTGGTGATTGCTCTCAATTGGGCATTGTCATTTTCTGATGGCCAGCCTCCACACACCTCATCTTCAAGGTTCTCATCTCCTTTGCAAAACTTCTTGAACCATCACTGCACTGTACATTCATTAGCAGTTCCTAGGCCAATGCATTGATGTGGCACATTGTCTCCATTGCTTTAAGATCCATTTTAACTCAAATAAAGAAAATTGCTCAAATTTGCCTGACATAATTTACATAATCTAAAATACATATATTAGGTTGTCAGAAAAGTCATGATGCATTTTTGCATAGAAAAACAGAAAAATGTGCTATGAGTTTCCTGACAACCTAATAAAATACATAGCAAATAATAAGTCATTAGCAAAAATCATAAAGCAAGAAATGCACATTAAAAAAGATATATAAAACAACCACATTTATTTAGGAATATATCCAACCAAATGGCAAATATCAACAATACAAAACTGCAATTACCTTTACACCAGACTAATAAAACACTTTATAATTACTCCATAATGCTACTTATCCACTCTTCTCCATTTCTGCTGCCTGAACTGTGATGATAGCACCTCACTGTTTTCTCTGCCTGGGTCTCTTCTTCCAAGAGAAGCTTGATTAGTAGTGATCATACCACTTTCATTATATTAATAAGTTTTCTTAGGAGAAAAATGACCTAGTTTGAATCACTTCATTTGAATCACTCCAACGTTAAATATGTAGGAATTGGTAGAATATTATATATCAATCTATATCTTACTTATTATATTTCTCCAAATTGACTGTTTTAGAAAATCAGTTTTCAAGTTTATTTATTTTTCTATGAGATAGAGAGATGGGGGTACCTCTAACAAGGCCCTTATGCTGCCATCCTATGTCTAGCCTCAGCCATCCAGGATCATGGGCTCACTTGCCATGTATAGGAATACCTCGGGATGTGAACCCAGTACGTTTCCCCATGGCCCCAGCATGGCCGAACTTTCCATTAAGACTACACCACCACTGCAGGCCCAGGAAGTCAGTTTTACAACTTCTCGGTTGAGAAATTGTGACTTTCTGTGAAGCAGTAGAAAAATTTAGACCTCCATTTTTTTTTTTTTAATATTTCTCCATCTATACGATGAGAAATATCAAACTTCAATGGCAATTGTTTGAACAATCAAGTTAGCATAAAACTTGACACATGGTAGTTGCTTTATAATAATTATGTGTCAATGGCAGTCTCTTTCCAAGGGCCTTGGTTTTTCAGAAGAAAGACATTCCAAGCCAAAGGAAAAACAGGAATAAAATTGCAACAAACCACACCAATAAATTTATGATAGAGGATCTGAAATTTTGTAGGAATTACTACTGCATTTGTATAGTTATATTTTATACTAAGAATAGCTATCTATTTTTAAAGTATCATAAATAGTAAAAATTAAAAAGTATTTTAAAAATATTTCAACAACATTGGGAGACTCTGGTATTATAAAATACAATTTAAATCTTTCAGCTCCTCAGCTTAAAATACAAGAGTCTGGTCTCCACCTCTATTTCCAGGCTCCTTTCTCATCCAGCATTACCCAACTACATCACAATGATATATAAGGGTACTTCCAAAAGTTCATGAACAAAATGGAATTAAATTAAGAGTTCTTTTTGGTATAGTTTTTTTAAAAAAATGGATGCACAGGTTTTCCATAATATGCATGTTCCACAAAGTTTTTAGAGAGTCCTTTATCTGGTGTTTCATCCACACTGGAAATATCATCCCTTAAAGACACCTGGGTCCCTTTCATGGCTATAATCACAGCCTGGAATGCTTTCTTTACCATGTATTTTAACCTAGAAAAATTCTTTCTCTTCCTACAAATCCAGTAAAAATACATTTTCTATGAAGGATTCCCATATACATTGCCATCCTCAAATGCCCCAACTACAAGAAGAGTTAGTCACTCTTGCTTAGAGGTCTCTTATTTGATCTATTTACATATCTAGCTGGTTCACACTGAGAAGTTCTCCAATCTCTGAGCAATTCTTCTGTCTCTCCTTTAGACTGGAAGGATGATGGTTTATTTCTCCCTGTATTTCTCAGTCTTAGCACAGGGACTAATACAAACCAGACCCTCTCAATAAATGCTAGTTGAATAAGTGAACGGTGATTTTATGCAGATAGGACTTTATTTGTCCTGAGTACTACAGTTTAAAATTCCCTGCTCATAAATCCACAGTAAATATTTCACAGTAGCATGAGCAACCTTAGACTAAAACAAACAATTCAATATTCATTTCAAAGAAGTGGTAGATTCTGATCTCTGAATTGCTGCTTAGACGTGATCTTTGGCTCTAACACATTTGAGCCAGAAGTTTCTGTAATGAAACAATTGCTCACACTGAGCCCCAAGAGGCAGGGAGCTGACAACTACATGAAATTCAATACCAAGCAGTGTGCAGAAACAGAGAAAGGGAATCAGGTGAATCTCCCCTGAGACTGAGCTATAAATCCCCAGGCAGAAACCACTAAGAAGTTCAGAGTGGTGAGTGGAAACACTGAGGCTGGGTCCTGATATTTCTACAGCAGGTTTCACATTGTTGGGGATCGGTGTCAGGAAGAGCCATGGTTCTGTTTCCTCCAGAAGATGTAGGCACGTACATATGCACCAACTCACATACAGTTTCCGAGTGCACATGGACCTCTGGAGGCTTCCGGTGTAAACCAGAGGCGATGGTTGTCTAACTCGGTTTAAGATCAGCTCATTTACTGGGTCCCTTCCCCAAAATATGGTTCAGTAGGTCTTCAGTGCCGTGAAGCGTTTTCATTTCTAGCAAATTCCCAGGTGATGTGGTTCCTTCTGGTCTGAGGAGCACACTTCTAGTCTAAGCTCTGTGAAACACTGAGTTCACAGGAAATAATATGATTTTAGGAAATTGCTTTTTAGGAATGTCTCATTTGTTGCCACTCAGTTGGGACTATGACTATTTAGGAATAAAGCAAAACAAACAAACAAAAATATCTAGAGTTTATAACGAATTTGCATCATATAATTGCCAAAAGACTGTGCAGAAAACCAAAGTATGTCGATTGTAGCATGAGCAACCTTAGACTAAAATTTTGTTTTCCAGAAATGCCAAGTTCACAGTTAGAATGTCCCTAAGGGAAACTATAACCACAATGCAATGTACCTTCTTAGGGGAAAATATCAGTTTTTTCCCCTGTGTATTACTCAACCCTTATTCTTCCTGCACTAGGCAGTGCAAGCTCCAATAAAGTCTTCCTCGCAGTCCTCTCCCTGTTCCTTCTCTTCTTTAGAACTCCCACCGAGCTTATTCCCACAATATGAAATTGTCATCTGCCAAGCTTCTCTAAAATCCTACATCACATTCCTTTTTATATCTCTGGAATCTAAAACAGCTTCTAGCACCTGCCTCTGAGTTGCTGTCATCTGAGACTTCACATTTCCAAGTCTTAGTTTACCCATGTAAAGGAGAGCAATCTTCTAGTCTCATTTTAAAAAGTAAAGATTAGCGGGAACCAGCAGTTAGCATAATGGCTATGTCACTGGATTCCCATGTAGTCGACCACGGTTCGCGTCCCAGACCCGGTGGCTTAAAACTCATGCCGGGCGTGTGTGCGTGTGTGCCCAAGATCCCAAGAGGAGGATGGAGGAGAAGAAATTGAGGCGTGACCATCCCCCCT